>NC_092628.1:8893100-9216017 GCF_039555335.1 Amphiura filiformis
TCGTCGGCTTTTCATTCCACCTACATACACTTTAAGTATAATTCATCAGATTTATAAAGTTTACTTTGAGTACTGTTAAATATCAAAAACATCAATTTTTAATTATTTGCCATAAAATGTGTATTACATAGCGAATTTCAAAAATCTAAATTATTTGATATCAGAAGGACATTCTTCAGTATTCAGAATGCAATTTGATATGTCTGATGTGCTCTAATGTCCCACAATAAATACTGTCCAAACTTTCATACCCCACCCCTTAAGACGAAACAAATTGCCCCTTTTTCTTTTCCTTTGCCTTCGAAATTTTCTCTTACATTTTTGGTTGGAGGGGCACTTTTCTCTTTCATTTTTTGTCAGGGGGACACTCTGCCCCCACTGGCTACCCTACTGCTACTAATCTCCTATATCATTAATATCATTATTACAATTTGTTTTAAATGCCTAAATTGTTGACATGGAGTTTACCATCCTGGACAGAATATCAACAAAAAGACTCTGATACTTCGGCCATATCCAGAGAATGCCACCATCACGTTTTCCCAAATTAGCATTTGAGGCACATATCCATGGCAAACGCCCAAGAGGGAGACCACCAAAAAGATGGAGTGACTGCCTGAAAGTCGATTGTAGCAAAGTAAACACCAACTCTTTGGTCAAAGCTAGCAGACTAGCTCAAGACAGAAGGAAGTGGCAGGACATCATGAAGCAGATGGCACCACTCAACCCCAAGTTGGAGTGAACGCCATAGGTCAAGGGCCTAAATTGTTGACTTACCCAAGGCCTTTGATCCTAGGGGAGGTCCAAATGGTAAAGCCATTTCAGGGGTGGAATGTGTTCCTCTTAGAAGAATCTTTCCATTTGCTGTGAAAGGTTGATCTTTAAAACCAGCAATAAGACGACCTCCTCGTATCAATATGCGTACACAATCTAATACAAAGTCGCGACCTTGCTCTAGTTCCAGTGTGCCATAGATGTAAAGCGTGCCCATTTTTGGTAGTTCCATGTCAGCAACCATCCATGCACCTGCAAAATCAAATTTGGTTAGAAGTTATAGAGTGGAAGTATAATTTCTCAAAAGAAAGATGCATTTTAAATCATAAAGTTAATATTTATAACACCCTTCTAAGCTAACATTGAAAAAGGCTGCCAACCTTTATGCTCATTATCTTACTTCTAAGCGAGTTCTTTACATGAAAAGTTCACATGCAAAAAGTGATGCATTCATTCATCCCAACAAGTTACTTTATGCATCAGATCGCCCAAGATGTTGCCCTTGACCTACTGCTAGAACTGGACTCTATGACATTGATTGGTAAGTCCCATCTAAATACATAATATTGGTGTTGAGATTCATTTTTATGGAACCTACAACAAAGTTTATGGTGACGGAACTACTCCCCATTCCAGATAAATACAGCACTAATTTTTTGGGATAAAAAAAATATGGACAAGTTCTGCAAAATAAAACATAGCTAAATCCTAATCCTTTAGTTAGTCCTAACAGGCAATAAAAGTAAAATTTCAATATTTGGCCAATTTCTTGAAAAAAGAGCCAAAAACATGCATTTTTTGCATGTTTTCTGACAATCAAGTCACAAAAATCAAAGACTTGTAACAAGTCTAAACATTCAAAATCTAGAGTAGATGCCGCAATTTTGCTCTAATTCCCACTTTTTTGTGTTACTATAATTAAATAATTGGTTATAAAAATGAAACATGTCTTTTCCAAAACTAGAATGCATAAACTGAGATTAGTCTTAGTACAAGTCTTTAGGCTTGATTGTCACAGTATATGAAAAACACCCTTAAAACATGTGTTTTTGGCTCTTAATTCAAAAATTGGCCAAATATTTTTTTTTTTCTTTTATTGCCAGTTAGGACTAACTAAAGGATTAGGATTTAGCTATGTTTCATTTGGCAAAACAGGATAATATTTTTTTATCCCAAAAAATTAGTGCTGTATTTTTCTGGAATAGGGAGTAATACAGCACCTACGAAAAACTTGGTTAACATATCGGCATTTTTAGGCATTGTTTGAAGGCGGGTGCTCGGCTCAGCCCAAAAGCAAGTGAAAATTACTGCGGTACCGCCAAGCTGATTTGCAGCAGCCTGTTATATTTTGTCACCAAAGTCGGTATTAAGACGGACTTAATGCTCAACTAGAGCGGTTCTCGGGTTGCGCGGTTTTCGGCATACGCGGTTGGTGTGTAAGGTTGTTGGGGGATGGTATGGTAGTGGTTGTGTTTAGATGTGAGTTTCTTTTCAGAACCCTGTATGGGCGAAGCCTGGATGGTGGATGGGGAGTGTGGGGTGATTAAAGAAGGAAATAATATGGAAATGTAATAGGCCGCACAGCTGTGTAATGTTTATGTTTTACAAGATGCCCAGAGCACGGGTTGGGATATGGGATATCCCTCGTGGTGTCGAGTTCACAACAGGTGTTGGTATTGCTTTACCAAAACAACCCGAGCCGTGTGTTGGAAGTTTTTGTATGTATAGACAGTTTCCTAGCAATGTTGACTGTACCCACCAAGTTTCATGCCCATACGACAGATTTTAGTCATTTGACCTCAGATGATTCCTAAGTGACCTTGGATTACCCCCAAAATGACCTTCCAAACATTTGACTCTTAATGTTGACTGTACTCACCAAATTTCATGCTGTTATGTCAGTTTTTAGTAATTTGACATCAGATGACCCTGGGTGACCTCGGATGACACGAAATGACCTTCCAATAATTTGACTCTAAATGTTGACTATACCCACCAAGTTTCGTGCCCATATAACAGTTTTAGTAATTTGACCTCAGATGCCCCTGGGTGACCTCGGATGACCCCGAAAAGACCTTCCAAAATTTTTACTCTTAAGTGTTGACTATACCCACCAAGTTTCGTGCCCATATGACAGTTTTTAGTCATTTGACCTCAGATGAACCCTGGGTGACCTTGGATGACCCCGAAATCTATTCAGCTCTGTAAGAACATCAGCTACAAATACAACTGACCAAGTTTAGGCGATACACCATGTTGTTAAAACCCCTGTATACCCTATAAGGAACAAACCAAAAGATCGATGACGTCCTATAAACGTAACTAGTTTCATTTCTCAGCCGACCCCCTCCCTCCCTGCCAGAAACGTAATAATGAAATGTTGAAAATTTTGACATAATAATAATAATGACACATTCTTCAGACCGATGGTTTTGTACAAACGTAATCGAGTATTTTTACCCCCTCACCCCTAAACGAAACTCGTTTATAGGACGTCATTGATCTGTTGGTTTGTTCCCTAATACTCGGCATCATCGCACATGTTGACTTCCAAACTTCATCACAACATAAACTTCGACAATGATCCATTCATACTGTCCCATTTATTGATACCTTCTGTTTGTATCAATTGCCAGTGAGCAAAATACACGACTACACGTGCTCTGTTCACTATACACAGCAAGGTATATGTAGCTATGTGCACGATATTACAACATCTACCTTGCTGCATTTGATTTGCAGTTCTGACATCTGGCCTGCGCCGGTTTAACAACCAGGTCAAACCTTTGGAGCGGGGCTAGACAGGGATGACAGAATGCTGTGTCGTCATTAATTAAATAAAATTTATTACTTTTGGTAAACAAGGGTTGTATGAGAAGAAAAAATGTGGAAAGGTGAAAAGCAAAATGAAAAAAAAGAGAAGAAAAACAGAAGGGGAAAATGGGGAGAAACAGGAGGGAAATTATGATTTCCTTTCTTCATGCTCAAAATTAAATGTTGAGATTAAAGTTTTCAGTTTTCATTGCGTATTAAAACAAACGTTAACAAACAAAAACAAAATTCCCTAAATTGTTATGCCAAAATAAAAAAATTAATCTTGTAAATTTTTGGCTCTATGTAAAGTTTGGAAGGATTTTTGTTTCTCAAAAAAGAAAAAAAATTCTGGTGTCATAATGAGTCAAAAGATGTATATTTTATACAGTAAATGAAGTAAAAATTATGATGCGCAGTGATTATGCCACGTTATTAAATTTCTAATCTTAATATTTCGTCTTTTTGTCAAAATTCAAAAAGTATGTGATAGCTGATTTATTGCTCAACCACACCAAGTAGGCCTATTTAGTTTTGTTTAGTTGTGGCGTTAAAATACCCAAACAATTAAGTTTCTGACGATACAGTTCTTTCAGGGACACCCTGTATATAGCATGTTTGTACTACAGTATCGATTTTATTGAAGGTCACTGGTAAACAAACACTTGATTATCTGTGCCTCGGGCCAGACTGTATGTGGCTATCACGATGTTTGTTTGGATCGCCCGACACAAATTGGCTGTGTAGGAGACTAGGTATGTGCAAATAAATTAATGACTTTATAGCGAACGCGAGTGTTTTCAAAAAGCAGCACAAAAGCAAACAAAAAATACACCCATTGCCCGCTATTTACCGCACGAAATGAACGACTCTAATCATGTACCGCACGAAATGAACGACTCTAATCAGCTGCGGCAATTCCCCAATGGTGGATACGCCTATACTATACACGTATTCTTATTCGTGCATTTGACGGACTTGGGTGTTTTTGTTTTTGTTAAATATCTCCTCTCCTGAACACATATTATCATAGAAAATCTATCTACTTCTTCATTCGATTACATACTATATACCCTGCAACTTTCAATCTACACAGTGGCTAGATAAACCCTTAAACGTGCGAACAAATATTGCAAAACAAAATTAAAGTATGGCTCTCCGCCCATACAACAAACATCAACATGATCAATCCATCGGCCTACATGCTTTAATAATTGCGAGTCTTAAGTCTTATGAAGTGTCAGTGGACCTGTGTAATGATTTTGAAAATTGAGTTCGGGCCCATTTTGTTAAAACAAGGAAATAGTGTAAAAATGATGCACCAAAATGGCTTCAATTGGACCTTCATTTTGCAAGATTTCCAAACTTCTGAGGGGGGACATCCCCCTCAAACACCCCCTTGTGTATGGATAAACAACTGCCTGCTTTTGCTTCTGTATTAGACACCCATATGTTATAAGCAATAAATTACTAATTAGGCCTATAGGTTTATGCAAGCGCTCCGGGATGGCCACTTTGCAGCCATATTGTATTTCACAAAACAAACATACTGAATTTGCGCCCCGGTCTACGAATTCCTGGATACGCGCCTGCTTGTGGTTCTGGGTTCGATTCCTGGGAGGAATCACTTTTTCTGCTTGTCTCCTTTCTATTTACGACGGCGAACCTGGTTTATTTATATAATTTCTGTCGATCATGCGGCTGCTTTTCCCATGGGCTGCCAGATGCTCACTCAAAATGAAGCACTTTTGCTGGTCTTATTGAGCTGGTCTCGGACTGAGACCAGGAGGTCCGAGTCCAAGACCAGGCTTAGGTCTCACTGGTGAATTCTATTACCCAAACTGGGTTAACAAAACTGAAAAAAATACATACAATCTTAATCCCCAATGAACAGTCTTATATTACGACAGGACTGACACGTTTATTCATGAAAAGTAGGCCTAATTTTTCATCCTTTTCATTTTCCTACAAACTCATGCTTCACAATTACCTTGATTTATGTACAGCTTCCATGAAAAAAATTTAAATAAAGAATTTTTGCTTTTACTATTTCTTAATTATAGCAGGGGAAGCTTGCTCTATGGAATCAAAGGTGCATTATTTTAGGTTTTGGAGGACAAAGTTATTACCATTTAAAGTTTGCTGGGGGACTTGAATCCCTGTCTAGAGTTTCTATTGTTCTGGTATCCTCCACGGGGTATCCTCGGTCTCCGTCTTTGTCTCGGACTTCATGGTCTGGGTCTCAAACATGCGGGTCTCTCTACTATACTACAAAACTGATTGTAACAGCAAAAACAGCATTCAAAAAATACCCTGAAAATCCATGTTTTTGGCCTGTATAATTTCCAAAAAATTGGCTAATATCAAAATTTTATCGCCAATCAGTTCGAACTAATTATGAATCAGGATTGAGCTGTTTTATTTGGCCAAAAAAGATATTCTTTTTAATCCCAAACAATTAATGCTGAATTTTCTAGTACTCACCTTGTTTGATCGCAACATCCTCTCCCTCTGATGGCTTCGAATCTGGCAGCCATGAATTAGTGTCAGACCATAAAAGAGGCGTTTCTGGTCGCTCTTCTGGAGGTGGGGGATCACCGACAGGTTGGAGGCAATTTTCAAAGTAGCACTGATGAACATCCAGGTCAATATTGAAATCTCGAGGCTTACTCTCACCTTTACCAGAAACTGTTCAAATACAATGCAAAATAGAAGCAAAAATTGTACGTCAACAGTCACCTTAGGCTACATAATTACATGTAATATGCCATTGCCCATGTGACCAGATGGTCGCTGACATTGCAGCTTGTAAACAGGAAGTCTGGAAAAGTGACCTTAGGCACAGTGGGTGGTCTTCCTGTGTATTTAAATTGGAATCACAACATACATGTCCAGATTTTCAAGCAAATATGTCAGTGTTTTTGCAACTTTGTAGTATTATTGTAAGAGTTTCCATCAATAACTTTTTTTTCTATCAGTAAAAACTTCCAAAATTTAGTTCTTGAAATCATATGTGAAAAACAGAATCTCACAATGTGTAATGAATACGCCTATTACGTTTTTAGCAACTTCGATAACATTTGTCTGAAAAGTTCCCATCTGTTAGCATCGTAGCACAATGTGGTCTTGTTATGGTGGCACTCATGGGTCACATGGGCATGAAATTAAGTGTCTTTTATTAAATAGCCTAGGATGACAGGTCAATGAGGATCAAAAATAGACTTTTAAGAGGTCTGTCGAGTGCAGATCCGCCCGAACACGCTTTTCAATACGGAATAAATGCTAACCTCATCGTGACATCATCCAAGCAGCAAAGTTCATTTCCCATTGAAAAAGCATTATCCGACGGATCTGCAGTCGACCATTCTGTAAGTAAGGATTTAAAAATCCTGAATTGTACTGCTGCTAACTCTCCCAAGAGACAAGAGATAATTGGGAGGGGGCACGTTGGTGCAGCAGTACAGGCTCTGTCTTGTAATCAGTGGATTGCGAGTTTGAGCCCTGGCGGTGCCATCATGTTGTGCTCTTGGGCAAGGCGATTTACCTTACTTGCCTCTTTCTACCCAGGGGTGAAATGAGGAGCTGTTGAATATTGTCCATTGAGCACCGCCCAAAGGTATGAGCATGCCCTGGGCAACGAACAGCGGAATAAATGTAAAGTGCTTTGGTACATGGGCACATGTGAAAGGCGCTGTATAAATTCCAACATTTATTTGTTTATTATTTATTTTATAATCTTTACTTGCTGAATTCTCCAAGGTTAACGGTGTCAGTGAAATGGCAGGTGATGAGCCCTGAATTGATTCCTACTAGGTACTGAATTGTGATAGTATACTATTCCAGATCACCAAATATTCCATGGTATTCATTAAAAGATGTGTATTTTATCATCAGACATGGGGTTTACCATATTCTGATATTTATCGCTACTTGGAACGTTCTGGAAAGTCAATGAAAATGCTGGAAAACACTCATAACCACTAGAATGACCATGATTGCCCTAGAAGTTTCTAGAACACTAAGTGGTGGTGCTATTATGACTATCTATACACACTAATGAAATCTGATTGGTTTGTGTTGAGGTAATGTATTATATTTAGAAATAATGTACACAGATTAATGATTCTGATTAGCTTGTGGTGATCTAATGAGCTATATTTAGAAATTATGTACTGTACTATAATTGTTGGAAGATTATTCTAGAAGGGTAAGATATTAGATATAAGATCTGGAGAGAAATTGGTCTTGTGAGCAGTTTTATAGTTATACGAGGGAACTCTTTGAAACTTATGCTAGCCAGTGGTGGTACAAAAGTTACCATTATTGTGTGACATCTTTAAACTTCCGTTCGCAGTTCTTGTGTGTGTTGGAGAGAATAAAATATGCCAAAGATGGTAGTAGAGCCAATAGTGCGTAATTTTTTGTCAACTCAAAAAAGTGGCAGACTGAAAAATCTCCATCAACGGACTGTGGTATTTTGCTGGACCAACATACTGTGTTATCTGTCTGTCAAGTGGAGCAGAAAGCTTGCTCGAGAGATCTCCAAGAGAAGAGCTTATTACTGCATAGAAGACCATTATTTTGGAAAACACTATTGTTACAAGCTGCAATGGCTGAAGGCCAAAATCACCTTTTACCCAAATTCACAAACATAACACAAATGCACAACATCAATACACTATTTGATCAAGCTAACAAAATCTTATTTGAAAGAAAAATATGCTTGATACAGGACAACAATTGCACATGCATACAATATAATCAAATATAATCACTCTTTTTACTAATTACTACTTAGCCGGCAGTCTTCTTCTTGGTGATCATAGAGTTCTATTGCAATGTTCTGGACGGCTAATGTATATATCCTTATTCACTTAATTTCCCTGCAAAAATCACTGTTCAGCAAAGTCTACTGTACACTTGCATGATCACATGATCAATGTTGTGAAAGAAGAAATTATATATACCTTTCACCTCCGACAAGAATAAGCATCCAGCCAAGTGGAAGAGTGATGCGTATCTTATGATAAGGAACATTAACTGTGCCATACATGTAGCTGTTGGCATATTTATTAGAATATGTCAGCTGCCATACAATGCCCAAGGCATGCTCATACCATTGGGCGGCGCTCAATGGACAGTATTCATAACAGCTCCCCATTTTACACCTGGGTGGAAAGGAGTAATCGAGATAAAGTGCCTTACTCAAGGGCACAACACGATGGTGTCGACGGGGCTCGAACCCGCACCCTTCCAATTATGAGTCGTAGCCCGTTCCGCTTGGCCACCGTGCTCCCTTACACTAGTATAGCCAATATCCTGAAAATACCATTTTAATTCCTGAATCTACATGGATCTACCTGAAAGGACATGAAAGATCCCTACACTGGATTACCACTGACTGCTTAATATTCCATCAGGAAAAAACATGACAATATTAAGGAAAAACCATGATAATTTATTTCAGAACCCTTGTGACTGTCAAAATGTTTTCCTGGAATGTCCTGACAGAGGATTTGTGGATATAGCAATTTTTTGTTAACTGAAATGCAAACATCATTTACTTGATATGATAAGGAGAAAAAAGATGATCCTATTAAGCCATTATAAAAGAGACATATTTGGTAACCATTCATGCTTAAGATAGAATTCACTTGATTGAAACTTGTCCTAGGAGTAAAGTAAACTCAATTACCACTAATACCATGTGACAATACAACTTTTCACAACTCTTGTGTAATCCTCTTTAATAGCTACCCATCTTGTAAACAGTTATAAGTCGGTTTCAGGATATTCCAGGAATGGTTTCCAAATGTTTGGCAGTGCATATTTGTTAAGTCAAACTTATAATCCTGTTGCAGGAATTTCCATGATATTCCATGACTATTTATGATGATCCATGACCGTTCAGGTAAAAACATGAATAGCTAGAGCGGTTCTTGGGCTTCGCGGTTTTCTGCTTGGGTGGTTTGTTTTGGTACATGTGTTTTGGTGGTGATCATTGATGGTGTTTGTGATTGATTGGTTTAGGTTGGGTGATGTATGTTTTGTTTCTGTTCAGAACCTTGTGGGGATTTGGAGTCGATGGGTGGGGGTAATTAGTTAAATGTTTGTAAGAAGGTAAAATGAGAGGGTAGAGGTTTAAAATGAGGTAGACAGTAGGGGTATGGTTGAAGGAAAACATAGGAGCATGGACACTTGGCCTGGTGAAATTGTTGGTGAATAGAATGTGTGTGTAATGTTGAAACATTTGCCATTAGACAATCTAATTATGATAGTTTTTGATAGTGGTGTAGCCATTGTGGGCGGGCTGGGTTGCGGTGTCTTCCTGGTTATTGGTGCATAGGCTGTTGGTAGATGATGGGTTAGTGTTGAAACTTAAGTGGGGGTTAACAATAGAGCGATTGTGTTTTACATGTTAAAGAAGCAAAGATTAGTTGCTGGAATTATTGAAATTTGGGATATGATGCTTCCTTTTGGTTGTTGATGTTAGGACATTGAAGGGTATTGATATAGGCCCTATAAATTTTATAAATGTTAAAACGCTGTGAAAATTGTATTTAAATTTTAGCTTTAACTGTCATCCCCCCTTTATAGATTGGGAGGACTGCACTGGGTGAAAAAAAGTTGGGGTCAACAATTCGTAAGTTGTGTGGCCAATTGTTTTTTAAAGTACATTGTACAAGTTGTGCTCCATTTGCTATGTTTTGAAATCCTGGTTAGGCACTGGTTCTAAAGGTTGGTATATACTACCATTGCATTTGAGATGCATAACTGTATTGCGCTGTCCATATATCGCTAACTTTTGCAGCTATGCAAGTCAAGTGATTGATTTCAAGTTAAAATATAGGCTTCTATTTAATTATGGGGATATTTGCAATGGAGTAGTTTGCAGTACGATGCATTGCGGCAATGCATTGCAAAGCAATTAAAGCATTGCAAATGCGGTGGTAGTATGAATGGACCTTTATTTGTTCTTAATGACATGACTTGTCTTGGAATGATGATTGGTGATTGCCCAGGGTTGGTTAATGAATGTCCAAAGAAAAAGGTGTTCAATTGGCTATGGCTGATTTATTATGGCGTGACTCGTGTAAGTGACACATACATTGTATTTGTAGATACTGCAAGCGCAAAATGTACGCAAGCTTGTAGTCTCCTCCGCAGCCAGTTTGGTTACGCTCCCTCCGCACAAGCAGTCTGCCAATGGCCACTTATAATGCCGTTTCTGATTGGCTACACGTAAGTAGCCGTAGAGCTGTACATACGGGAACTTGATTGACCTCAGTCTATATGGCGAGATGGCGGGTCAAACTTGCTCATGAATAATAAAGTAGCCGTATAGCCGATCGACCAATTGAAAGCTTTGTTTGACGTCAAGCTGGATGCGTCGGCAGAAAACCGTTAGCGAATCAAAAGGACCAGTTCGTGACCATTGGCAGACTGTTTGTGTGGAGGAGCGGAACCAAACTGGCTGCTGTGGAGACTAGCAAGCTTGTAGCCACTGAGGTGTCAATCGTCTGATATCGCCTTTCATGTCAGCGACTACATAGCAACGCGCATACTTGCATACATTGTGTTGATTAATACGGGATTCATAACACTGCATTGCTGTTTACCTACTTGCCTTATTTGGCAAGCTGGGACTGAGACTATGACATGACATGATATCACACACTTTAGTTCTATTTGAACCAATTGGAGGTGGATCGAAGCAAAATGGATTGATTGATTATAAGGGCCTTGTAACTATTGTAAAATGTAGGATTGAATCATGAAATGAGTGGTTGTCTGAAAGGGCAATTATTAGTTTGGAATGCTTAACTTTGGTTATTAAAGGGGTATTTTGTGATCCACAGCCTCATCCCCAACTGTTCTCAAAAAAGTTGAGATTGTTATATCACTGGAAACCTCTGGCTAAATAATGTTTATGTACAAAATATTTCTTGAAGATTAATTTGAGTAAATGACCGTACCCTGCGTCACTTATTGGTTGGTAAATGACCCAACCATGACGCACATCCCCCGGGGGTCCTAGGGTGGGTCATACAAGTGACATGTGTATAATCATGCATAACTCGCAAACGCAAAATCGGAATCAACTGAAATTTTGGGAATAGGCTTTTTTCGTGGATATGTACTGAAACATGTCATAAAAAGAGGATGCTAGGATCACGAAATCCTCCTTTAATCAAACAATGTATCATGAAGAAATAAAGACAAAATAATCGGCATAATTCCAGTACAAATTGTTTGTATGCAAACAGCACAGTTCACCGCATTGCAAATGCACTGCAGCCTCCTCGTGTTTATCTCTCGTTGAAGAACTGTGTGACGATGTCTGAGCATGCGCAGTTGCAATTTTGAAAAATTGCGAAAGGGCTTATACACGCTCGTCAGAGGTTTACTGCTTTTTAGTATAGTGCTGCCTGTGATAAACCTGCATACATTGGAGAATTGAAGAGACATACTGATGTTACATAATGAGAGTATACACCAGTTAGAGTGAAAACATTCTCACCATTGTGCCACCGCAAGGTTTCCATATGTCTACACCCTTCAAGGAATGGCAATGCTAAAATAACTAAACTGATTTTAACTTAGTTTAATACGATCATGACTACCACTAATTACAATAACAATTATTCGGCATGTACACACAGTAGATAGAGTGGTCATGGCGCAGGAATAGATTTGAAAGGCTTAGCATGCAATTGAACACGGCAACTTTAATTTGTATAAATCGCGTTTTATATAATCCATTTGTAATCAGAAATTATGGGCTACCCTAAAATTTGGAGAAATTACCCAGATTTTTAAGTGGAAATAGCACGTGATACTTACGGCTCAACAAAATAATCTTTTTTTCGGTCAGAAATGGGTGAATACAAATTACCCAATGCATTTTATATCGACATATTCTAACATAAACATGCTGGCATTGCCAACGATGACGATCAAGGCGCATCCATAGTATTACTCCTGTCAACTTTAGATCAATTCCTTTTTCAGGTGAGAACCGATGCTTACCCAATCAAGTGGGAGCGGACAGTAAGCGGGGATGCAAGCGAATACAAAATAATTACGTGAACTTCTTTCTTCAAACAGGCCATCGCTATACAAAATAAAAACTTCAAATTTAACATATATAATTTCAGTTCAAAGAAACATAGGCCTATTCCTAAAACATTAAAACAACGAAACGACGATCAGATCACCAAAATTGTTTTGTTTTGTGTTACTGAAATGTGACATTTTACTACGTTTGACACACTTTATTTTGAAGCAATAGCAATTTGAAATTCTACTTGCGCGTCCGCGAATATGCTATCGCTATTAAATACAACTCCCAATTTAAGACATTCAACTATAAAATATCCTAATAAGATTCTGGGAAATAGTAAATTTATTTGATCTAACATTTTATCTCGCTTTATCTTCCAGCGATAGCAAGTTTTAACCTACACACAAAGTTTTAAAAGTTTGCAGTTGACTCGACCACGGAGTTTGGGAACGTTCTACTTTTACCCATTTCTTGAGCGATGCATGATGGCGAATTGTAACATGTTACAGCCTATAAAGTTTTTAAGTTAAAAGCGAAGTACGATTTTAAAGTTGAAACTGAAATAAGTTAAACAAGTTCAACCCATTTTTGTAAATCTCATATGGCAATTTTGAATTTGTAACCTTTACATGATTTCGTCAAATCGACCCGGAGTATTAACCCATTTCTTAAGCGATGCGTGATGCTGAATTTTAACATGCACGAAGTCTTAAATAAACAAGTAAGAAAAAACCCATTTTAACTTTAAGCGATGGCAAGTTTTAACCTTCACATGATTTTGTAAAGTTAACCAAAGTTTGAAAAAGTTTTTAACAACTTGCACAAAGTTGAAACAGAACAACCGATTTCCAAATTGCAACTGTAACAAGCGTAAAGTCAATATCGTAGTTTGAAAAAGTTTTAAACAATTTTTACTTGATGAATTTTGTAAAATTTAAACAAAATAAGAAAAAAGTTCAACGCAATTCTTAAGGGATGGTCAATTTTAACATGCAACAAGCGTAAAGTCAATACGTAGTTTGAAAAAGTTTTAAACAATTTTGTAAAATTTACACGGACTTTGAAAAAAGTTCAACGCAATTCTTAAGGGATGGTCAATTCAAAGAGAACAACCGATTTCCAAATTGCAACTGCAACAAGCGTAAAGTCAATACGTAGTTTGAAAAAGTTTTAAACAATTTTTACTTGATGAATTTTGTAAAATTTACACGGAGTTTGAAAAAAGTTCAACGCAATTCTTAA
The DNA here is from genome assembly GCF_039555335.1 of Amphiura filiformis. Taxonomy (NCBI): domain Eukaryota; kingdom Metazoa; phylum Echinodermata; class Ophiuroidea; order Amphilepidida; family Amphiuridae; genus Amphiura; species Amphiura filiformis. The sequence goes on from NC_092628.1 coordinate 8,906,992, forward strand.
GGGATGGTCAATTTTAACATGCAACAAGCGTAAAGTCAATACGTAGTTTGAAAAAGTTTTATACAATTTTGTAAAATTTACGGAGTTTGAAAAAGTTCAACGCAATTCTTAAGGGATGGTCAATTTTAACATGCAACAAGCGTAAAGTCAATACGTAGTTTGAAAAAGTTTTAAACAATTTGTACTTGATGAATTTTGTAAAATTTACGGAGTTTGAAAAAAGTTCAACGCAATTCTTAAGGGATGGTCAATTTTAACATGCAACAAGCGTAAAGTCAATACGTAGTTTGAAAAAGTTTTAAACAATTTTGTAAAATTTACACGGACTTTGAAAAAAGTTCAACGCAATTCTTAAGGGATGGTCAATTCAAAGAGAACAACCGATTTCCAAATTGCAACTGCAACAAGCGTAAAGTCAATACGTAGTTTGAAAAAGTTTTAAACAATTTTTACTTGATGAATTTTGTAAAATTTACGGAGTTTGAAAAAAGTTCAACGCAATTCTTAAGGGATGGTCAATTTTAACATGCAACAAGCGTAAAGTCAATACGTAGTTTGAAAAAGTTTTATACAATTTTGTAAAATTTACACGGAGTTTGAAAAAAGTTCAACGCAATTCTTAAGGGATGGTCAATTTTAACATGCAACAAGCGTAAAGTCAATACGTAGTTTGAAAAAGTTTTAAACAATTTGTACTTGATGAATTTTGTAAAATTTACACGGAGTTTGAAAAAAGTTCAACGCAATTCTTAAGCGATGGTAAATTTTAACATGCACGAAGTTTTGACGCTGAAACTGAAACAAAGACACATCCCAAAATCATAATAAAATAGCCACAATTGCATGCATGCAAGCCAGCTTCTGATTTTAATATCACGCTGGATAAATAACAGAAGAACAAGTTTCTCGAAATTTTGGAAAAAGCCTGGAAGCAGATGTTGATGAATGAGACCGAATGAATTTCACGTCTGTCTGCAGTGGATACTTTGAAGCGAAGTGGACGCTTTCCTTGGCGTGGTGTAAACAAAAGCGATGGAATATAGCATAGGTGTGCGCAACATCATTTCAATTAATTATTTACCGATGCTATAACATTGTAGGCGTTTCAATGTACAAAATCTTCTGTCATAGCGTTACGTAATCGCTATCATCATCATCAATTCGCCCAACACGGATGAGTCATTCATGAAGTCAAGTACCAATTTCCTTGATGTGTTTGCAAACCTGATTGGTCCCCATATTTTACTGCTAGAAAGGCGATTGGTCAAAAAGGCACTTGAACATTTGCCCACACATTGATCAGCCACTTTGACCTTCTTATCACGAATTGATCACGCGTCACGATTAGTGACAAGTAGAGCTATTACTAGTAGGGATTTTACGTTTCCAATATTAGGCCTACATTCACATGGACGGTCATTTTTTTGCGTGGTCGGTAGGATTTTAGCTAGTAGATTTCTTGCAATATTTGGCTTATTTACCATCCAATTTATATCCTACAATGTACCTGTACATCTTTAGCATATCAAGGGTGGCTCAACAAAAATATTTTTTTGAGGTTTCTGATCGTCACGCTCAAACACTTTTATGGACACAATTTTCTCAGCCTCCCAGCCATTAAGTTACTCGTTGTTAACGACGTAACTGATTAGTCGCGACCCCAGATTGCAACCAAGCGTGGCTGTATCGCGAACATGACTTGAAGACAGAAACCGGCTGTAAAGAGGTGGGTCATCTCGCGAGAATCTCGCGAGATCTTGTGACTTGCATTGTTTCATCTCGTAAGGTCGATGGCTCAAAAATTATCTTTGAAGTATCACAAATTCCAAGTGTAAGGTACTTGGATACATTAAATTATGATTTAGAAATCAGATATGTGAGTACCAATTTTATATAAATTGACTCAATTAAAAAAAAAATGTTGCTACGTTTGTATAGATCCCAATGACACACACAGTGGCATAAGCCAGTCTCTGTGTACAAGCGGCGTACACGAGGCTGGCAAGTCTATACCACATCGTTACGACTCTAAAAGCGACCGAGTCAATGGGGATATACTATCATGACTATTGGGCAACTTCCACTTGATTGGCCCTCAGCCAGTCTGAGATAGAAGTATAAATTAAGTAACCAATGGCAACGGTAGGCAAAACCGGCTATGCACGACTATGTGCACGACTATATGGACCAACCTCTGGTTGGATCGCACGGAATACAGAGTTGCCAATGCAGATTAATAAGGTATAATATTGGGTGACTTTGTGAACGTCCAACTAAATTAGTACCATTACGTGCAGGTACTAGATAAATTGCACACTTAATACTTAGAAAAAAACCGAGAAGTATCCCTGTGCTACACAGGGAAACTTTCTCAGAGGTGAATACAATGGGTTGTCAATAGCTGCAGACTTCTATTGTGGATGTGCGTTTAACTGTTTAATGTTAGTTTTGTTGAGATAACTCTATTCAGCCCTTATAAGTACATTATTTGCCACTCAAGCATTAAAATACAATAGTGATACAAATTACATGATGAGGTTGAATAGGTTTACTCTTTTATATTTATAGCTGGTTGTTAATATTATAATAGCTTGCTATGCAATTTAGTTCTTCCCAGACCATTGTGGATTCTGGTTTCTAAATGTTGGTTTATTTGAGCAGAGAAGATGATTTGAGATTCCCTTCTGATCATGAGCTGCATAAACATGTTTGTAAAATATGACTTTTTTTATCCTTTTGTGTGGTGGAGAGAATGGATAGATTGATTGAGTGTTTTTTGCTGGAAGGAAATTGCCATATATTACAAACATACATCAGTAGCTCGATAAATAATTATTGAACTGTTGAATAGCAAGTATTATCATGATCAACTAGAATGTTCTGTTTTAGATAAGTAGATAAGTTAAGTTTCACATTCCTGTTATTAATAAAAGATCCACTCAGTAGTCAAGCAATAAGCCCAGGGTGGGGTGTACCAATTAGAAATGGGCGATGGGATTGTGCGACTACATTTACCAGAGAAGATGCATTTACCCTAATTTTCACTCTCCTTTTTGTGTTTCGGTCACCCAATGGCCCGATTGGAAATAGGTTTCAACAGATTTTAGATAAGCTCTTGCCATATAAACACCTTTTTCTATATAAATAGAATTTTGCCCTGTCAGTCTCTTTTTCAAAAATTATACTCAATTTAGGCCCAGACTCAGTTTATTGATATTTTTGTATTTAGCTCCACAGGTCTCACTGTAAGTAGGAGTGAATTGGGAGTATTAAGCACCCAAAATTAGATGTATTATCTTAGATGTATTATTGTCCTTAAGTTTAAGCAGTCATGCACAGTGAAGAACCGGTAAAACAGAATAGTGTTGCCACTTAATACACACAAGGAGCATTGTTCCACCCAGAAAGTATTAAGAGTAGCCCAAGGTCTTTCTATTGTAAGTGATTCAGAAGTTAGAAATCTCCTTTTGTGACACAATAATTGTATCAAAACATGGGCTGGCTATTTTGAAAAGAGGTTTTTCTAGTCAAATAAGAGATTTGCATTTTATCCTACCATGACTAGTATATGCATTCTAATACACAGATACATTTTGCGCTCATTAGGTTATTTTAAGGAAGTGAAGATAAATTTATAACCAAAGAAATATTATTTAAAAAAATTAATGCACATGAAGAAACAAAATGTAAACCCGTCCTTCCTAATTTAAAGATGCATAATTAATGTATACAAACGGCCTAATTATTCTTAAACATTACATTTAGTTATTAGATTTGTTTAACAGGAAAGTAAGCCAAGTGAATAATTATGATAACGAAATATTAACAAAAGAAAGTTATCTATTAATTAAAACATTGACTTAATTGGCAACAAATCATGATTAGTATGTTTAAGCTAAAGTCAGATGCTAATGCTGTATATATATATTGATTGCTGTATACCGTATATATATTATTATTAACACATATTACTAACAATACTTAGTAAACAGATACAATATATAATTGGCCGCTGAGACACAATGAGAGAGTTATCATGGGAATATAAGTTGAGATTGCCTGAGTACCGACTGTGAACTCAGGTAGTACAGTGGTAAAGCTCTGGACCGGTAATCCAGCAACCGGGGTTCAATCCCCGCTGAGGCCTGATTTTTTTCTCTCTCAATATTTTTATATGCCAGTTTGCTCGAGCCCCAATCACGCCATTTAAATAGATACTTGTTAGTTTTAGATAAGTTAATAAATCACTCTACTGAATGGCATCACTGATTACATTTCGTCCTTACAGATTCATCTTTTGCATGCCACCCCAACTTTTTAAACCTGGTATACATACAGGGTGACTGATTAACCATTGAGAATGTTGATCATAACAACAAACAGATGAATGTAAAATGCAATGCCAGAAATCACATTTATATAGGCCTACAGTGTATACATCTGTAGATTTTATGAAATACCTTACCCACAAAAACTAGTTATATTATGGCTTTCAGCATGTTCAGTGGTATGATTACCTAAAACAGACCTATGTATGAGGAGTGATAACATGATGATATCCATCTGTGGTTATGGATGTTCAACCTGAAAAGCTCTGAAACTTCACTGCAAAAGACTTCTATTAGGCCTATGCAAAAATAAACAATTGCTTGCATCATGCAAGTTCATAATAAATAAATAGTGTAGTAATTTTCAGTCTATAGTGCATAAAAATTTCAATCATGGCTTGTAGATAGTAGACCAGTCACTCATGATCATGCCTATTTTATTATAATCATCTTTTAGGCCTTGTACTGCAAAGTCACAACTACAAAGTTGTACATGGAGAGTAAAACATGTATTATAACAGTGAGAGTTGGTGTGTGGCATGGAACATAATAGTTTTATAACATGTAGAAGTAACTATTTCAATTTGTCCTTGTAAAAGTTAAATAATGAGCATTGGTTTGGGAACCCTTTATTTACTTAGTCATTGCCCAAAATTACTACAATACACCAGGAAAAACATCATTTCTTTAATCTGACAAGCTATTATTGCATGGGTGATTGGTCAACAAAAGATCCCATCTTTCCCATATGTCCTGTGTTAAAGGATTTTTGTTAGCTGTCCGGTGACTAAGTATTAAGTGTGCAATTTATCTAGTACCTGCACGTAATGAATTCTGAATACTTCGTTATTCTTTTTGTAGATGTCGACTACCATTCAAATTTAATAGGTTTCATCATTAGCACACACTTGACATATCCTGAAAGTGTCACTGAAAAAAAATACTTCGTTTGTCTGCTTTTTTGTATACAAGAAACACATGAGACATCTGTTTGTGTGGACTTTGTGCAAGGAGCCCAAATCCCCACAAAAATGGTATTTTCAGGATAATGGCTGTACTAGTGTTATTGAATGCCATGCAATGAAATTCCATAATGCATTGACCAATTCTAGAGGGTAGAGTTGAGTGCAAATTTATTGGGCTATTCCATTTAAAATCCACACTCCCCCTGTGGAAGATATTTCCAAAATAGGAGTATGAATTTCAAATGGAAGTAGCATATTAAAGGCAGTTCCATTTGAATTTCATACACCCTCTGAGATAGATTCAACCTGAATCTTCCAAAGAGGGAGGGCGAGTTTCAAATGGAGCTACTTAATGTGTTTATTCCATTTGAAATTCATACCCCTCTGTAGAAGATATTTCCAAAATATTCCACAGGGGTGGTGTGGATTTTGAATGGAATAGCCCATTTGCATGAACAGGGCTGTGTGATAAACGCCCATGTGCGTGCGTGACGCGAAAGTGAATCCAACTATGCCAACTCACTTGTGATTGGTTAGTATTGTCATCAAGTATCCAAGGTTGCAAGTTCGCATCGTATTTCAAAATGCGCACAGATACGATCACGATCTGATTGCAAACAGCTGTTGGCAGAGTGTTCATTTCAAATGAAATTTCTACTGTAGAAAAGCAACCATCTAAATCAACTAAGTTATGTCCATGTTCTCATTACCATCTGGCTATGTTAACCCTAAGGGGCCGTCCATAATTTTCGCCATTTTCACTTACGTACAAAGCGTACGTAACTTTATACCCCCCTCCCTCCCTCGAGTTACGTACAAATAAAATGGCAAAGGATTTCCATGAGTACTATACTAATAGCAAAATTGTTGGATTGGGGCTAGAGTTTAGGTTAAGGGTTCGATTAGGTTTAGGGTCAGTAGAGTTAAGTGTTCCAGGAGGATAGTTGGTTCTGGATTGATCTGGTTTTTACAGATGAGTTGAGAAATGCTGAAAAACAACAACTTTTTTTAAAACCATATTTTCATGAAAACGAGAGCCATCAATAAATTAAAATAGCTTAAAATGCAGCCCGAATCTAAACTTAATGACTAATGCACCCCAAAATCTGCTGAGCATCTCAGTACTGTCTTTTCCACTAAAGAACCCTTGCAATCACATCATATATAGGGGCACCAGGAGAATATCCCTCTGGTGTGCGGCACTTACCGGTAAACTATAGGTTTCATGTTTTTGTCGTATGTACTTTGGTATAAAATGAACTAATCATAATGCATTATAGTGCATATCAGACTCAAAATTAAAGAGAAAATCATTGTTGGCATATGTTATAGAATAATAGAAATAGTTAAAACGAATTGAACAATTCAATTTTCTTAGGTCAATTGGTTATAAGTCGTGAATAAAATATTGAAAAATACCATTATTTTTTACTTTCATTTTTTTATTGCTCAAACAAATTGCCATTTTTCTTATGTACACATACCCAGAATTTTTACCCCCTCCCTCCCTCTTACGTACGCTTTGTACGTAAGTGAAAATGGCGAAAAATATGGACGGCCCCTAACAGGACAGAGTACTACGTGATATATGCGCTGCTCTTGCGTGCATCTCACATTGTGTGATGACGCAATCGCCCTATAGGCGCGGTTTCGCTGGCCAGCGAAGCCCAACACCCGTGGCAAAGTGCCGCCGACCCAGTGCTTGGCATGCGAGGGGTCTCGGGTTCGAATCCTACCCAGAACAAACAACTTCTTTCTTTGTTTTCTCTCTTTATTCCTTCCTTCTTTCCCTTCCCGTCGCCAAACAGCCCTTAGGCGGTTAGGGTTAGGTTACCACTATCGAAACTCAGTATAGGCTTAATTAGCCCTAACAGGACGGGGTACTACAAAATACTACTTGATATACGGTCAGATTTACACACAGACTACAGCTACTTGTCCAAATCCTAAAATCCACATTCCATACCAGCTTAATGAATGTGCAGAGTTGTTTTGAAACTGAAATACTGGAATATTTCTGGGATCAGGGTTGTTGCTAGGATATTTTTAGTGCTGGGTGGCATTTGATGAAAATCTTGCATACTTGGCAATTTGTTGTCAAAATATATAGCAAAATCTTGACTAATTCAATAAATTTGTGCAATTTTGGACTCTGAGTGGTGGGCTCCAGTGCTAAAATTGCAGCCGAGTGGTTGGCTCCAAAACTGAGTGGTGGGCTCTGCCACCCACCGCTACCCACTGTAGCTACAACCCTGTACACTTTATCTGTAAATGACAGACCTCCTGGTTGTTGCAAGGCATTGTACCACTAGAAACCAAGATGAGAGCTGCCTGCAGCTGCATTGTGTCAGACTTCATTGTCATGAGTGATCCAGTATAATGCTACAGTGTGGTGGACAAATATGGCTCAATTATACTGGATGATATTTCTAGTTTTGATGCCATGTTTATTGAATTTTGTCGTCTTTAATGGACTGTATGTTTTATATTGCAATTAGTAGGAGCATGTCACATATTGTCAGTACAAATACATAATTACATAGAGATCACAAACAAGCACAGATTGGTAGGTGGAGATACACTTCAAAAGCACCAAAACGCAAGGTAAAGGGTGTCTTCTTTTCAGCAACAAATGAAGAGCTTTGTTGGAAAAGGCCTTATATCCACTTTTTGAGAAAAACACTTTTTTTTTAATTGTGCAATTATTACTTGTTCGATTTGATTCATTTTGGTTTTGGATAAAGTGTTGATGAATAGAAACTAAAAGAATATGTTTGGTACAACTTTCAAGCCTTCCTATTCATTTTATTATTTCTTTTATATCTCACCTTTTGTGGATGTAAGGGCTTTTGCAGCAATATGAATTTACCCCTTTTTTAGAAACCGCCTTTGCATTCAAATTTGAGCCCATTTTTGCACTACTTTATGTAACTTGACTAATGCTTGGAAAATCAAAAAGAAAATTTGAAATATCTCATTTACTTTTTTAATTATGAATTAAAATTAAATTCGGCAAAATGCCATTTTTCGAGTTTTGTTAATGAAAATGATTTTTTTCAAACACAGTGACCCCAAAACAGATCCTTTAGCTTTTAATAGTTGAAGAACTTTCAAAACTACAATTGTACATTAAAAATTAAAACAAAACTATTTTATATTCATTTTATGTTCAGATTTCCAGAAATTCCCTAACATTTCCCAAACGGGAAATATACAATATCCCCAGAAGGGAAGGTGGTATAAAGGTCAATAAGCCACCAAAACATGTATTTTTACCCACCCTATAACTCATGCCAATAACTCAATTTCAGCAGGAGGTGGATGCAAGGGCTTTTGCATATCAGCTCTTCAAATATATACTGTACACTTACCGAGATATGTGATGACATTGGTACTGCTGTCTATATTCCAGTCTCCATGATTATTGACATCGTAGCTTGGAACTGCTATGGTGCCATTTCTTTCGTCACCCTCTTTGAGGAAAATTTTATCAGGTTTTTGAGTTACATTATGACTGATCAGGACAAAATCTCCATCATCGAACTCTTCAAATTGAGCATTATAGCTTATATTGGTCACATGATCAATGTCTTCAAAGAACCAGAGGTACTTATAGCCATTGATGAGTGTGACCATCCATCCATCAGGATGTGTGAGCCTCTTCTTGTGAAAATTGATATAACTTACTCCATTGTCATTGAGAAATTCAGCACGCTTGAATTTAAGCGATGTTGGGTGTGGGTTATTGAATGCCAAACGATGAAAATTTACAGTATCATCACAAACGGCTCCAGGCTTGTCGATGGTTCCATATTGTGGATCACCCCATGTACAGTGATCTGCTGGTAGGTTAGGATTGTATGGGAGCAATTTAGAATTGGGGGTTGTCCCTGTTAGAGTACCGTCAAGATCTTCCAACCAGGCTTCATGTTCCCACTTCCATCGGGCTTTGTTGGGCGAATTGGAATAATCAATATTTTGGAATCTGGTTTGGTGACCGCCCTGCTCTTCTTTGCAGTGGGAACAAGTGTGGATTGCAGCACATCCATCCCGATCAAAGTTAATGAATTTGACGCCATCAACGGTAAGATGTCTGCTTTTAGGAAGATGAACTCCTGCTACCGTGCAAGAGGTATCAGACACAGCAATATCACTGTGAGCAATGACGACAGAATCTTTAATTAACGGACCATTAACACCCCATGCATTCCATGTAGTCTGGTATTCTAAACCAGCAGCAGTTGCATCTGATATTAGGAAATTGTGAAATTGTATAGCACCAACTTTAACTGCTTCTGCACCTCTCTCTACATGCCAAGCAGCAAGGGTATTAAACTTAGCAGGAGCTGATTCCAATGAGTTGCATCCACCACCTTCTTTAGGATGATACTCAGGGAATATCCACAGTCCATACCAGCCTGATGAATGCGCTGTGTTGTTACGGAACTCAAGCACTGGTATATTTCGGGGACATATTGTATTCGTGGATGACGGACCTCCAGGGTGTTCCGGGGCATTGTACCAGAAGCCAAAATGAGAGCAGCCAGCAGCTGCGTTATGCCTGACTATGTTGTTGGGATTAGTGATCCAGAATGCTGCAGGGGTGACATCGACATTAAGCAAACTGTTGCTGGGGCGGACAGATACGGCGAAATTATACTGGATGATATTATTGGTCTCTATGCCGTCTTCCAAGAAGTATGCGTGACCCATGATGTCGTATGCCACGTTATGTTCAACAAGAAGGTTATGTACGCCATGAATGGTAACTGCTCTGTTGAAGGTGCCGTGAATAGAGCAGCCTCGAACGTAATTACCGGTCACGTCACCGTTGAGATGGAAGTGTATTGGGTAACGACCCAAACGGAATGCTTGACCTGCATGAGTGACCTCTATGTATGAGAGACGTCCCATGACAAGATCTTCGTCTGGTTCTTTGGCGAATATCATAATGGTAGAACCAAACTGGTCACTTGCAATCTCCTCCCCAAATTTACCTTGGGAACAGGTCTGGGTTGCATGTTGACCTGTGGGTAGAACAAATGTTTGAGTAAGTGACAAAGATGTCATTCTTTATCCAGCTGCATACTGGGCTATTCCATTTAAAATCCACACTACCCCTGTGGAAGATTTAGCTAAAGTCTTCCACAGAGGGGGTATGAGTTTTGAATTAACTTCCATTTGAAATATCCACTCCAGTTGTGTACAATATAATACCCCGTTTACATTGGGCAAAAGTCGTAATCGCATTCACTAAATTCGTAATCGACTTAATTCGTATCATAAGTGTAAACAGGTACAGTCGTAATTAATCATGATTCAAAAGTCGTAATTCCAATGATGACTTGTATCATCATTCTTTTGAAGTGAATTAGAATAAGTCGTCATTAATTACGACTTTTCGCTAATGTAAACGAACACGTTGTTTAATTCGTATTTTCCTGCCGTAACCACTGGTAACAAACGAATTCGATATTTGTGAATGCGAATTTCGAATCGAATTCAGCCGATGTAGTGTAAACACCCACCAAACGAATTAATCTGCTGTCGTAATTCAAAATACAGCTTAAGTCGATTACGTCTTTTGCCCAATTTAAACGGGGTATTAATCTGCTGTCGTAATTCAAAATACAGTTTAAGTCGATTACGACTTTTGCCCAATGTAAACAGGGTATATGTAAAGCCATAATACAGGGGGAGTGTGGGTTCCAAAATAATTAATTTTGTGGAAGAACACAATCACGACATGACCAAACATTGACCTTGCCTAGCGACAACCATACTCCAAAACTGTGGTTGGCAAATTCTCAAAAGCTGTGTTTGCGCCATAAGTGTGTGGTCTTTGCATAGTACGCTCGATGCAAAAATCTTAGCATACCCAAGTTGGCTCTCATGATCGAGAATTAGATATTTTGCCTATAGTTATTCTTTGCCTCACTTGACCAAGGAAGAGCAAAAATGTTCCCTGACCCGGCTTTGAACCCGGGACCTCTGGGTCACCGGTCCAGCGCTCCTACATGTACTTACCTGTATCAAACTCGTCTTCACAGGCTCCTATTGTCTCTGTCCAATCAGAATCATCCGATCCACGGACAACCACATTCCTGGTAAGCAAACCAACCTCTGCCCTGGTTTCCAAGACAACCCCATGAATAGTCTGCACTACTGAGATGTGGTCATATTGAACAGCAGGTTCAAAGTCCAGTGTCATACCATCTACAGACACACCTGAGTATGAGTAAAAAAAAAATAATGGACATTCTTAAACAGCTATATAATAACATTTGACAATCTGATTGGGCTATCCTTGTATCTGTGCCATGGTATATCTTGTAACAGATTATTAGTTATCCACTGTTTGTTCATTCAATACGAAAAATATCACTGGTTTTGAGGTCGTATCACACGAGGCCGCAGGCCGAGTCAATCAATCAATCAATCAATCAATCAATCAATCAATCAATCAATCAATCAATCAATCAATCAATCAATCAGCAGTTTACAATACAATGCAGGCATGCAGGCCTGCTAATTGCCAGTACTGATAAAGAGCTGAATAATACTGCTATATATTGTACGGTAATTTATGAACGCTGAACAATACAAAATTATATTATTTGGCTATTAACCAATGAAATGTCGTTATTCATGTCTACTGAATAATAAGAGCATATACTATGTATAACATCTGCGCACAAGAATACATGCGCACACAGCAGTGATGCGCCGGTGCATTATTTTGCGTTCGCTCACATGACTGAGGACTTGTCGGATTTGCCAACTTCATACACAGGAATAAACTTGATAAAAATGGTCACAAAGTGGACGTAAATTACGTCCAAATTACCATCAGTAGGCAAGGGGCGGCCTACATGTTCATACTTGACAGTCCGATGGTAAATCCTTACTAATTGTTATGAACTCCTGTCGAAGAGCCTATCCCACAATGAGTCCGAGGCATAATAGTTAATTCAGTGACCGGATATCAGACTACAGGCTGATTATCTTTAGATAGATGATTGTATTGTAGTGTATTGTGATTATTTAACATGCAGGGAGCTTTTAGTGCTCTGAAAACTAAATTAATTTAATGTGAACAACGTACAACAGGCCTCGAATTACTTTTAAACTGGGGCATGGCCACATGGCCTTGGACAAGGGCGAATTTTGAGGGGCATCAAGGCCAAAACACAATTTGAAGTTATGGCACAAGCCACTCCGGCATAAGGCGCGTCGGCGGTGCGCCTACCGCCATTGTTCATATGGAGGAGGACATGCATCGATGTCGCCGATGAAATCATAAAATGCAATATAATAATAAGTTTACTTTAAATTAAGAAACTAAGATTACCATATTATTTTACAGGGTTCTCCTTCCAGCATATTTTTTGCAACGCAAAAAACTGCTATGCACTATTTGTTTTGAATAGCAATTCTCAAATTGTGCAAAGCAGTTGTTTTTATGCAATAAAATTACATATTTTTGTATTGAAGATTTTAAATAAAAAAGTACCCAAAATAATGTGTGTACTGTGTCCATGCTGTGTCCTTTATTTATCTATGATTTCAATAAACAGTTAACAGTTTCGCCATTTTCACAGAAATTGCACATTGATTGCATAAATTGCCCACGGGCCGAAGATTCAATCGCCATGAAAACACTCGCGATCACGAAAAAACGACCAGCTCTCTTCCATGTTTACAACAAAACTATTTCCAATACTACCGATTAATCAATACTAGCTAATAAAATATTTTCTAACCAATGCAGTGATTGGATCATCTGCGATCCACAACATGATAATCAGCCAATCATGTTCTGGCTTTTATACACGACGGCATTTACGTCATCAGGGAAAATTTCTTCAGGGCGCACACAGCCAAATGTCTACATTTATTTTTAATTGCAACTACTTACCATGTGAGCTACCTGTATTATGAATTCAAAATGGCGCTGCACACAAACTACGATATATTTATCGTAATTAACGTGACATTTCAAGCTCGATTTACAGCATGTCTGATATCATCTTGCATTATTTATCACAGAATGTTAATCAATAGTATACATAACATACAGCTAGCTTTAGCTAGGCGCCGGCATCGGTGCAATAAAAACGGTGAATATTTTGCATCGCATTTTATGTGATACGTTTGTAGAATTGATTCGCAAGTATTCAAAAGTGTGGCGCATTTTGCGATTCGACACCGGGAAACTCGAAACTCATTTGTTCGTATAACTTCACAAAAGAGTAAATAGCATGGGAAAGTTTCTACTATGGGGCAACGAGGTGACGAGACCAAAGGTAAAATTAGGGCACTGTCATCGCGGCCGTGACTATGTTGCTTTTGACAAGGACTTTGCAGCCAAGTGCTAGGGCATCACGGCAATGGCCTTGATTTCTTAATGGGTTGTCGACAACCTATTCTTCGCATCACAAAAGCCATAAAATTTATTGTAGATATTTGTTTATTTGTTTTTTCATTTATTAAATTTATCTCTCTAGATACAAGAAACATAGATAAATCTACATCCTTTACTAAATATCCTTGTGACATTCAGACAAATCAGCATGACAGTCATGTGATATCAGACAAATCCACATGACAGTGTGATGTGCCCTCAGTAATTTAATTTGATGATTTATCTTTGCTTACAAAGTTACATGAGTGATGACATTTTGGGGGAATTCCCCTCTTAAATTGAGCAAAACAAGTTGAATCATATCTAATTTGGAATATTTGGAAACCCCCTGAGGTTGTAAAGTGAAAATGATGTAATGGAATTCCCTAAGGAAGTGATGTAATGAGAAAGGTTAATGTTATAATTAAGGCTTGGGAATTCCCAAGATCACATTTGGCTATTAATACTTGGGATTTCCCATTGCTTGATATATAATAAAATGTGAACACAACTATTGTCACAGTTGATAGTGTTGATCTGGGCTAGCTAGCTAATATGCTTACAGTCCAATTCCTTCAAAGAAAGGAAATTGCAAACCAGAAATATTTTATGTAGTCAAAGTACTACTATTTGCCAGTGTTGTCGGAGAAGATCTAGAATACGCCAAAGAACGTACTTCTTCCAAGAAAGGAATATATATTCTTCTGTCGACTTGCTGAAGTCTGGTGTTTTGATTCAACGCAACTGTCAAAATAAGTGGGGACAGCTGCATCGCAGTCCTGCTTCCTGAAGATATTGTGTGACAGGTGGAAATAGCACCAAGTTTGGAGAAAGCAGCGCAAGGAGTTAAATTTGGAGAACTGCGCAAGGAGTTTAGTATTGGAGAACGGCGCAAGGAGTTTAGTATTTGGAGAAATGCATAAGGAGTTATAAACGTGTTTGGTAACAACGCAAGGAGTTTAGTACTTGAGAGAGACACCATTTTTGTATGAGGATTTTATACGCAAGGATTTATAAATGGACTTCGCTGATTTTTGCAGGGCAAGTGATTAAGGATATATACATCAGCCGTCCAGAACATTGCAAGAACTCTGTTATCGTCAAAAAGAAGAATGCTGGCTAAGTACCAATAACTTAAAACATTATTGTGATTGTGTGATTATTTTATATGTGCATTTTGTTGTCATATATTGTACCAATCCTACATTACTTTCAATTAAAGACTTAGATTTTGTTAGCTTAATCAAACAGTGTATTTGTGTTGTGCATTCGTGTGAGTTCGTGTAAAAGGTGATTTTGGCCTTGAGTCAAGTACGACTCGTAACAACAGTCACATGATATCCATGTGACATTCAGACAAATCCACATGACAGTCATGTGATATCCATGTGACATTCAGACAAATCCACATGACAGTCATATGATATCCATGTGGTAACTGGACATTTCATCCCCTCGCATTTTCATCCCCTGGACATTTCATCCCCTGGACATTTCATCCCCTCATGTTAAAACGCTATTGTAGCGTTCATTGAGCGTGACAGTAAAAAGATTGCATATGAATATAATAATTGTTTAGGATCTTTAGAAGGAATTAAATAATATCTTTATTTAAAATTAGTCTTATTTATCCAATGTATGCACCGTGTTCTGTATGAGCTATCACCAGCTGATCACGCGTATAAGAATCGATCGATGTTGAATGGCAATAGTGCAATGAATTTACCTATTGAACAGTGCGTGTAGGCCCCCTACACAGATGATTCTAATTCAGTATTACGCCTAGTATTATTATTTAAAAGTATTATTATTTTGTTATTTTACCGGGGTAGGCCTATCGTTATCATTATATTATTATTAATATTTTTATTATTATTATTTATATTATTATACTTTGTTTTTACGTGTCCAGTATTCATCCATGTGACATTCAGACAAATCCACATGACAGTCATATGATATCCATGTGACATTCAGACAAATCCACATGACAGTCATATGATATCCATGTGACATTCAGACAAATCCACATGACAGTCATATGATATCCATGTGACATTCAGACAAATCCACATGACAGTCAAGTCAAGTCAAGTCAAGTAAAACTGTATTAATCCACAAGGGAAATTACACTCATGAGTGCTCATACATACAAAACACATTATTACTACAAAATATCATATCAAAAACACAGTGAAAAAGATGAAGCTCTGTCAATTTAGGCCTACATGTCACTATTAAGAATAGCGCCCCGAGTGTAGTATGAGTTATGAAGTCTAATAGCTTGTGGAACGAAGGAGGAAAGATACCGGCTTGTCAAGGCAAAGGACAAGCGCATCCGACCAGATCTGGGAATCAGCTGACATATGAGAAACGATCGTGTGGATGACCAGAGTCATCCATCAAATCAGTCAACTTCTTACTCAACAGATCAGCATAAACAGTTTCATATGATATCCAGGTAACATTCAGACAAATCCACATGACAGTCATATGATATCCATGTGACATTCAGACAAAGCCACATGACAGTCACATGATATCCATGTGACATTCAGACAAATCCACATGACAGTCATATGATATCCATGTGACATTCAGACAAATCCACATGACAGTCATGTGATATCCATGTGACATTCAGACAAATCCACATGACAGTCACGTGATATCCATGTGACATTCAGACAAATCCACATGACAGTCACATGATATCCATGTGACATTCAGACAAATCCACATGACAGTCATATGATATCCATGTGACATTCAGACAAATCCACATGACAGTCATATGATATCCATGTGACATTCATGTGGTACCTCACTCACCTGTAATAGTCAGCACTTCGCTTTCCTTTACACTATTCCTGCTACCAGTAGACGCAATGACAATCTCATCACCGACTTTCCATGTGACTGGCTTCATCAGTGTCAACCTCTTGTCACCTTTTTTGATGGTGTGTGCCAGATGAGTCCATGTCACTGGGACAGGATTGCCTTGAATAAAAAAAAAACTGGTTAGAACAGTGATGCAGCCAGGAATTTTTCCAGCGGGGGGTAAAAAAATGTGACTTTCCGGGGGGAAAAATTTGATAGAAATTGTAAAAAATAGTCAAAAAGGCCTAAAAATCTTAAATATTATGTCCCCATTTCCTCTTGACTATGCCAATGAGTTAGAAAACATTACAGATCCATGCTGCAGCAACAAGCGATAAAGACTCTGAATTAAAAATGTCAATAAAACGTGTACCATTACTAGGCAACATGATATAGCCTCAACGTACATGTGATGTGACACACACGTACAGGGTCGGACGCAAATCGCAGACACGCTATGTCTGTGGAGTCGGTATAATGGTAGCTGGGTAGCAATTAGGAAAGAAAGAAAAGAGGTTACGTGTGTGCCACTATAATTTACAAGTGTATGTTCAAATAAATAAATATAATATACAAACCTATGACAACCAAGGGCAACAATTATACAAGGAAAGAAGGAAAAGAGGGATGAAAACTATACTTCCTTGTGTTGGGTTTCATCATAATATATCGTTAATTATCTCACATTTGTCTTTATTACACAATCATGGCAATAATGAAAAAACTTGAATACATTATAAGCCCTTCAACATGTTCAACCCGCACCTTACAAGATTCTGCCAAGCTTGTTTCTTTAACTTATTAAAGCTGTTTTGCAAACTTGATGTATTTTTGATTTGATACAATGTATCAGCCTTTTTTAGGTACTGTATTTTAATTGTGGGGTACTAGTGGGGAGACAAAGAACTTACAGCCAGTTGTAATTGGGGTAGAATAAAAGTCTGAGATGAAAAATCTAGTTTGCGTCTAACATCACCTGTTGATGGTTTCCTTATGAGATGGTTTGTTTGCAATCCAGCAGAAAAACGGCATGCCCTATATGGCGTTAGTTTTGCATGTTCAAACATACACACCATCTCAAAAGTTAGGTTTTAGTAATAGAAAACTCATGCTGAAGGCACCATGTCAACAACGCCTAGAAAAGTTGTGTTTTGCCTTGTAAATAAAGATACCAACATTGTTTCCCATTTTCTGTGATTCCTTTTCTTTCATGAAGGCACCAAATTAAGGTACCTTGTACATGCTAGTAACCAAGCGTGGGTTATAGGGAGTTTGATTGACAGGATCATCATGCTTTTTTTTCTGACTTTTATTATTATAATGGCTCATTTAAAATCCACACTCCCCTGTGAAAGATTTTGGAAATATCTTCCCCAGGGAGAGTATGAATTTCAAATGGAATGAACATATTAAGCTGCTCCATTTGCATTCCATACACCCTCTGTAAAAAGATTCAACCTGAATCTTCCATAGAGGGAGGGTGAGTTTCAAACGGAACTGCCTAATGTGTTCATTCCATTTGAAATTCATACTCCCCCTGTGGAAGAGATTTCCCAAATCTTCCACAGCAGGAGCATGGATTTTAAATGGAATTGCCCAATGCCTGGCTGTTCATACAACCTGGTTATAGTCAAAACAGGTGAATTGTGTCTGAGCGATGAATTGTCATCCAGGTTGAATAAAAAATAAAAAATAAAATAACAAAATTACTGGAATTACCATGTAGATCTAGGGTTCCATTCCGGACCGCAATGACTTTGGCTCCATACAACGGTAGCTCTTTTGATCGGGGATTACCATGCATCTTGATGGTAGCTTTATTGGTGAATGGTTCCTGCTCTGTTCCTATTTGGAGGCACCCACCATCTACAATAAGTATGTACTCAGCCTGCAATGTGATGCTCGCTTGCTCATCATCAAATATCAAACATCCTCCTGCAAGGGAGAAAGAGGTGAAATATGGACTGCTACAGTCAAAACAAAACTTAATGGTATCATTACAAAAATACAGATATTAAATTGTTGTCAAATTTATCCACAGAGGTCCACTATAACCATAGGAGAAATACTGTACATGTTCACGTAACCTCCTTCAACTCATTTGCATAGTTTTGGATACCAGGATTGTATTCTGATTTGTTGAACCTTCTAATTAGCATACTATTGGATACCTTTATATTTGGTGTTACCTAATTAATTATTAATTTTACTACATTGTTTACATAGTGACGTCATTAGAACTGGTCACTTCGTCAAACATCCGACGAACAAACATTTCCACTTTTCTTTCCATTACTATTATTGTGTAAAACCATATACCTGACGTGTCTATAGTGATAGGAAAATATTTCTGGCGATGACCCCATGTTCACATTGGCTAAATGTGCCTATCCACCACAAACTGGTCGTAAAGTCGGCATTTTCCATTTTGAGATAAATCAAAAACAGTATATGGATTTCTATGTAAAATATATTAGGAATTTGACCTTTGATGAGCCATAACTTTACTTTCAGATGTTCGATGAAGCTGGTTGAGGTGTCATTTTAAAGCTGAAAGTGAATTCTTTCAAAATCTGCATTAAACAGAAAATGACCTACAATCCAGGAAAAAAAGGTTGGCACAGTTTGCCTGTCTTTTGGTATATCTCTGCCCCGCTCCCCAATTCAATGTTGGACCAAGCCATGTTGTCAACAGGTCCGTGAGACCCTCCAACATTGAATGATGGGGAGTGGGGAAGGGTGAGATATAGGGGGGAGTCTGTACTTCACATATATTGCATGCATGTTTCCCTCGCCTCCCCAATTTTAATAGGGCACGCATTTCCATTGTTTGTGCAGGTGTGCCAACTATTAATTTCCTGGGTTGTCCGAATCAATTCCAAAAATATGCATCTAATTTCATATTTTGGCTTGTAAAATAAAAACCGTTAAAGGTATATGGCCACCAAATTTTCAGGAAATAAATCTCACATGCATATCAATATATGAAATTAATATTAACAAAAAATATTGTGAAATAAGGTATAAGTCAAAAGAATGTTATATAATTGCTGATTATTTTCGAAGTTTAAAGCTATGATAACTCGTCCAAAATATGCATCTAACTTCATATTTTGGTTTATAAACTAAAAAACATAAAAGGTATGACCACCAAATTTTCAGGGAGTAATCCTCACATTCATATCAATATGTAAAGTTCATATTGATAAAAAAATATTGTGAAATAAGGGATAAGTCAAAAGAATATTATATGATTGCCGATTATTTTCGTAGTTTAAGGGCTGGGGTATGAGCGTTTGGACAGTATTTATTTTGGGACATCAGAGCACATCAGACATATCGAATTGCATTCTGAATACGAAGAATGTCATTCTGATATCAAATAATTTTGATTTTTTGAAATTCGCAATTTAATACACATTTTATGGCAAATCATTAAAAATTGATATTTTTGATATTTAACACGAAGTAAACTTTATAAATCTGATGATTTATACTTAAAGTGTATGTAGGTGGGATGAAAAGCCGACGATCAATTGAAAAATTTGACCTTTCGTATTGAAGATATGGATTTTTCCCCAAAACACCAAAAAAAATTAGGTCTTTTGGGGAAAAATCCATATCTTCAATATGAAAGGTCCAAATTTTCAATTGACCGTCGGCTTTTCCTCCCTGCTACATACACTTTAAGAATATATCATTAGATTTATATAATTTACTTCGAGGACTCTTATATATCAAAAATTTGAAAAATATCAAATTTTTATAATTTGTCATAAAATTTGTATTATATTGTGATTTTCAAAAATGAAAATTATTTGATATCAGAAAGACATGCTTCGTATTCAGAATGCAATTCGATAGGTCGAGGTGCTCTCATGTCCCACCAAAAATACTGTCGAAACGCAATAAACGCTCATTTTAGATCCCTTAAAGCTATGATAATTCTTCCAAAAATGCATCTAATTTCATATTTTGGCTTATAAAATATAAAGCATTAAGCATATGGCCACTAAATTTTCATGGATTAATCCCCATATTCGTTTCAATATGCAAAAATTAAAATTAATCAAAAATAATATCGATAATCAATTATTATCGATTATCGATAATCAATAAATCCTTTTTCAATATTCAATGTTTAAATTGTATACATTTTTGTAGGCCTACGCAACCAACAAAACTGTATATCTGCAGTAATTTGAAATACTCCTAAGTGCTATAAAAGCGTCATTTTTTACCATTTATATGCACATCATATCTCATGCAACCTGAATGAACGAAACTTGTTTCCGGTTTGGATTGTAACACCTTAAAATTCACATTTTTAGTAAAAAACGGTTCAAATATTTTTTTTCTGAATTGAAAAATCTCTCATGGTATATAATGGCCATATTAGGCATTGTGATTGGCAATTTCAAACTTTTTTTCAGTTCAATCATCATGGCCGTGGACACGTGATGCTCTGTTTTGAAAGCCATCCGAGTTTCCATTTTGACAAACAACTCGGTGCGGCAATTATGGTGATATTTGTACAGTGCCGTAAAATAAAGGTAGAAATACAGAAAAAAAAGATGGACGGACATTGGCAAAAATTAATATAATGATGAATATAATATGATGAAGGATATTGTAAAATAATAACAAAAAGAAAAGAAAAAGAAATCTAAATATATTCAGGGGCTCGAACCCGTGTTCCAATCGCCTGTGGCAGATACCGTATCCATTGAACCACAGAGCTGTGTTACTTCAACATGCTTAAACTATAATATAATGCTATTCAAGATGCATGTATATAAATATCGCTCTACAAGCGGTATACAGTCAAACAAATCACACTTTTACAGCATTTGTTTCATTAACTGAATATTTATCATATAGCAGGTGTTGGCTGACATTGTGCTCCACATTTATTTCAGTTTTGGGCCGGGGTAAAATGACTTTGGGACAAAAACGAACGATATTCACGTTTGTATAAATAAAAAAGAAAGTAATATTCTATTAAAATTCTTTACTCTTTAAAGATGTGTATACCGTCCGATTTTGTCCCGTAGTCATTTATCCCGGACAAAAACTGACCTAAATGTGAAGCACAATGTCAGCCAACACCTGCTATATGATAAATATTTAGTTAATGAAACAAATGCCGTAAGAGAGTAATTTTTTGGACTGTATACCGTTTGTAGAGCGTATATTTATATACATGCATCTTGAATAGCATTATATTATAGTTTAAGCCTGTTGAAGTTACACAGCTCTGTGGCGCAATTGATACGGCATCTGCCTCAGGCGCAGTGGAACACGGGTTCGAGCCCCTGAATGTATTTAGATTTCTTTTTCATTTTTATTTTACAATATTCTTCATCATATTATATTTGTCATAAGCCAATGTCCGTCTTTTTTCTGTATGTCTACCTATATTTTACGGCACTGTACAAATATCATCGTAATTTCCGCACTGATGATGTTTTTATATAAACATACGTAAAATTGCCCTATCTATGATAGGGGTGCAATTACATTAATTTGATGTAATAATAGCTGATTGAAAATTGCTCATTCAGTTCTTTTTATTTATCATTTGAATTAGAAGCAATTCGATGTAATACTGCATTTAAAAATCATTCTTTCTTTTTTTTGTCAAAGAGTTTTCGCATAATTCAGACCCAAGCCAAGACGCAAAACCAGGCATTAGCGATGTTTTTAATGACCACCCCCTAAATAAACAAATACATTTTTTCTATTTTTTTTGTTTATCGTAAAGCCCTATCACTTATACATGTATGTGTTTGTGTGAAATATGAAGATAATACAACATTCCGTTGCAAAGTTATTGAGTAAAAACGGAAAACAGATGCAATATTTAGGATTTGACTCGGACAATCCAGGAAAAAAGGTTGGCACAGTTTGCCTGTCTTTTGGTATATCTCTGCCCCGCTCCCCAATTCAATGTTGGACCAAGCCATGTTGTCAACAGGTCCGTGAGACCCTCCAACATTGAATGATGGGGAGTGGGGAAGGGTGAGATAGAGGGGGGAGTCTGTACTTCACATATATTGCATGCATGTTTCCCTCGCCTCCCCAATTTTAATAGGGCACGCATTTCCATTGTTTAGTGCAGGTGTGCCAACTATTAATTTCCTGGGTTGTAGAGCCGACTTTACTACCACTTTGTGGTGGATGGTCACAAATAAGTTGTATTTTTGTTGGAAAGGGCTGGTTCTGTCCACCATTTTTGTGTGTGCAAAAGACATGTTCTTCCGCCTGCGTCAAAGAATTAGACCCGGGCTGGTACGTTTGCAACCACGCATCCGTATAACCAGATCTATATATAGTTTCACTAAAGTAAAACATCTTTGAATTTATCACATCATGGTTCCTACTGAACATAGAAACTCATCACCAAAACATGATAATTTTGTCAAATTTTGAGTTAAATTGCTACAGTCTTTTGCAGACATGCCAACTTTGAAATCCTGAATTCCGTACTCAGAAGACCAAAAAACCGTATTTTGCACCAAAAAACCGTATTTTTGTAATTTATACCTTTGCTAATAGACCCTATCGAATACTACGCCACTCATCCTCATTTAAATAAAATTCTGCCCATCAAAACCAGAGACCTGTCCCTGACACCAATTTTTTGCAACATGGCTGCCATTTCAATTCTAATACCATCACAGGTGGCTTATTCAATAGGGTCTATAATACAGTCATACCTACATGTATAATACAAATTACAAACACATCAAGTATATCAAATAAGCTCTTCACATTTAATACAATAACATTGAGTACATCATTATTACCTTAATCCTGTTGGGGCCACACACACTTGAATAGCTACTTCACTCACAAATGTAGTACACCACTCCACAGTGTTTTTTGCACCAAATGATGTGTGCACTTGAGTGTCTAAAATGCTTGAGTACAATGGTAGCACAAAGTTGCACAAAGTAACTCCATAAAACATGTTCATATTGCTACATGTAGTTGATAATGGTAAGATGCTTGCAAAAATATAGTCAGACTGATACAGGAATTTAGTTAGTTGTCTTGGCTGCTAGACAAAATGAATTTGCTCAAACTCTTCAATGTACAAGTAAGCCACATATTTTGAGTTTTTGAATATTTTAAAATTAACAATGCAGGCAAGAACTATCCTTGAGTGTTCTGAACATCATGGCCTATTAAATGAAGCTGCAGCTCCTTTACATTTAGCAAGAAGCTTATCAGGAAATTGAACGTTGTGGCAACTGTTACCTTGGGCACTTTGATGCACTTTGTATGTTAAGAAATCTGAAAGGGTTGAGGTTGCCAGATTAGGGCGGTATTCTGTGGAATTCTTCCTGACCATACTGAAAATTCTTTCATCTTCTGCGTTGCTATGGGCTATAGAAAGAATAACTAGCATAACCTTTGAAAGATTAGAGTACTTGAAGCTCTCTGATGACAGATCTTTTATGTTTCCGATATCAACCCACACACGGTCAGCACGTTTTTGGCTCACCAATTCATCAGAAAACTCATCAACCTGATACTGAGCAAACTCAATTTCTAGTTCATCTAGTTTGTCTTCCATGATGTGAAACCGCTTCACAAAGTAGGATACAGAAGAGAAGTCCATCTCTAGCCGCTTCATGGGGTTTGCTATATTTGCATGCTGCAGAAGCTCATTACAAAGTGGGAATTTGGTCACAATGTAATCACACACAGTGGTGTAATATTTTCTTACTGAGGTAAAGAACTCTTCTTTTGGGAAACAGAAAAGTCACCCAGCGAAGGAATTCCTTGACTTCTTTTCCCAGTATGAGATCACTGTCACATCTCTGATTCTTCTCCGTTTTGAAGTTGCACTTCTCAATTGGAGAACTTTCCGCAATGATAGAAGGCTTAACAAAACGCAAGAGCAAATTCTTCAAAAGAGCCCTTAACTTTTCTTGCAAGACATGAATTTTTGGAGCTTCCTCTTGCAATTCAACATTCACTTTATTGAAGACAGGTATTGTGTACTTCAAGAATATGCAATACAGTTTGTGATAATTGCTTGACAAATTATCAAAATTAATGCTGCTTTTGACGAGTTTGTTTCAGATGTCTCTGTTTTAGATTTACCTTGAAGAGGGGGAGTGGTATGTTTTGGGACAGTCCCAATACTACTGTGTTTGGTAGTACCCTTAGTTGATGTACACTTGACTACAGGAACTGATGCTTTTGGTACAGTCCCAATACTACTGTGCTTCGTAGAACTCTGGGTAGATGTAGGCCTACTCTTGACTACAGGAACTGATGCTTTTGGGACAGTCCCAATACTAGGCCCTACTGTGCTTTGTAGAACTCTGGGTAGATGTAGGCCTACTCTTGACTACAGGAACTGATGCTTTTGGGACAGTCCCAATACTACCGTGCTTTGTAGTACCCTTAGTTGATGTACACTTGACTACAGGAACTGATGATTTGGGGACAGTCCCAATACTACTCTGCTTTGTAGTACCCTTGGTGGATGTACTCTTGGCTGTTGTCACACTCTTTGTAGCACCTTTGGAAGTTGATGTTTTGTCAACAGAAAACAGGGATCCAATGCTGCTAATTGCCTTGGATGCATTTGACACAGCTCCAGCACCACTTTTCTTTGTACTGGTCTTCTTCAGAACAACTGAAGCTCTAACACTGACTGTGCTACCTTTCTTGCTGGATGAAAGTTTCTGTTTCTTTGGATTTGGCGCGACATCCCCTTCTAGTTTCCGTTTAGTTGTCACACTTCCTGCTTCTTGCTTAAAGTACTTCTCTAATGGCACCCACTGCTCTAGCAATCTGTTGAGTGCTCTCTCTAAAGAAAGCCAGCGTGTGCAAACATGCTTTAGGATTGCGTGCTGTTCAACATTACAAAGTGTCTGCATCTCCTTATATTCTTTGTGGCGCTTGCTTGACTTTTCCAGGTAATAGAAGATAGGAATAAGCAAGGAAACAGGAGAAAATGGTAACTGGTTAGCCCCCTTTTCAGCAGCCAAATGGATTAAATGACATGGGCAGCCTAAGATGAACACATCTGGATTTTGCTTCTTCACAAAAGCTGCTACTCCCTTGTGTACTCCCATCATGACAGCAGCATTGTCTGCACCAAAGCATATCACATTTTTCCATGGTATCTTGTTGTCTGTCAACACTTTGTCCAGAAGAAGAAATATATTGTTCCCAGTAGATGCATCCTTTGTTACTGCAATTTCTAGAAGAACACTCAACACTTGGCTCAAATCTGTATCATAATATCGTACAACAATCGGATATAATTGTTCGTCCGCACCACGATCTGAGCTGCCGTCTGTTGATAACGAGAATGGAGTTTGCTTCAGTTTACCAAGGATGTCGCCTATAAAAACAAAAATAGCAAAAAAAAGACATGAGATCAACATGAGAATCACAGAAATGGAAAGTAGATACATCCAGGTCAGAAATTGAAAACTAAAATTTAAAAAAAAATTGGCCAGAGCTTTTAAGTGAAAGCCCTGACGGAAACAGAGTCCAGAACAAATAAATAATTAATATGGAAAGTGTTAGCAACACATTTCCATTTAATTATTTATTTGATTTTGAATGATACTGTTACATTTCAATGTTATTGTGATTGGAAATTTTCTTTTTTGATCTTCTGAGTCTTCGGGATAATTATATTATAAACGTGCCCTCAACATTTGCTCATACCTTCAAAATTGTAGGCACCCAATGATGATTCATCTACAACTTTATGAAAATCTATTATAAGTTTCATGAAAATCAGACAATCTATTTTCATGATTTGACAGTGCTGTAGGCCTACATGTAGGTCCTAAAAAAATTGCATTGACTGATCACTGATTGCCTAAAAAGAAGTAGGCCATGTAGGTCACACCTGTGTCATACCATTCACTCGGTCGGACATCCGGGAACATCCCCTTCACACAAGTCACAAGCGTGCGCATAGCAACCAGCTCAAGAAAGGGGAAATGCACATGCGCACACTGGTTTTAAAAGGCTATTTCCCTTTGTGACGCCAGCCCGACCAAAGAGAATGTTACGCAATGTGGTGGCGATTCAATTAGCCAATCAGAACCCCACAAATCAAAACACTAGGCTGGGCCAGGCGAAGGGTCTTTGGCTGCCTTTGCAAAACAAATCTAATTCTAAAATAAAGTCTATGGTCTAAAACTAAATAAAATTTATCAAGAGGAAGTAAAATTTATGCAAAATTACAAACCCACCTTTAGTGTCTTGACCCAATGTCCTCGCTATCGCTGTTGTTTTCGATTCGACGACAAGAGTATTTGGAGGCAATTTTGCTGTCAGGGAACATTTTCTTTGCCAGTTCACTAAAATGATCCGAAGCAAGAAACGGTACGTTGTGTTCGATCAGGAAAGAAGTCATCAGCGTTTCTGCCTTAATAACTGAAAAGTCAGGTTTGTTAGTAAACTGCAGGATGTTACCACTGCCACTTACTGCTTTCGCAGCAGTTTGGTGCCTTTTGGTATTAATGTGGCCATTTTTACCGTCTATGTCGCATTTCCCACCATGTCCGATTGAGAACAACAACACTGCAGAATCCTGTCTTATCAACACAGTTTCTTCCCAAGTGCCATCTGTATCTGGAATTCACTACCAATCACTGTGGTGTCAGCTCAGTCACTGGATATTCTCCGGAACCGTCTGGGACCACTCACCCTCCGATAGTCTGCCACAGGGTCATCTTTTACTTGCACCATGTTTTAAGTTATCTGCACATTTCGTTGAAATTTGTTCCCGTGACCAAGCACCTTTTGCACCCAAGTACGACTATACTCCACTACGGAGGGATGTACTCAATGGAAGAAGAGAGAAGAGAAATCTATACCGCATGTCGTGCATCTTGCGCTGTAAATATCTCTTTTACTGTTCACAATAAAACTCCACTTTGCGGTGTATTCCTCTTTGAAACACTGTTTTCGCCCAGCTTTCTTCCCATCTTTGCCTTCTTTGGATGCCATTATTCCAGTGATTTTCGTTTTCTTGTGGCACACAAAAGTCTTCAAGTTCTTGACAGATTTGTGCTTCGTTGCAAGCGTGACTACTGGTACCCTTTCGACTAGGCTCCTTTCAATTGTTCAGCCGGCAATATCCGTGTCGGTGAAAGCTACATACAGCCAGCAAACTGCGCACATTTACGATGCCAGAGTCTTAAAAGACAAGCGTGCCGATTGGACGACAAGGCCGAATTGATCAATGTTTACAAAATATCAACCAATCAAATGACAGCTATGTTACCATGCAATTCAACAGGTCAAACGATGTCAATTCAGATCGGTAGTCTATTACTGCAGCCGTTTATCTTTTGAGGCATTTTATTTTTTCATTCAGATTATCGAATACCGTATTTTTCGGGAGTTGACCGTACCACCGTATTTTTCACGTTTTACCGTACAAAATACGGTGAAACCGTACTAGTTGGCATGTCTGCTTTTGGATAGGAGCAAAAAGCAACATAATTGAAAGAAACACTAATTAACACTGAAATGAAATGAAATGAACTTTTTGTTTTATTCTGGCATGCAAATTATTACATGGTCCAAGCACAGTGAAAATATGGACTGAAACACCACTGAAAATAGCTGTCCATTCATTATCTCATTGAAACAGTGTTTATTACACTGAAATGTAATATTTTTCCATTAAAAATACTGCACTTTTTCACAGCTCATAATCAGTGATGCCAACGCCGCGCCTTAAGCGCACAATTGGGCTACTTGGCGATCACTTGCTGCTACATGTAACTCAAAAAGCATGCCGCTACATTGGGCTACTTTGCCAGTGTCACTCAGTCAGACTGTAGCAGTAATTTGATGTATTTTCCTATCAATTTAGCCGATTTTGGTTTTAGGTTTTGAGTATCTGAAGCTCCAAATTGCAATTACAATGGGTTTTGTGACCATTTATTAATCGGTCAGTAAGTACCGGAAGTTTTAACGTAAAGTGTTTTTCCGCCCAATTGGGTGATTTGTGTTCTAAATTGGTAAATCTGCCCAAATATCCTGCATTTGGCGCTTTTGTGGAAGCTGAGAAATTGGGCTACTTGAGACTCCTTTACCGCGGCCTGGTGAGTCAATGCACCATGCCTTGGCGCTGAAAAGTTTTGGCAACATTGCTCATAATTAGACAATATCACTTGTTACAATGCACAAAAAATACATTAAAGTACCTTTGAAACTATTTTAGTGTAATTTTTGATTTCTAGCATTGTATCAACATTGTTAATTAATTAGTAAGTCTTATAGTGTTAATTTCTTATAGGGACTTTACCTTGAATAAGAACCATCGTCAATACAGGTGTGTCCACATCCAGGACCACCGTCTGTCCTGCCTTGATGACGACAAAGTCTCTTTTCACTGGTAAGCCCTTACCACCCCAAGTATACCGCGATGACCATCGGTCTACATAGTGATAGTCAGCATTATCCTGTGAAATAACAGTATGAGCACATGCATAATTAGGCAAAACAATGGTTGTGCTGCTCTCAAGTAGAAAAATGGGAAGGTTTGGTTGGTCGGTCGATATTCTTTTTTTTTTTTAAACTGTCAGTTTTTAAAAATCCCCACAAATATTAAAGCCATATTATAACATTTCTGTAAAAATAGATTAGTATTTATTTTCCATAAAATGTTAGCTTTTATACTGTCACATAATCCCCTTTTAATTTTGAGCCGAACAAGTGAGGTTAAGCAAAGAAAATTGGAATTTACTACTAGCACCAATGCATGTTACTCCAGCGGTTGTAATACGGTACGACCCTCTGATGTGTGTCTCGCACACAGTGTACGTACTGTGTTATGTGTTATGAACATCGCATTCGTGTTCGACTAATATTTCCATCGTAATAATAAAATGACGGTTCTTGCATTTTATTCAAAATCTCGGATTTTGACAAAACTACAGCACCTTGGAAGTCTTGATTTTTGCAGAGTATCTTTGTTTACTAAAGTGCATTAAAATTGTGTAAAAAACAGAATTAAAATTTTTTTTGAGGGCGTTCTCCTCAGCAAATGTTGTAATATGGCTTTAAATGGATACTTGTTAGATAATCAATTTAAGACTTGTCTTTAAATAAAATGTGACATGATCAAGGGGAATTAGTCATATGTTGGCAATTTCAATCAGAAGGTTTTTGCATAATTTTCTGGCAGTTTACGAATGCTATATTTTGATGCAAACCCCATCACAATCGGACATCTGGTTTCCGAGTTATGAGCAATTTATCAATGGCTGAAAACAATATAAAACAAAAGAAATTGAACAATGTTTTTACCAATATCTCAAAAACAATATTGGTGACATCCGACTCATTCCCCTTGATCATGTCACAAATATTAACTTAAAGTGAAAAATATTGATTTTTTGAACATATCTGTAATTTATTTGTCATTCAAAAAAAATACTGTAACCCTGAATTTTCAGGATTTAGGATCGGTTGGTGAGGGCAACACAACAATTTTTGTTGCCTTATATATGGGCCCAAAATGGCTACATATTTTGGGCTAAAAATTTGCACATTTCTCTAGTACCGGCCTGGTAAATATCAAAAGAAACCTGATCCTAGTAACACTGTATCATTTTTCACCCTGATGTGGCAATGACGTTAGCGTACATTTCAATGGGCACAGCCTCATCAAATTGCTAGCTTTAGATCAAAGCGCTGGTGTATATACACACACACTTAACACGCTTAAAGACTCCACATAGATGTATGAGCGAAATACGTTGATGTCACTGCCACACTATGGAAAAAATGGTATAACTGATTACACCGGGATATACTTTGAGATTCTACAACTAATAACAGGTGGATGAACTTTGAGATCCTCACACTAGCTGATCACATGGGAATGTAGTTTGAGGTAATACTAGCTGCATCACAGGGCATGTTCTTTGAGATCCTCACACTAGCTGATCACATAGGAATGTACTTTGAGGTAACACTAGCTGATCACAGCGGCATGTTCTTTGAGATCCTCACACTAGCTGATCACACGGGAATGTACTTTGAGGTAACACTATAGCTGATCACAGGGGCATGTTCTTTGAGATCCTCACACTAGCTGATCACACGGGAATATACTTTGAGGTAACACTAGCTGATCACAGCGGCATGCACTATGAGATTGAGATCCTCACACTAGCTGATCACATGGGAATGTACTTTGAGGTAACACTAGCTGATCACAGGGGCATGCACTATGAGATTGAGATCCTCACACTAGCTGATCACACGGGAATATACTTTGAGGTAACACTAGCTGATCACAGGGGCATGTTCTTTGAGTTCCTCACACTAGCTGATCACACAGGAATATACTTTGAGATAACACTAGCTGATCACAGGGCATGTTCTTTGAGATCCTCACACTAGCTGATCACACGGGAATATACTTTGAGGTAACACTAGCTGATCACAGGGGCATGTTCTTTGAGATTCTCACACTAGCTGATCACACAGGAATATACTTTGAGGTAGCACTAGCTGATCACAGGGGCATGTTCTTTGAGATCCTCACACTAGCTGATCACACGGGAATATACTTTGAGGTAACACTAGCTGATCACAGGGGCATGTTCTGATCCTCACACTAGCTGATCACATGGGAATATACTTGTGAGGTAACACTAGCTGATCACAGCGGCATGCACTTTGATATTGAAGTGCTCTTCTGTCTCTGTTTTTTAATATCTTACTGTTGTTTTTTTAAAACTCAATTCAATTCTCAATTATTATCCCCATGAGAACTACCTGCCTATTGGTCAAAAAGGAGTTTTCATTATCAATTGGACCAATCAGCAACATTGTTAGAATAATTTCACCACGCAAAACAAATTGGGGTGAATTATTTGCAAAACAATATTCTGATTGGTGAATAGAATGAAGATATCATGTAATTGACCAATAATAGGCAATGTTAGATCAGCAGGTAATGCTCAGGGGGTTAAATTATTCCCAAATCACATGATTTGTTTTGAGTCAATTTACCTGAGTGGCTATACCGTTGTTGCCAACTTTAACCCTGACCTTGGTCTTAATGGTTTCAGAGTGCTCTCCTGTAAGACATGTAATCTGTGTAGAAGATTCGCTTTGTACTACACACACTGTCCCATCGATGGATACTTTGTTTCCTGTTGAACTGCAATGAAATCAAAATACAATACATTTACATGTACTGGGTTATATGGAACCATATAGCTAAAGTTTGTTCGGCTTATATAAGGCGGAACAAATAAGACCTTGTATTGATATAGAATGGCATGCACGATGTTGGACTCCATGTTCACGCTAGTTGTGCATTGCGTAATGTGTAACTGGCACATGCTTATGTGAATTTACGCCAGCGAGAGTTGGGACTTTAAGATGCGCGCAGTAACAAAAGCAGAATAATTTCCGCCTTATATAAGCCGAACAAACTTTAGTATTGATATATTCCCAAAACTATATGATTAATTAGATCTTCAAGTTATGAGTATTAATTATAAAGGTTTGTGCAATTAGCGCGTACAATGATTGCTGTGGAGAGGTTCAGCACTTATTTGCCACTTTAGCCTGATGTGAATTAGCATTAGACGAAAGTGGGGTTCTGATTGGTTCATTGACTCTCATCATGAAAAGCTAACCCAAGTCACATAATGTTTGTAGCGTAAATGACAGTAAATATGTACACACTTTAAATCAAAGTCAGTCAAATCCAACTGCAGGTCAAAGAAATTATACCCAAAGAGTATCGACTCAAAATCGCCCCCTGTTTAACGCTATGGTAAATCTGCATTTTGCAGGGCACATAGTGTACCTCCAGTCTTTTCCGGTAAGAGTATGATAATGTGTGTCTTTAAATAAGCTTGCACGTTATAAAAGATTGGACATTCAGCCCTTGTAATCATTTTTGGTAAAACATGAAAAATGCAAACAACAATAATGCACTTTTAATTGAAGTTTACCAGGATCATAATAAAATTCATAATTTCATAATTCAGGCTGATGTACTGCAGGGGGATCCACTTGCACCATTTCTATTCGTAACAGTCCTCGACTATGCTCTCAGGAAAACACTAAATGGGAATGTAGATTGTCTTGGGCTCACACTAAAAACCAGGAAAAGTCACAGGATAGGCCCACAAACAATTGCAGATCATATTAACTTCACTGATGACATAGCACGTTGGCTGACAGTCTCAGAGATGCTGAAGAGCTACTCCATCTTGTTGAGACTGCAGCACTAACAGTCAGGCTCAACATGAATGCCAAGAAAACCAAGGCAATGGTTTGCAATATGGCCTCATCCCAATACAAGCGCTTGATGACAGCAATCTTGAAATAGTCAATGACTTCAAATACCTTTGGGCTTGGTTTGGTAGCAGTGGAAAGGACTTTAACATCAGGAAAGTCCAGGCATGTAGCCTGGAAGTAGATATGGAAGAGCAGCCTGCCTAGAAATCTAAAACCCCAAGCTTTTCACCACCACAGTTGAATCAGTCCTGATGTATGGTGCAAGGACGGCGATTGTAACACAAGACTAGTGAGAAAAGCACTTAATGTTACCTGCAATCCCATGAAATGCTTGGGACAGTTTGTTTATTTTACGCATCCTCGCTCCCATTATTCAATGTTGAATGCTGAAAAATAGTAAAAAGTGGTTGCGCTCAATGTCTGCTCCAACATTGTTTCCAGGGGGGAGGGGAGGGGTAGTAAGCAAGTACATAACGTGAGCTATGAAACGTATCATGTATTTTCAGCCTTATGTTCAATTCACAGGAATTTGATCTATTAAACATCATCTGTCCCAACAAATTTCGCACAAGATTGTGGCAGTCGCACACTACCAATAAGGAGCTGTACTGCAATCTCTCCCCTGTGCAAGAAGTGAAACAGAGACAGCTTCCAGAGTTTTGCTGTGGCAGCCTACGTATGTTAAAAGATCAAGAGGACAACCACAGAAGGACAATATCAAGCACCTAATCGAGGATACTGTGTGAGTCATGTGGAGAGCCATCAGCGGAGTCCGACTAGACAAGTCAACCAAAGCAAGTAAGTAAGCAAGCAAAATTATCCCGAGATACACTATTTTGCCGTCCATAAGCAACATGCAAACATGGTGGAGTCTGTTCTACAACATTACTGCAGGTTTGCTATATAATTTCCTTCCATGAGGAACACTCAAATGAGGTAGAGTCTGAATTCTCTGACACAATAGTGATGTCAATGCTTTTTCTGTGGTTGTGCCTCAAGCTTGTCAACAAACCAACTTATGCTCTGCGCAATTAACGTGCGCCATTCAATACTGCTACCAGTGAACTATGTACCTTTGTCACTACCAAATTTGAGGTAAACCAAAGTTTAACCATTTTGATACTTACATAGTTGATAAGGTGTGTATGATTTATTCAATTAAAATTATACAAGATCAACAACACCAACAACTAACACCTACTTTCCTCAACAACAGTTGAGATTTTTATACCACTGGAGACCTCTGGCTACATAATGTTTATGTACAAAAGATTTCTTGCAGATTCAGCAAAAACATTGCCAAATTTGAATCACAGTGGCCTATGGAGTGGTGCATAACTCGCAAACACAAAATCGGAATGTCGTGGATGTCTACTGAAAACTTTTGAAAAATGCACACAAAATTCTGTCACTAGAAAAAGATACCTGAAATCTGTTCCCACAATTGTGAGAGTAGTTCCACCCCCTGTTCCTCCTCGCCTTGGTGATACAGATGTAATAGTAGGCGTCATGTCCCTACGGTACTGCCAAGCACTTGAAAAACTCTGCTGGGCCCCACTAGCCAACATGACCACAATGTCACAATCTAGAGTATCAGCAGTATCTGAAAAATGATAGTGAAATGCATTTGAAATGATCAAGTGATGTTTCATGCGATATCAACTTAGATGTAGGAATCAGTCATAACCTCATGAATATGTGAGCGAGTGTGACGTGGTATGGAACATACTAAAATGAAATCTGGGTGTGAGTACATCCTACACTAACAAACATTTTATGGATTTAATACAAGTTTTCGTGGTAAAATTCCAAGAAAAAAAGTTTTTATAGTAAAATTCCAAGCATTAAAACTCACTTGCCTTGCATACAGTTTTGATAATCCAATCTGTTGCCTTTCTCAATTTCTCTTTGTTAGATGGATCAATTGGTCATAAATGTGACTAAGTTGGAAAGGCAACAGTGAGTTTTTCTTTTAATTTCACAATGGAAAGTTTCAAATCAGATTTCTGAGTTCCTGATAAATCTTTTCAATCTTTTCATAAAACATTTGATGTGAACACTACTAAAGTATGTGTACATCGCATGACTGAAACATTAGAGTTTATGACTGAATATGATTTTGTTGTTCTGCAAATGACAAAATCAATGAGTGTGTCCTTAATTTTTTTCACCAGAACAATATAATGCACAACAACAGAGGGAGAGTGCAATGTGATGGGACAAATTTAAAAAAAAAAGCGCAGTGATTTATAGTGCGCTACGCATAGGCACAACGCCTAGACGTTGATCCACAAGCCTCAGCACACTTTACAGGTTATCGCTGACCACTACGGCCCACATCATTCCATAAACCATTAAACAACAAATCAGGGACTTTGCTGCTTCAATAGCGCACACCCTAGACATTTCACAAATAACCATCGCAACCAGGATCAGCTCCCCGAGTTTCGTACGGGTTACAACGAGACAATTAGCAGTTAGTTCCTAAAATTTTTTCACGAGAGCGTACTAGGCACAGCCTGGGTGTGAACCTGCAACCTCTCGCACCATAGTCGAATGCCTTATCGATTGAGCTAACTTGACTGCTAAATGGCAAGTGCATTAATTTTTGTCATTTGCATGTCAGAAAAATCATATCGGTTTTTAATCTCATTCATAAACAGCATAAAAACATCATATTTATAAAGGAATAAGGTATAACATATTACCATTTAAAATCCATCATTGGCAGCCCAGAATTGCTAACCAGTAATTTAATCGATCAAGTCAAGGCTACACAGTTATACGTGAACGCAAATCGTGTCCGTGCATCAACAAAAATCAATGCACAAAATGCACTCATCAAAGATCCGCTGCCATTGGTCAATTGACTCATGAATATTAATGTAACCACTCGGGTATAAGCCCACCCCCTTTGTTACATTTGTTCTTATATGTGAATGAAAAGCATTGATATGATTTAAGAACTTAGCTAAAATTACTACTGGGCTTATACCGAGTGCACCCTTGTTCCCAGAATGGTTTGAAAAATAGGGGGTGGGCTTATAGCCAAAGGTGGGCTTATACCAGAGTGGTTACGGTAATACCGTTTAGGAATGCTTTGTAATTGGTTGCTAGCCGGGCAGTAAAGCAACTATTCTATTCATCAATTTTATATGCAGAAAATGCAGTTAAAAAAATACATTATGTAATCAAGCAAGATCAGTCTAAAGTCGGACATATTCAATTTTCAGTTTCTAAGTTAATTATAGGAGTGTAAACAGCATTGCAAAGCTACATTTTCTAGAAAACCCCATTGAATTTGGACAGCAAAAGATATGAGCAGTTAAAGAGTTTCCAAAACAAAAGGAAATAATACTTCCTTTGTGTGGCTTTTCAATATTTAAGACACCCAGAAAAAAATTGTATTATCATAGATTTACAAAATATCTTTCTCACTGAATGTGTTATAAGCAAGACAAAATCATTAACATTTGTTGTCAAATCAATCAGAGCCACCTTAAGATATATATGACACGATCTGGTCCATGGGGGCCAAAGGAGGCATTGTTGACAATTGTGTATACTTTAATTATTACATCATACATACAATAGGCTATCATTGACTGAAAACACCAAAGGTCTATCATACTTGGTTCTAAAGTTATGAAGTTTTTGATGTCTATTTTCTTATGTATTTTATTGTTTTTTACTGCATATTTTTACCTTTATCTCATTTTCAAATTTGCCGCCTTTGGGCCCCCATGGACCAGATTGTGTCACATATATTACGTACTGAACTGAAAATCATGACACATAAATTACCTACCTGAATTGGCTGGCACCTCACACTCAATAGTGGTAGCTGTGATACTCCGTATAGGACATATGTTGTTGCAAACATATGCTTTGGTATTAGTTGCATCACCAAATCCGTTACCATTAATTACCAGAGTACGACCTCCTGCAAAGCTTCCTATACATCAACAACAACAAAAACCAAACAAACAAACTATGAAATAATTGTGGTATACCCTGCGCACAAGTATAACCCTAACCCTAATCCTAACCCTACCAAATTGCAACCCTAATCCTAACCCACTAATTATAACCCTAACCCTAATCCTAATTATAACCCTAACTTAACTATAACCCTGACCCTAAAAAACAGGTGCGCATGCAGAGTAAATCAGATTTATACTGTAACTGTAACTGAAATAAAATCACTGATTCTTCACAAAATAAAATATAATATTAAGTTTAATTAGTTACAAAAAATGGTATAAAATCTCTTTAATAGAGGAAAAAAAACATTATTAGGCCAAAAAAAA
This sequence comes from Amphiura filiformis, assembly GCF_039555335.1. Classification (NCBI taxonomy): domain Eukaryota; kingdom Metazoa; phylum Echinodermata; class Ophiuroidea; order Amphilepidida; family Amphiuridae; genus Amphiura; species Amphiura filiformis. The sequence continues at coordinate 8,944,151 of NC_092628.1, forward strand.
AGGTTTGTCTCAAAGGTTGCGCTCACATTTGTAAAATCGTGCGATTTGAAAAAAAAAGAAATGCGGACATTTTTTTTATTCAAAAATTTTTTTTTGTTTTTTTTTAGATTTTTCCGGAAAAATTCAGCGAAAATCTGATTTTTGTTCTCAAAATACCATAAAAATACCAAGTCGGGAATAAAAAAAAAAATCGCATTTAGAATTTGTTTTCAAACCACTCGTGAGCTTTGAGACAAACCTTTTTTTTTTGCCTTCTTGATATTTTAGGAGGAATAGTTCATAAAGTAAATTGTTTGTGTTTGTCTACCTTATCCCAAATATTTTTTATTTTTGAGTGTCTCATCAGTCTACCCCCTGAGCACTACCTGCCGATATAACATTGCTTCTTCATTTATCTTCATTTTAATCACCAATCAGATTGGAGTTTTGCAAATAATTCACCCCAATTTTTTTGCGTGGTGAAATTATTCTAACAATGTTGCTGATTGGTCCAATTGATAATGAAAACTTCTTTTTGACCAATAGGCAGGTAGTTCTCATGGGGTTAAACAGGATAAAGGACTTACATGTTACAAAATGTTAAAAGCTGTATTTTTCCCAATGTTGTACATAATTTAACACTATTCAAGAGCTACAAGGGAACTATATACCGTACCTGCATTTCCTGAACCGCCAGTTGCTCGCCGTCGTCGTGATCCAGCTAACGTATAGGGGAAAGTAAACAGTTACAGCAATTTAGTAAACGCAATGTCATGCATCTTAATAATATATAGAAGGAAATATTTGTCTGTGTGTTTGCCTGTACATGTACCTGTATTTCAAATTGCTACACTTTTGATTTTAGCAATTGGTCTGTAAACACATGTAATTCAGAAAACATTGCTACAAATTTCCCTCATGCTAGTTGTGATTCAGCCATATACAAGTTGACAGGCCTTCTTACGGTTAATGGGTGACAGGCTCTGTCTATCTACTGTTGCTACCGGCCCTTCTCCATTCTGCAAGTTGCTCTGCATGGCAAGGTTACTGCTTGATTATCTTGGCATAATTGTGACCTGCTCTGACAAAACCAGGACCAAGTCACATTTTTGACATTTCATGATTTGAATAAAAATATAAGCACTAGACAATAAGCTTTAAAATTATACCAACATTATATACATAGCATTGATACTTTTCAAGATATAGATAATTTTGTGAATGATACCTTGATATTTTTTCCAAATTGCTATTCTGAGTAATGGGCCAATTAGTTTCCTGCCTTATAGGGATTATCATAGTTCAACTGTTATTTATTGATTGAATAAACCTCTTTTTAATAAGTTCTTTCAAGGATTTGCAAGTCCACTTAGTCCCACAGTCAAATACCATGAAATTAAGAATTCAAAATTTGATTTTTTTTAAAAATGGGAATGTCATCTTTAAAGGCCTATAACTCAAAAACATATCTGGTGACTTGTTCTGGGTTTTGTAGGAGCTGGTCACAATTACCGCACAATAACTATAATAGTGGCGTGGATCCCATTGCTGCCACCACACCACTTTCCTATCCAATCCTAAACCAATAGGGTTACTACCCCCTTCAAGATAGGGAAACAAATTAACCCAAGTTAATTACCTAATTAACCCAAGTTAATTACCTAATTAACCAAAGTTAATTACCAAATTAACCAAAGTTAATTACCTGTACTTGTTGTTGTACTCGTAATGCTCAGTTCATATTCAAATTGAACAGCAGATGAGGCATATCCCATTCCTTTCACATGCACATCAACAAGGTATGTTCCTGCAGAGTGCACCCCAACAGCACATACTATACTACTCAAAGTTGAGTTACTCACAACACACTCCACTCCATCTATAGTGACAGTAACATCTGACATGGTATCACTCAACCTGACATTAATAACAATAGAAAAAATGAAACATTAACAATGAATCATGGTGACATTTTATCCATTAATAAGCCATAATGATGGCAGTATATTTTATCATGTTTGGTCATGTAACAAAGAGGGGCTACAATGTGAAACAACCTGTCTTTTATGGCAACATTTTAGTCCGATATTGTGCACAAATTAATCTTCCTGGGTTTTTGCTTTGTTTGTTTGTTCAACATTAATTGCCTTTAATATATAGATGTTTGCAGCTTTTAAATGTTTCCAAAAATTCAAAAAGTATAATTTAGTGCTTTAAGACTAATGGTTTGGCCTTTCCATCAAATCATCATTTATATATTTTAACATGTTTACTCAGTAATTGTAGTTGGTAACTAATCATGATGTTGGTATATGTTATGCAAAGAGTCCTTTAGTTTATTTCTTTTAATTTTTAAGAGGCATCAGGTATACCACTGGAAAGGCTGCTATGTGCAACCTTTGCACACATGCCATGGGTTCTTTGACTCAGAGGTGGTCATCCTGGTATAACAGGTAATTAACTGAAATTCACATGTACACTAGAATTCCCCAGAGGGGGTACTTAAGTTTGGTTTTAGTAGGGGTATGTCGCTGAGAATTTTAGAGCGGACCCATCAATATACCAATTTTTAAAGAAATTTTGGATCCATCAATATACCAAAAGGCCATTTAACCCAAATTATACAAAAATGCATTTAACCCAAATTGTCTAAATTTTGACAAATGTTCCCCCACATTTTGGCTAGATTGAGACAAAATTGGGGTATTTTCTAAACAAAATGAGAAAAGTTTGAAAAAAGGACCCATCCATGTGCCAAAATTGGCCTAGAAAAAGGGGTCATTGATATACCAACAGGCTGAAAATGCTACCCATGTTTGCTCCAAATCCCTGTATGGTCATTTGTACTGAGCCCCCCAGACTATATTGTATAATTGACCAAACAACACAATGTTGTATCCAGGCAACGTATCATGTACTTCTATGCATCCCAACTTGATGTGTCAAGAATTAAATGAACTATAACAATAGTATGTATAGGTAAGTCATTGAACTTCAACTAAAATGTTATTGTATAGCTAATAGAACTCAATCTATGACATACTGTATGGACTAAATTAAACGAAGAGATCAAATTAAGTTACTAACCTGGCACCATCAATTTTGACAGAATCTCCACTTTCACCACTAGCTGGGGTCACAGAATTCACGTTTGGGGTGTAACCAGATGAGTATTCATACGTCTGTTCCACAAAGTCGTGAATACCTGATGTCACTTGCAGTGGGTATTGTCCCGAACTGCTTGAAGGTGTGATAAACTTCACCTCTGATATGGTAATACTTATTATCTCGCATTCTTTATCAGCTATTGTCACTGATGTAGAATCTAGGTGAAAACCGTTACCATGGACAGTGCCCTCTTGTCCTCCTTTTTTGCTACCAATGCCCGGTGTAACACTGAATATATCTTTAGAACTCCAGATGTCCTTGTGGCTGCTATCAGTGAAAGAAACCTTTCCATTGGGTGAAATATAACCGGTCATCAAAGCGCTGCCTACAGGTACGTAACTAACATTGCAAACAATCTCTGTATCAGATACAGCACTGACTACGCAATCTACTCCCCCAATAGTGACTGTCACATCTGACATGGTGTTTGTAAATCCTGACCCAGAGATGGTTATTTCAGTACTGGCACCTGATACTACCGTTGGATTTACATCGCTTACGGTTGGCGTAATGGCTGCACTGAAAGTAAAGTCACATTCGTTGGGGCATGTTCCTGTTGCACCATTAATGTTCAGTAAGACTGAATTAGTTCCTGGTGCTATTGCTTTTGATGTTGTGCAAATTATTTGAGTGTAAGTGACAGTCATGATGACACATACTGACCCACCTATTGTAACAATTAACCCATCGGTTACAAACCCAATCCCTGATATGGTTATTTGCGTACCACCTTCCGTTGACCCCTCAATAGGCGACAATGCTGTAATCATAGGCAGAAGCTTAACAGTATAACCAGCTACATCTGTGCCTTTATAAATGGCAATACCAAGGTTAGCAACTTTCAAGGAAAGAAACTGTGCAATCCCTGGCACAAGTGTACTTTCTGTGAGAATGTTATAAATAATGCGGGTAGAGCTTGCACTGGTTGGTTGACATGTATGGTCTCCTATTTTGACTTCATTTTGACAAATATTGTCTCCGAACCTTATGCCACGGATCTCAATTGGTGTGCTGGAGTCACCCAAGTTTGGCGTAACACTCTCAATGACAGGTGTTGAGCAGGTGTCAAAGTTGAAGCTAAATAGTTTAGAGTTGGCAGGTGATGGTGGTGTTGTGCTACAAGATGATATTAGGCTGGTGACTGGTGTACAACCACCAGCAGGAGGTACCGTAACTAGGAACAAACAATCAGTACAAAGTGTTACTATACAAACAACACTGCATGTGTAGAACAGAAAGACAATGGGCTATTCTATTTAAAATCCACACTACCCCTGTGGAAGAAATTGGAAATATCGTCCCCAAAGGGAGTATGTTTTTCAAATGTAATTGGTATCATTTTGAAACTCACACTCCCTCTGTATAATGGCTATACCTATATCTTCCACATCTGGAGTATGTGGTAGTATTTCAAATGGAAGTTACTCAATTGTCTATTCTATTCAAAATTTATACTCCCTCTGTGGAAGATTTTAGTTAAATCTTCCACAGGGGTAGTGTGGATTTTAAATGGAATAGCCCAATTTTCTTACCATTACATTATGAGATATACAATAGCCCGTTATGTTTATACAATTTTCATGCTGTATGTGCAGCTCAAACAAAATGCCTTTGCACGATGACAAGATGACTTGTTTTCATGAATGAGTGAAAATATTATTAAAGGGATTGTTTTTAGCCACTGTCGTGCATCTATTGTCTCATATACCATGGGCGACATCATTTTTGAAAGTAAAACAACAACAAAGCAATGCCAAGTTGTTTTACGCCAAAAATAATGATGTTGCCCATGTTACGGCCTCCTGCAAAGCTTCCTATACATCAACAACAACAAAAACCAAACAAACATGCAACTATGAAATAATTCTGGTATACCCTGCGCACAAGTATAACCCTAACCCTAATCCTAACCCTACCTAATTACAACCCTAATCCTGACCCACTCTAATTATAACCCTAACCCTAATCATAACCCCAACCTAACTCTAACCCTGACCTTAAAACACAAGGTGCACAGGATAAACTAGAATTATACTGTAACTGTAATTGACATAAAATCACTGATTCTTCACAAAATAAAATGTAAAATTAAGTTTAATTAGTTACAAAAAAGTGGTACAAAATCTCTTTCATAGAGGAAAAAACCCATTATTATTGATATTTTAAGAGGAATATACAAGTTCAGAAAGTAAATTGTTTGTGTTTGTCTACCTTATCCCAAATATTTTTTTTATTTTTGAGTGTCTCATCAGACTACCTTTTAACCCCCTGAGCACTACCTGCCGATCTAACATTGCCTGTGATTGGGCAATTACATGACACCTTCATTCTAATCACTAATCAGAATGGAGTTTTGCAAATAATTCACCCCATTTTTTTGCGTGGTGAAATTATTCTTACAATGTTGCTGATTGGTCCAATTGATAATGAAAACTCATTTTTGACCAATAGGCAGGTAGTTCTCATGGGGTTAAACAGGATAAAGGACTTACATGGTACAAAATGTTAAAAATTGTATTTTTCCCAATGTTGTACATGATTTAACACTATTCAAGAGCTACAAGGGAACTATATACCGTACCTGCATTTCCTGAACTGCCAGTTTCTCGCCGTCGTCGTGATCCAGCTAACGTATAGGGGAAAGTAAACAGTTACAGCAATTTAGTAAACGCAATGTCATGCATCTTAATAACAGAAGGAAATATTTGTCTGTATGTTCGCCTGTACATGTACATGTACCTGTATTTCAAAATTCCTACACTTTTGATTTCAGCAATTGGTCTGTAAACACATGTCATTCAGAAAACATTGTTACAAATTTCCCCAGTGGAGTATGTTTTTCAAATGTAATGGGTATCATTTTGAAACCCATACTCCCTCTGTATAATGGCTTTACCTATATCTTCCACAACTGGAGTGAGTATTTCAAATGGAAATTACTCAATTGTCTATTCTATTCAAAATTTATACTCCCCCTGTGGAAGATTTTAGCTAAATCTTCCACAGGGGTAGTGTGGATTTTAAATGGAATAGCCCAATTTTCTTACCATTACATTATGAGATATACAATAGCCCGTTATGTTTATTCAATTTTCATGCTGTATGTGCAGCTCAAACAAAATGCCTTTGCACGATGACAAGATGACTTGTTTTCATGAATGAGTGAAAATATTATTAAAGGGATTGTTTTTAGCCACTGTCGTGCATCTATTGTCTCATATACCATGGGCGACATTATTTTTGTAAGTAAAACAACAACAAAGCAATGCCAAGTTGTTTTAGGCCAAAAGTAATGATGTCACCCATGTTATATGAGATGATAGATGCACGACAGTGGCTAAAAACAATATCTTGTAGACACTTTAATTCAAGTAAAAATAGTATACGAAACGTTAATCAAATTAAACCTTACATTTTACAAGGAGTTACCTAGGGCTTAGAATTTATCAGACCTGTTGTTGCTATGCACCTCCAATTGATTCAAATAGCACATACAAGTATCGCGTCGACTTGTACGTGCTGAAACATGTTACATCACAATGCAAAGATTTTGATTTTTTGAAATTCGCAATATAATACATATTTTATGGCAGATTATTAAAATTTGATCTTTTTTATTTTTGATATTTAACAGTCCTCAAAGTAAACTTCATTAATCTAATGATATGTACTTAAAAGCGTATGTAGCTGGGAGGAAAAGCTGATGATCATTTAAAAATTTTGACCTTTTGTATTGAGGTACACATCTTTTCCCAAAAAGACCTAAACATTATAGGTCTTTTTGGAGAAAAAAAATGTGTATGCAAAAGGTCAAAATTTTAAATGATCTTCAGCTTTTCCTCCCAGCTACATACACTTTAAGTACATATCATTAGATTTTACTTGAAGGACTGTTAAATATCAAAAATATCAATTTTTAATAATCTTACCTGCCATAAAATTTGTACTATATCACAAATTTCTAAAAATCAAAATTATTTGATATCAAAAAGACATTCCTCATATTCAGAATGCAATTGGATATGTCTGAAGCGCTCTCATAGCAAATGTACATTGCAATCCGAGCCTGTAAGACCACAATTTTAGTGTCCCCTCACTGAGTTGCACACAATTTATTCTAAAAGCCCAAGTCTTTGTTCACTTCCTACCTGTCTCTGACATATCATGCAAAGCTTTATAGTCTCCAACCATCACATCAACATTTTCAGCAATGGAATCATTCTTGACATTGATGGTACCCTTCATATATATTATTTTTGTGCCATCTTTTATAGCTTTATTGCTATAATAATATGTTCCAGGTGCCTTGAAAGTGAAGCAGTATGAGCCTGTGGAAGAGGTTACAAAAAATCATATCAATTTCTGAAGGATATATGACTATATTTTAACAAACAGGTCAGACAAAAAAATGTTGACTTTACACATTTTTACACCCTGACAAAAAATGAAAGAGAAAAGTGCCCCTCTGACAAAAAATGAAAGAGAAAATCAGGAAGGCAAAGGAAAAGAAAAGGGGCAAAAAGCCCGGTTTCCACCAAAATTCACCTCGCTCACGGAACAAAAATAGTGTAAAATACCAAATTTTTGCATGCTATGCGTGCCCAGTAAAATGTTAATAGAGCCATTTTCACTCCGATCATGGGTCAAAATATCCACTGATAAAGGTGCCCCCAATTTTTTTTATTTTGCCCCCCCCCCACCAAAAAAAGCTGGCTACATCCCTGACTAGACGGGCAGGAATATGGTAGGCTGCTGTGCTTAGTCCTTGATATTGGAATCTTGTGCTTTTATATGACACTACTTCCATGCGTTGTGCTTGCAGTTAAATTGGATTGATAAACAAGTATGATTGACAGTGTGTGTTAGAGACAAAATCCCAGGGTAAAGTTCTACTTGAAAAAGTACATAGTCGGATTTTTCACTCGGGCTTTCGCGATCAAATAAACTGTAGATCCCAAAATTAGAATTGTCCAGTATTGAAGTGAGCCACTATAATTATACAAGATATGTTGCATTCAATAACATAGGTCTATGTATAATTTACTTTTACTGTCACTAATTATATCAACTCTTTATGACCATTTTACTATTGAACACTTTAATTTGAATAAACGTCAGTATAATTTTGAGTTCAGCAAAATGCGTTCACCATGATTAATAATAACATATTTTTATTTATCAAAATTTGACTATGGCATAGTCTAATAACAATACCGCTAACTTTCTAAAACAGCCTACCTTTAGGAGTTGGTGGTCCAGCATGAAACCCTGAGCCATCATAATCATCATCATCTTCATCATCACTAGCTGTTTGATATACTGTGAATTTTTTTCCTTCAACAGCATCGGGCACTGACCACCAGAAACAAACAGTCTCTCCAACCATTATGTCTTTTTCAAGTGGAATCCACTGATAACCAGTTCCAACTTCTACAACACATATAATGAGAAGAGAAAGATATAAGTACATTCATTGTTTGATCAAAGGCCTATTCTGTGATCCCAGTTGTAAGTTGTAACAAAATTTATAAATGTTTATAAATTGCCTAAAAGTGAAGGATAAGTCATTAATGGTGGTTTTAATCCTGGAATTATGGAAGCTTTTGAGCCTCATGACTGCTAAATTGTTGATTTAAAGTATGTAAAATATACATAATTATCTAGAATGGAAAAGACTTAATTTTGGGCAAAAATGCTCATTTTTGGAGAAAATCCAAAAAAAGAAGAACTTTTTATTTCACCCCAATTTTTTTGTTGAGTAAAAACAAAATTTGTATTCATTAAAAAAAAACTAGATATAAATATCTAGGACCCGTTCTCTACGCCTTTAAGAGTACAAACTGTATCAAAATGACTGAAACCAACATATAACATATACAAGGGGGTATCAAAAAGTTTTAGAAATCGGCCAGAAGTGAAAGAGCTATATCAATGAAATTTTGTCAGTGCAATAACTGGTCCTTATGTACACTATGGTGCAAAAATGGTCTCATAAGTATGTTTACTTTTTTTACAGGAGCTAGATGTCACTACCTGCCTATGTAACCGCATAACCAGCAAAATGGAGAAAATTGAGGCATGCAGCATGATTAAGTTCCATTTTAAGGGTTACAGTGCCCAGAAAATCTGTGATGAAATAAAAATTCCTTTTCCAAAAAGCGACAGTGACATATCACAATCACCACCGAAGATAACATTCATTTCATCATCAATTTTCTAGGCACTGCAACCCTTCAAAAGCAGGATCTTAATAATGCTGATTTCCTCAATTGTCTCAATCTTGCAGTTTATGCGCAGTAACTGGGGCAGCAGGTTATTGGCATCTAGTGCCACCTGTAAAAAAGTAAACATACCTATGAGACCATTTTGACCATAATGTACATAAGGACCAGTTATTGTACTGACAAAATTTCATTGATATAGCTCTTTCACTTCTGGGCGATTTCTAAAACTTTTTGATACCCCCTCGTACTTTGATCAGCTCGTAATCGTCGGGAATTGTTAGGCTTTTACTACTACACCGAAAAAGTAGATCCACGTTAAGAGTGATATTGTTCACCTGGAAGATCTAAAATGTGCATGTTAAAGAAAGTAGACAAGTATAGGACTTGAATTAATCATTTGTGATTTTTCTGACGAGGTGTCAAAAGACAATTCTCAAAATAAAATATATTGATATTAATCCGCGATGTTAAAATTCCCGCCGATTACGAACTGATCAAAGTATATGTGACACGATCTGGTCCATGGGGGCCAAAGGCGGCAAATTTGAAACTGAGATAAAGGTAAAAATATGGAGTAAAATACAATAAAATACATAAAAAAACAGACATCAAAAAACTTCATAACTTTAAAACCGAGTGTGCTAGACTTTTGGCGTTTTCAGTAAATGATAGACTATTGTAAGTACTATGTATAATGTAATAATTACAGAAACTCAATTTTCAAAAATGCCTCCTTTGGCCCCCTATGGACCAGATTGTGTCACATATGGTTATGTTTGCTGATTTTTTTATCACTGTTATGTATCAGTTTAGGCTTATTTTTGTCTAAATATATGAAATCATAGCAGTTTTATCTTCTCTAAGAACTCAGTTCATGAAGGTGGCACATTTTGAGCTGTGAATTATAGGTATGGGTTTCACTTCTAAAATAAATACAGTTTGTAATCATTTTTTAATTTTGTTTTTCTAGTGATTTATAAAATTAAGTGAAATTTTTTTATATATGAGTTTATATATAAAACAAATATTGAATGTTTTTATTTGTTCAATGGAAGAATATTTTCATTCCATGAAAAATGAACTGTTCCATTCAACTCTGTAAAGCCTCGTTACATGGAACAGTCCATATTTCACCTCATGAAAATATTCTTACCATTGTACTCATAAGTATTCAATATTTGTATACTAATTATTGTTCACTAAAATAGGATATAGGGAAATTAGGGTCTACACCATTTTGCACTCTGATGTGGCAGTGACTTCGGTGCGAATATCATTGGGCGCAGCTAAAAATCGCTAGTGTTCGCTCAAAGTGCTGGCATGCACACGCACGCGATTAAAGACGCTGCATAGATGTGTGCGCAAAACAGCTGCCTCAACGCCTTGACGTCACTGCCACATCAGGGGGAAAAATTATAGGGACTCTTACCTGGATGTATGCCCTGGTTAGATATAGTGTGTGTCTGCAATACTTGCTTGGTAACACATTCAATCTGCTCATCGATGAGTGTTATGATCTCACATTCTGATGAACTCCCAAATGTTACCTTCACGAGAGAACTATTGGTTCCAAACCCCTCACCAGGAATTGTCACTGTGGTACCACCAAGAATTGAACCACTGTTTGGACTTACTCCAGTTATTTTTAGTGTGAAAGTAAAATCACCAATTTGACTGTATAAAATATAAAGGTACAAAATTGTTACTTTTAAGGTTAAAAAAGTGGGTATGGTTAATCCAACGGATGAGGACACAAAACACATCAAGAATCAATGAATGTTACAAAAGGATACCTTGAATATATACAAACTAGAAAGAAAAGGGGCAAAACGTGGGGAAACAGGTAAAATACAGACTAGATAGGGGGCCAAAAAGGGGGCCAAAAAAACAACTAATGTAGGCACAGAAGTAGGTAAAGTTCGATAGCAATCAATTACCAATTCCAAGGCCCACAGAAGTGTTAAACCAACAAAAACAAGGGGATATAAACCTTGTGCTTCCTTGTGCTAGTTTTATCAAGAGTTGCCTATACTTTTATTTTAAATTCCAGTGTAGAAATTTATTTATTGAATGCAGATTTCAGCGTTTAATATCAAAGCATTCACTATATCTAGTGCCTTTCCTTTAAATAATTAACCTTCACATAACATTGACATAAAATGGTAATGATGTTTTGCGTCTGAGCTCTTGGACTCCCTTAAGTTGCTAAGTGACGTGGTATGTCAAAAACAGGCGGATTTGGGCATAGAATTTTCAGAGTTCAAAGGTCAATTTTATCAAAATGGAAAATCAGATTGGTTTTTGATTTGTACCATTACATTGAACTACTTGAGACCTTCATTCAAAAGCACAGGTGAAAAAACTTTTAGTTATCCCATGAGGTGTTATTGACCTTTGACCCCATAAAATTCTATGTCCAAATCCGCGTGGCTTTGACATACCATGTCACATATATTTCCCAGCATGCGTTATTCCCAGAGTTTAGAAATTGTATGAAATACAGAAGCACAACAGTTTTTTTGTGTGTAATTGCTTATCTAGGCACCCTGGCTGAAATTTGATACACTTTTCGGCTAGGGCATTAACAGCATAAAAACTAGCATCTTGTACAGACTGCTGATGACAGGTTTGCACCCAGATGTAGCTATTAACATCCTTGATGAAGATAGTAAAAATGATGAATGGAAAAAACCCCTTGTAAAATGATGAATGGAAGTAACCCCTTGAAATAGTACATGATTGGAAGCATGGAGAAAATGCCATTGGGGAAATGCACACACACTAAATGACAATCACATTATTTGTGCTCTACATCAGTAAGCATGAATAGGATTTCCCATGGAAAGTCAGTATCAGGGCAGAGAAGGTCACGGATCCCACTTTCGGCTGCCAGTCAGAGGGAATTTGAGGTATACTACACAATACATTTCCTAACCAGCAGCTTCAGTTAAAGGAATTGATACCTTCCCCCTGACCTTGTCATATGATATCCTCTGATATTGAACTCCCCCAGAGAAATATCAAATCCTATTCAACCCTCATATGCCTCACCTAGTATCCGCAAATCCCTTGCCAGGAACTGAGAGTTCAACATCATATTGTCCCGGTGTATGGTCTGGTATAGTGCAGCTGATTTCTGTTTCAGACTCAGCTGTAATTACACACTCTGTACCACCTAAGTTGACTTCATTCCCACTGGCAGCAAACTCAGTACCTGTTAACACTAGACTCCCACCACCTGCATGGTCAAAAATTGAACACCACTGAAAATGTTAGTTATAATCGCAGATGACACAGTCCTTGAGGTGAGTTGTAGTGTCTATGAAGATAACGATGGGATACATTGTAAAAGATAACAGCAGCATTGATTTAGAGAATAAAGGTATTGTTTTTATACATTTGGTCGCTTCAAGTTCGGTAGTGACATCAATGCTTTTCGCCATTGCACCGCAAGCGTGCCGATCGACTAACTTACCTGGTATGCATGCATGTACACTTCGCGCGATTAACTCAGAGACGTGTGCGATTCAATACTGCAGCGAGCGAAAAACACACATACATCACTACCGAATTTGAGGTGAACCAAATTATAGTCAACAATGCGATCATTTTTGCGGCACATCCCCATATGGTCATTTGTAATGAATACCCCTAGACTTACTGACCCCAGCATATAATATAACATAACATGCTCAATCTGAGACTATTGATGGACGTGTTGTCTCAATGTCTTTGTTTGTTCTGGTGCATGATGCATAACTCTAATTACCGTCTTATATAGCATTTTATATAACACCTAAGTAGATCCTTGCCATTTGATTGGTCGATTGTTGGTCACATGTCATTCAATAAATAAACTATTTTACGGCCTACGTCACTACCGTGGAATTTGGTTATATGCGCCGTGCATTTTCGTTATATGCACCGTGCATTTTTGTTATATTCCATACGTTCTATTGCATGGCTAGAGAATTGCATGTTTTTTTCAGTCCGATCGGCCATACCGGGTTACGGGAGATTTTTAAAACAACACACTTATTTTGTGGCAATTCTGGATGATGAATAACCGTAAGAAATATAATCCACATCTACAAATAAAGCTGTGAATATGCCTTTTTCGTTGGGGAAAGTAGAAAACAAAGTGAAAAGGTAAGCTTACAACATGCATAGGTTAGGCCCAGCATGCCTGTGGCTAGGTAAGCTTAAATTTCATTTTACCGCATAGGAAAAGCCTGATAATAATAGGCCCTTATTATAATACTTTTGAACATGTTGATTGGCTTATTTTTTGGTGATAAATTTGCTAAAAAAGGGCCTACTCGTCTATACGATTCGTATGATTTTTTTTAAACTCGTCTCGTGCGAGGCCATTACAATCAACCAATCAAATGACAAAGGTCTACTTAGATGTTATATAAAACAAATAATGAATGTTTTTTCATTCGTGCAATGGTAAGAATATTTTCATTCGTTGAAAAATGGAATGTTCCATTCAACTCAGCTTCGCTTCATTGAATGGAACATTCCATTTTTCAACTCATGAAAATATTCTTACCATTGCACTCATAAACATTCATTATTTGTATAATATGCTTAATACATACCTAACACTGAGCTAGATGATGGTGTCATTGCTGTAATAGTAGGAGTCAAACTACTTGCAAACGTGTATGCATCCTGTAATATTAATGTATTACCATTACCATTGGTTAAAACAACACTTCCAATTGTTGTGGCACGCTTCTTCCGGCTTACTGGAGCACCCTGCAATACAAATGAAATGACTTGAATTAGACATCAGTGGTGAAAGAAAGACAGATGTATGCAGCATAGGAGTGTAAAGGGCACGGTGGTGCAGCGGTACTGGCTCTGCCTTGCAATAGGTGGATTTCGGGTTTGGCGCTTTACCTTAATTGTCTCTCTCTACCCAGGGGTGAAATGGGGATCTGTTATGAATATTGTCCATGAGCACTGCCTAAATGTATGAGCATGCCTTGGGCATTGTATGGCAGCTGACATATTTTAATGACAGCGGAATAAATGTAAAGCGCTTTGATACACATAAAACATGTGAAAGGCACTGTATAAATGCCAACATTTTATGGGTTACATTTGCTTGTTGTATCAGTTTATGTGTGTTCTACAAACCATTTGACTGGTTTAGGGAGTCACTGCTATACACTGGCACAGCACAATCTAATGAACCTAAATCGATAGTAATTTTATTTCACAGCCAGGATTATTGCTTAACGCTTCTGTCAAAAGGGATGATAATTATTAGATCCTTCATCCATACTAGTATATGCAGCTAGTTTGACTTAATTAATGAACTATGAGGAATCAAAAATGCAAATGACGCATATTGTTTTGAAATACGTTTTTAGGCTAGTTTGCGATCTATCAATACCATCCATAAAGCCAAAACAACCCAGCTCCCGCATGTCTACTGATGTGTGTATCCCCCTGATTGATGTACATTACTATGCAAATGTAGATGGGATGTATCAAAGTGTAATACTATTAGCAAGCCTGAGGACATTTTTGCTGATTTTTGTGTTTATTTGTGTTTCAATACACACAAAAAAGAAATCTTATAAGCAATTAGTGGCCTGGAATAATACAAGCAAGTGGGCACATTAATGTCAAATGCATTTTGTGAGTGTTTCTAAAGTTTGTTCGGTTTATGTAAGGCGGAAAAAATAAGGCTCATAACACTGTGTATTGATATAGAATGGCATGCACACTGTTGGGCGCAATGCGTATGGTAGTTGTGTGTTGCGTAATGTGTGACTGCGTGAATTTACGCTAGCGTAAGTTGGGACTTTATTGACTAGTGCAGTAACAAAAGCCGAATAATTTCCACCTGATATAAGCCGAAAAAACTTAAGTCCATTACACATGAGACAAATTGTTGACTGTCCAAAGTTTGACATACATACTCCTTTGCAGGTGCAGAGTTACAAGAATGTCCATGTTTGATGGCATATGCAGGCTTTGCCATTTGAAATTTGCAGGGGAGCTTTTTATCGCTCTCCTTGAATGCTAAATGCCAGGATAGCACTTGGAGAGCATTTTTACTGTACTGTATATATGTGGTTAATATTGTTACACCAAAGGTAGGCGAGCAATAAAAAGCTCTCCTCAGCTTTATGTGAGGGGAGTGATGATGGGGAGTGATGATGGGGAGCAATCACTCTAGCTCAAACGGCAAAACCTGCATATGCATCCCCCACCTGAACACACACAGACATCATGAACCAAATCAATCACAGGAGTCAAGCACATCTCTGATTGGGATAACTCAGTAGGCTACTACTGTAATAGCAATATTCAACTTACTTGTATTTTCTCAATGGTACACACAATCTGGTCATATGTGATAGAAGTTATCATACAATTGTGACCATCAACCTCGACGGCGGCTTCATT
This sequence comes from Amphiura filiformis, assembly GCF_039555335.1. NCBI lineage: Eukaryota > Metazoa > Echinodermata > Ophiuroidea > Amphilepidida > Amphiuridae > Amphiura > Amphiura filiformis. The sequence goes on from NC_092628.1 coordinate 8,959,951, forward strand.
GTCTTCAAGTACATCACTATTACAGGAGCAGAACCCATGACCTGTCACTGTTAATTCAGTACCACCTAAAAATTTAACAAAATCATTTAATGTAAGTATTTATATATATTGGAGAAAGTCAGCATGGTCAAATTTGAATAAAACAAAGGTAAAGAGCAAAGGTAAAAAGGGGAATTGTTCTCCCCACAGCCTGCCAAAAATTGCTTGCCACCCCCTCGTCCTGCCAAAAAATCTTTGCCACCCTCTATACACACATTAAACATGCCAAATGAAATGGTCTAGATATATGTGATGCGGATCAACAGGGGTGTGAGAGGCCTCAGAGGAAAATTACTTTAAAAAGCCAAAAAACAGCGTAAAATCAGGGTAAAAAAGCCAAATATGGGCTGACAATAAAAGAAAACACATAAATTTTGGCAATAAAAAAAGCTAGAATCAGCTTAAAAGCTGAACTCTCACACCCCTGGATCAACCAAAATCAGTCTGAAGTAGGCCCGGGTCAATTCTGGGATTCTTACATTTTCATTTTCAGCGTATTCATAGCTCCATATTAGTGAAAACCCCATGTCAATACAACCTTTGGTTACAAAGTTACAACAATTTGAACACCGGTACATTAAAAAGAAAGAAACAGAGAAAATCAGAAAAATTAAAGTTAGAGCACTTTAATTGAGTCATTTTTAGCACACCTAAAATACATCTAAAAGTCAACTTAGCAATGATACCTTTGGTTTAAGATATGGCTACGAAATTTGGCATAACAAAATGCTAAATCTCAATTTTAACTTTGTCTCCTTTGGCCTCCATGGACCAGATTGTGTCACATATATGTGACCCGTTCTGACAAAACCAGGAACAAGTCGCATTTTTGAAATTTCATGATTTGAATAACAATGTAAGCATGGGGCAATTAGCTTTAAAATGATACCAAAATTATATACATAGCATCAATACTTTTCAAGATATGGATAATTTTGTAAATGATACCTTGATATTTTTGCCAAACTGCTATTTTGAGTAATGGGCTTTACAAAGGATTGAATAGGGATTATCAATGTTCAACTGTTAATTATTATACCTCTTTTTAATCTTTTAACTTTCAAGGATTTGAAAGTCCACTTAGTCCCAAGGTCAAATACCATGAAATTAATAATTCCAAAATTTGATTTTTTAAAAATGGGAATGTCAATTTTAAAGGCCTATAACTCAAAAACATCCCTGGCGACTTGTTCCGGGTTTTGTTGGAGCCGGTCACACATATATATTGATGTTAAAAAACAGATACTCACCAGCTGTGCTTCCACTTAGAGGACTAACACCAGTTATACGGCCTGTGTATTCAAACGTCACATCTCCTGTTATGAGAACAAATTATACTTTATTGCTGTCGAATTGTATCTATTTTTTTATGTAATACTAAATCACATCAACTTTTAGCACTTCTATAATTTTTCATATTATGTGACGTCATGAAGCATACTGAGGAAAATGTTGTGAAAAGTCAATGTTAAGATTTCTGCATGATCATAAAGTACTTTAATGTGCCGCAAATGCCATGATGATATAAGAATGCCCAGTTATAGTTGAAAACATTTGAGTAATTACATAGTGAAGAAAAGATTGGTTGTGATGTACAACTTTTGTTTGAAACTTGTTTATTATTTTGATTTTCTATTGATTTTTCACATGTTATGCGATGTGCACCGATGTGACTCCCAGGAGCCATGTCGGTGAGCCTCTCTTCCACACATATTTGTTATGAGTACGCGCTTCCCGGTCTTTATGCCGGAAGGTGGTTGTGTACATGTGCACTTTTTATAAAGTGTCCTTTTGTTGTTACGATTTTGATGGTAGTGTTATTGATAATGTGTACTATAGCAGCTGGTCTGTTTATATTTATACAAATGACTCGTGATGCCATAAGGTCTTTTTCTGTGGATGACCTAAAAAGGGGACATTAATGAAAAATGGTAATTTGTACCGCGCCCTATGCACACACCAGAAAGTGTGAGGGATTATGAAAACTTCTGTACTTACCATCTGAATGGCTAGCTAACCCATTTGGTGACACGTTGACAACAACCTTGTTGCTCCCAGCACCACCTTTACCAACAGTACACTCTATGGATGATTCTGAGGCATCTGTAACAGCGCAACCAACACCTCCTATTTTGACTTGGTTATCTACCATGGTAGTGCTGAAGCCACTCCCAGATATAGTGATTGATGTACCATCGTTACCTGTCATTGGATAATACAAATTGACATTTCAAAAAATTATGAACTTTGCCTCTGTAACCACAATTAACCAACAAATAAGGATAATTGATTAATACAGATACATGTAGTTACGAATACCCAATGGACGTAATTTTATGAAGGGTCCTTTAAGTAAATCCCTATTACTTATGAAGGGTACTGTTCTTAAGTAAGTTGAGTGAAATGGAACCAAGAGTCGTAAGTTACAAATGATTTCAAGATTTATGAAACTTGAAGTGGACCCTAGGTCACATCATGGATTCAACCTATAAAATTAATACCATCTCTGTGCTTAACATGCATGGATGTACTTTCACAAGTTATTGATGATATTTTTTCCATTTTTTATATTGTGTAATTATTTGTAACAAGCACTAGCTTTACAAATAAGTTAGTTTATTGCAAACTGACTGAGAGTAATATTTTGACACAGTCAGGGCCAGATTCACCTTCATTTTGGGCTGAAATTTACATTTTTCATGCGCTTCGCGCACAAATGTCTTACTAAAAGTGGAACAAAATATGCTTGGCTCCGTCTAAATATATTGTAATGCTTCTGTCGCAACTGTTGATCTTATTGTAGGCCCCCTGTTTATAAATCAAACCCTGGCCACTTGAGTACACATGCCTTCTTCACGGTGAGTCTGGGGCCTCCGAAATTTTGGCCTGGCCCAGGGCCCCCCAAAAGGTAAATCTGGCTCTGGACAAAGTATGGCCTTGGATATCAATCATGTAACTAACCTTGTGATTGAGTGACTGCAGTCACAGTAGGGGTGTAATCCTCAGACTGGGTGAACGCACACGTCCCATTACACAATGCTGCAATGTCATTAATAAATACTTCAACCTTTGAGAGAAATTAGATAAAAGAAATAGTTGAATGTTTGATGTGAAAAACGTGTGTGGGAGGTATAACCCCTATTACATTACATTACATATACATTTGATGTAGGCCTACTCGATATCCAAAATTTGTAAAATTACATCAAGCAGGCAGTGTATGTTGTGGGTGTATATGTGGGGGTGATGTGTCCATGTGTACACTACAAGATTCCTACTGGGCTGTTTGCAAAGGTGCACTGTCACCAAGGTACTTGGCTGGTACTGTGCAGTACCAGGGGAGTACCAGTGTAGTACCAGTGCAGTACCACTGCTGGTGAGTCCTGTGCAGTAGCAGCAATGGTACTGTACAGTGTGTATAGGTACTCTGTGTGTACCAGTCGGGTACCTTGGTGATGGTGTACCTATGCAGGTGGCCCCAATAGGAATTTTGTTGTGTATGTTATCGCCTTTCAACATGGACGTTTTTACAAAACTTTACATTCCAGTCATCTAACGTTCATTAAACTGGAGCCTGTCCCCAGTTTCCTAAAATTTGAGAGTGTGTGCTCTATTAATGATCGATATAAAAATCAGTCCCCAGTTGATAGATTACAAAAAAACATTTTTTTTATCAATTTTGGTCAAATGTGTGTAAAGCTCAAAATCTTTTTCGATCAGGTGGTGAATAACTAAAAAAACCCAACATATCCACCTTCTAAGGTCCGGGACAGAGTTCCTGTTGGTGGCAAATACCTGTAGGGTGGGTCTTTGTGTGTGTGTCTGTATGGGTAAAAAAGCATTGGGATCTAAGGCTAGTGACACCTCATGCATATTGCCAAAGGGTAATAATAGGCAAATGTTCAATGGAGGGGCATGAAAACTAGCACTGCAGCCCTGTTAAATTGATTTTTCAAAGTAGAAAGTGAATTCCTATTTCAATGCATCTACAGGTGCAGGAAAATTAATGAGTTGTCACTGGAGCTGGAATAGATAATAGTTTGAAACAAAATTATACTATTTTCCACTAGACAAACAAACAAACAAACAAGCAAACAAACAAACAAACAAACACAGCTGAGTAAGTAATGTCTCTTTGGTGACCAATCGCATCGTCTGAAATGTTCTTACACGAATTTTACTGTATAGCATATCATTATTACCTGTGGACTGTCATACATTAATCGTAGAAACTCTCCAGGTATGATTCCTAGGTATGCGCCCTCTTGATGTCGATACACAACAACCTTTACATTATTGCCAGACAACTGAGAGTCATCCACCTAAAACAGTAGAAATAAATATACAGACATATTCTGACTCAAATTGTTTACCTGTAAGCTAAGTTGCCACAAGGCATGTTTGTTAGATTATACATTTTCTCTCTGCAACAAAGCCTCAAAACAAACCTAATTATTTGCACAGAAATATCACAGGTGAGACCTGAAACTGACAGCGGAAAACCAAAGCTCAGTGTCTATCCCAAATACGCACACTCATAAACATCCCACTGAAGAAAACATGAACTGACAAAATTTCCTGAAACTGCTTTAACATTTCCTGAAAATGTGCATTTCCCTATACTTTGTACAGGGATGATCCAAGCAAAATTTCATGAAATCAGAAAATTTCTTGAAGATTTAAATCCCTGAACTGACCCTCAACTGCACAATTGGATCTATTTCAAATGGCCTACAGCATATCGGCCAAGATAACCACACTTTTCTTTTGTACGTTTTCAGTTTCAGTTTTAGTTTTATTTTACTAACAAATCAAAATATATATATAGGCATAAATGATTGAAAATAAGTAATTGAGCTAAAAGTGGGTGAACCATACAGAGCAAGGCTCGATATAAATGGCCACCAAAAATTATTGAATTAAAGAGAACATGTGGGGACTTTTAATGTTAATTGTTTGATATTTTGCATATTTTCACCTATTTCTGCAAGTGATAAAAGACTGAAGTCCCCTTTCCAAGTGTTTTTGCTAGTTTCCTCTATCTGTCTACCATACATAATGCTCTCCAAATTGAAAAGATGCAGTGAGTGCTGGTTCTTACCAATCATTGAAAGCTACTCATTTTAGGTGAATGGAACATGTCCAGGTATGCAATCGAAAAGGTCAATGAATTGACTTGACCTTTGAACCTTACCTGGATGAGTGGTTGGCTCCCTCCTCTAGATGTCCATTCAACATCCCAGGCGTAGCCAGAACATTGTCCAGATCTGACCACAGCCACAATTCCTGTACCAAGCCTTTCAATCTGCCTTTTCATTTTTTTAGCATCAGCATTAGCTGGCACTGAAACAAAGATATCAATTATGACAGATTTAATTTCAACAAAAAATTCACAATGGCTTTTAATTAAACAACGTCGAATTAAAACCAAATTGACATTGGTGAAAAATGTTTCTCTGGCCTTGTGTCTACATTATGTTTTTATACATTTGAGTATACTTACAGGCCTAGTTACTTCCCTTAGTTGCACAATTACACAATTGTTTAAGATATGCGGTCATGCGAGTTAAACCAAGTGGCTGTAAACTTTCCTAGCATCCATAATGGCTTGGGCAGATTGTTTTTGTCGTTATGGTAATATTTGTATAATAAGGGCCAATAATGAATGAATGCTGTCTACCAGGCCTTGTCGTCTTGAGTTTAAAGGCAAGAAGCATGATGCTAGGCAAGTGGTCAAATCACTTTGACTTTAACTCTTATCAATACCAGCAGTAGTCTAACCCACACTGGCATTGCATTATGACATGGACTAGATGTGATTACATCTAGGTCTGCAAGATCATTCATACCAATATGAGAGAGAGTACGCACTGTTGACACTCTCTTTCATTCTTTAAGGCTGATTTATAAAAGTGCAGAACCTTAAATGTAAATTGGACTCAATTTTGGGTAATTCGCAGCGAGCGATATTTAGTGTCTATGGTGAGTGGAAAATCGCTCACTAGAATTCAAGTTTGGGGCCAGCAGTGGCAAGCAAGAGCGATCAAACGGCAAGGCCTAATCTACCATATTGAATTATCATAGATAAAAACCTAAAATAGTATACAAAACAATAATGTCAATTTACTCATACATGTTGTAAGCTTTCTCAATCATCCCAAAAATGATACCTTACATTGGGATATTCAATTTAATATCCACACTACCCCTGTGGAAGATTTAACTAAAGTCTGCCAAAGAGGGAGTATCAATTTTGAACAGAATAGACAATTGGGTAACTTCCATTTGAAATACTCACTCAAGTTGTGGAAGATATAGGTAAAGCCATATAATACAGAGGGAGTATGGGTTCCAAAATGATTAACCCTGACCAATATCAAAAACATACTCCCTCTGTGGAAGATACGTCCAAAATCTTCCATAGGGGTAGTGTGGATTTCAACTGGAATATCCCATTGCGCCTTTGCATACATTTTACACTAAGTGTGCTTACATTATCTGCACTGTTAAATTGTTTATCCTGGTGTTTGCACTCATCAACATACCACTTGACATTTCACGTCATTGCCCGGCAGTATGCGCACGAATTATGGCAATTTCCATTGCTCTTTGCCCTGCAGTGTGCATACGCATCGTAGTTTGCTCCGGGCACATGCATTTTAAATCGCCCACCACATTTCATATAGTACAAGAAAGCCATTGAACAGTGTAGCGGTTCGTTCAAGCATATCGATAGACCAGTCCCTCCCTTTGTTGATAAACAATGATGTCAAGTGGTCTATAGCTTTCAAAATGGCAATTAACAAACCTTGCACTTGCTTTCCATTCCACTTCAAGGTGAAAGATCCTGTCACAGGAGGGCTAGCAGATTCCAATCGTTTAACATTGAACAAAACCGCACCCTCATCCTTCCTCTTCAGATATTTCACCTCAGTGTTGCCGTTGGCATTGTCACTCCGAGAATGCACTTGTGCACCCTGGATACCAAGCAATGGGAAGTTGTGCCCGCACTTAGCAGGTGTCATGGTGATTTTAAAGGTGGAGTCAGATTTGGTGACATTGACATCGGCTACCAAGATGCCATTAGGTCTGGCTGCTGGTTGACGATTCCAATCTGAAAGGGGGAAAAGAAGCTGATTTACATAAAGGTAGGTAGGTGGTCCAATATGGTGTTTTCTAACTTACATATCTGAGGCTTAAAGGTCCATTCAGTGATTTGCTCATTCAGAAAATCAGAAAAATCTTCAAAATTCATTTTTATTTTGCACCTTTGGTTTTGCACCTTTAGATGTGCTAACTTCACGGACTGTTAAATATCAAAAATATAAATTTTTAATAATTTGCCATAAAACTTGTATAATATAGTGAATTTCACAAAATCAGAATTATTTGATATCAGAAGGACATTCCTCATATTCAGAATGCAATTTGATATGTCCGATGTGCTCTCATATCCCACAAAAAATACTGTGCAAATGTTGCTATCTGATCCTTTAAAGCATTTTATACACAATTTCTTTATACTTTCGAACAGATCACTCAGGCCTTAACTGGTAAGTAGTCCAATATGGTATTTTCTAACTTATATATCTGAGGCTTAATCACAAAGGCAATCTGAATTGATCCAACCATTTGAATATTTGAAGTAAAAAAAGTACATCACAATAGTCCATAGAACGTGGCCTATCAATATTTATGCAACAGAGGGAATTCTGAAGATTTCTACATTCCTCTCATCCTTTTTCACAATTGCTCCTTAAATTAGAATTTACTTTTCACTTCAAAAATGGTGTGTTCTCCTAAATCCTCCTGTGTAATCATTGATCAGCCTCTACTGATATAGTCACGGTCATAGCCGATTTGTCCTCCTTCGTCACTAACAAACCATCTGGCGACAATCTCATCGTACGTCTTTTCTGATTGGCCAATCATCATCATCATAAAATGTTAAGACTGAGAATTGGCTGTCAATCAGCACTTGGTTTCAGCGGAGAAGAAAAAAAAAGTATTTTCGTCTCATGCAGCGGTTGATGGACAGCTATGTGGTTACATAAATCAATGGCGCCTCAGTGGCTGCTAAGCTGGCGCATATTTTGCGTTTTGGTATCTACAAATAGTGGGGGGGCCTATGATGTTTAGTGTCACTTACACAAGTCACCTCCTATAGCTAATTGAAAACAGTTTTATTTGGAAATTCATTAACTAATCGGCGATCACCATTTCACGGGTTGTCACCAGACGGTTTAGTGATGGAGGAACACAAACCGGCTGGGACCGAGACAACTAATGCAGTATTGACTTACCAGATTCAGCAAGGGTCGATCGGCCAAGGTACAGGTTATCAATGTAATAGTTGTCTTTCATATTCCCTTTGAGCTCTATCTGTGATATGCGGAATGATGAAACACCACCCTTAGAATGAACCGATGATGTGATGTCATCAAGATTGACACATCTATAGCTCCACCCGTGAGAGACAAGATAATCTCTGCAACGAAAAACAGAACACTATATGATGTTGCATAGTACAATAATACCTGGCGGTGTAAGAGTTGTATCTATGAGTAAGTTGTTCACCATCCGAACTTTTATAATGTTAATGCTTTAGCCATAGGCTTCAACATAAAATGTCAAAGTTTCAAATTATTTTCTCAAAAAGAAGAACCACTTAAGAACCACTGAACCAATAATAGGCTTCTTTGTACTCATTTTAATGCATTTTCCATGCTGATTCCAAATATGGTCATGAAAATGTACAATTCTAAATTTTTTGAATTTTTAAAGAAAATTTGAAACTTGTCGTCTGCATTCAACACCAGCGTGAAGAGGGTTAATGAAACTTATTCACTACCTGTATTTAAGAGTGTGGACTCTTGTTCATACTCTGCTGCAATTGCTTTGCGATGCGGTGCCTTGCCACACTACACCATACAGCAAAATACTGCATTGTGGTACCGCAATAAAGTTAAATATATTTTTACCTTGGAAATGTGACGAGCACCGCGCCGCAAAGCAATTTCGGCATAGTATGAATGGACCTTAAGACCTGCATAGAAATTATGGTTTTTGTGAAAGCACAAATTCACTGCTTATAGTGCTTACATCATAAGATATGCAGTTTACAACATACTTAGACTTACCCTTCCATGTCAAAGATATTCCACGAGTGAGACTCCTCTTTTGCCCTACCATTCTCATAGAATGTTACAGTGAATTTAGCAGATTTGGCCAAGACTCCTCTGACAGCAAAACACAGCTACAAGGAAAGAAGAAATGAACACCAATATAAGGTGATTACTTAGCCTAAAAAGAAAATTGTTTGATTTGCGTAACATTAAAAAAAAAAAAATTAGGGTAGGTCGGTCGGCAATTTTTAAAATTTTTTTTACACACAGTAAATTGCATATGATAAAGGCCTTGGAACTTTTTTGTTTCATTTTTTTAAACTGAACTTTCTTTTTTAATTAAAAAAAAAAGTTTGCCCCAAAAATAAGAAAAAAGTCTAGGGTTGGGCCTATTTTTAGGGTCGGTCGGGTACCGCAATCAAACAATTGTCTTTTTTAGGCCTTAAGGGGCACCATATAGTTCAATGTTCTGTGTACTTTATATCTGCAAAACAATGAACATTTTAAATATTCAATTAAAATAATTTAGGTATATTGTCTGATATAGGGCCGACATGTGACTAATTCCCCTTGATCATGTCACATACACCGTATTTCGTCAAATAGTCGCCCCCCCTCAAATAAATGCCCCCCAACACTTTTTTCAACCAAGATGTTTCAAAAATTCCGATATTTCCATGCTATCTTGTGTAGTAAGCTTACCAAGTTGCTCACATGGTCAATAATAGCAGCAATAAATGGCGAAAATCTGCATCCGAACCCGGAAGTGAACCAAAAGTCAGTATCAAAAGGTCATAGTTCGTCATTTTAGCGTGACTTTTAAGCTTACCTAATGATTTTAACGGGAATTTTCGTGCTAAAAATGACCTCTAATAAACGCCCCCCCTTGGGAAAATGTAACGCCCCCGGGGGCGTTTATTCGACGAAATACGGTATCAAATGTAAAGCTTATTTGGAGGAAAAGTTGCCAGTCCAATATCTCCAAAAGTGAAAAGGTAGACATTATAGGTCATATATAAGTACCTTATCTGCCATTCTAAAATTAAAGGACCCAGGGTTTATTTCCGCTAGATTCTTCAAAGACGTCCTCCCACAGAATGGTTCCTCGTCTGTCACTCCCATTGGTGCATCCTCAAAGGTACTGAAGAGAAAGCCTGACTCTTGTGGCGGTTCACACTTTATGCTGACTAAATCCAGCATGGCATTTTTGACCTAAAACAAACAAATATATATATATATATATATATAAATCCTGGCCATTTCAACAGTGATACTGGTGTTTAAAATACATTATGTGGCCAAACAATGGTAGATTATCCTTCCACATTGAAGCAACAATATTAATAAATTCCACTTAAGAAAAAAAAAGGATTGGCTCATGTTTTGCCTTTGATGTGAATAAACCAAAAGCAGCAAAACATCATCATAATTAACGTAATTCATATAATGAATATGATATTCATCACATGTGCAATATTATACAAATATTGAATGTTTATGAGTATAATGGTCTACAAGAATATTTTCATGAGGTGAAATATGGACCGTTCCATTCAACGAGGATTTGCCAAGTTGAATGGAATAGTTCATTGGGGACATCCTCATTTCGCCAAATGAAAATATTCGTACAAATGAACAAATAAAAACATTCAATATACATAAATTGTATGTCTATATATATATCTATCCAGAGGCACAAACCTCAGCACACTTTGTCGCTGTATCATTCCATAAACCATTAAGTAACAACTCAGGGACTTTCAAGCTTAGGAGCACACACCCTAGACGCTCCACCAATGACCTTCTCAGCCTGGATCAGCTAAGGGAATTTCAAGCTAACTCAATTTTTCCATGAGAGCATACTAAACCACCACCATGGTTCGCACCCGCAACCTCTCGCACTATATAAACACATCAAACGAAATAAGTCCCCCTCTGAACATGTCGTCATAACATTGTAAGGTTTCTTTTTGTACCAATAAAACTAACTTTGAAATAATTATATGACTGTTTACTAAGTGCTGTGTGAAAATAAGAGATTTCCATGACTTCAGGGCTGAATGAGCCTAAATTGAAGGCAAAAACTGCCCTTTTCAAAAGTCACAAAGTAGGCCTATGCTTGTCACAAAAGTTGATTCATGGCTTGTTACTAATGGAAAACCCCATGTGTTTGAGTGCAGTTTAAAATCCTCACCATGTGAACATTTACTGTAATGTGTATCGATTCTTGATCATTCAGCCATGCAAATCCCCTTGGTGCAGAGTTCAGCACAGTGAGTTGTAAGATGGCCAGTTCCATTCCTTGTCCCAATATGCCTTGCAGTTAACAAGCATAGGCCTACTTTGTGACTTTTGGAAAGGGCAGTTTTTGTCTTCAATATGGGTTCATTCAGCCATGAAGTCATGGACATCTTTCATTTTCACAAAACACTTAGTAAACAATCATATAATTATTTCTAAGTAAGTTTTATTGGTACAAAGTTTTACTTTACGATGTTATGACGAAATTTTCAGAGGGGGACTTATTTCTTTTGATGTGTTTAGTCGAACGCCTTATTGATTGGGCTAAATTGACAATATGATATAAGTGCTAAATCCTATGGCCAGATAAAGTCAGATATTTAAGAAAGATGTTTTGCTTGGTTTTGGCAAACCACTTCAACAGTTGCATTACAAGAGGCACATGAAATGGTGAATCATCAGTCAACTAGCCTGGTTGCAGACAAACCCGACCCAAACTTATTCGCACTTAGATTGTAACATCCACCAATTATCCGAGCAAATCCCCAAATTCCATCGGGTGAAGGAAGTTTTTAATAATCAAACATCTAATCACCGATTTTGAAAACAGGAGGAAACCGGAGCAAGCATGGATTGGTATAAACCAAGTGCACACAGTCCTTGGGCATGGTCAGGGCTTGAACCTGGGACCTCAGTGGTGCAAGGCGAGGAAACAACCGCTGCGCCAACTCGCTCTTCCACACTCTCTTTTCTCCCTTTACCGATGAGATTATATTATAGTAAAATAATTTCATTTGAATGAACACAGCTGTCAATACAACAGGTGTACATGGTCTGACCGCCATCTTATGTCGCATATTTCCAAATACAACATGAACGCACAACCTTGGATATAATAACGAAAATACTAACCAATCACAAGTAAGTTGGTATGGTTGGATTCACTTCTGCATTATACACACAGGCGTTCATACAGTGTACGCGGACAATCATCACGCTGTTGGCAGCTCTGTTCAGTCAAATGAAATTTCTGATTCTACCATCAGTGGCATAGATTTCATTTGACATTGAGGAGGGGGGATGAAGGTTGGTGTACAATCCACAAAGTGGTTTGCCTTAGGGTCTGGGGCTGGACAGTTGTGCAACGCATACATATTTAGAACAATCATACTTAACACACTAATTAATGTTTGACACCGATTTGGGCATCTGATGAAAAAATGCCACAGGTATACTACACTGCGCACAAAAATTATCCATACACTTAAAACAAAAGCAATATATTAAAGACATTGAACCTAAATTACCAGACCAAGTAGTCAATAGATGGAGAATTTTGCTCATTTGGCATGATGCAACTTTATTTTCCCAACCTTTTTTCCCAATCTCCAGTTAGTACTAAATGAGTGAGTAGGATTGAACTATGTTTCATTTGGCAGAACTTTAATACTGTTTTAATCCCAAAAAATGAGTACTGTATTTTTTTTTAAATAGGGAAGTAGCATTAAGCATAAGGCTATAATACAGAGTCCAGTCTTTCCCAACCTCACTGTGCTCCCTACCCTTCAATATACATACCTCTAGAGCTGTGGAGCCTTTAGTCAAAATCTGTGACAGTTTACCACCATAACTAATTGCGAAAGGTTCATCATCCGTGATAGCAGTCCCTGGGGATATTTCGGTTACACTAGCAGCCATGTTGTCTGCATCACTTACTGACGCTGCCATCAAAGGAAGGTCTGAAACCAAGATGAGATAAAAAAAACAAACATAATTCTTGACATCACAATACAGGGTGTCCCAGAAAAAATTACCGGGAGAATGAATTTGGACGTAAGTCGAGAAATAGACATCAGAATCCAATAATCTAAAAATCAGCGTGTAGCCCATCTTATCCTGCATCTTATACGCTAATTTTACTGCAATGTGTCAACTGATTGTGCAGAAATGAGTGATTACATAATGCATGCGTCAATTCACTTCATTCCAAGTTTGAAAGAAAGATCATCCAACACAATTAATGCGCAATAGTGGTTAACTGTCAATGGGTCTCATATTTTGTACCATGAAATCCTTTTCGTTCTTTTTAAGTAATCTGTTTCTTGCAAAATATTTGATAAGGTTTTGTTCAAATTTGAAAACCTACATGATCTTGAAAATGAAAGCTTGCATGTAAGATGATGCTCGGTACTTGTAAATATCTTTTTTCGTTAATGTTGATATAAATGTTGCATAAAGAATTCCAGCTGGCTTTAAAAAAATCTCACACACATTAATGTTTTTGGAATATTTCCAAGAAATTGTAATGCAAAGTTTGAATCTTTTAAAACTTCAACATTAATGTTGCATGATAGCAAAAATCACACGTAAAGCTGTAAGCACTTGTTCATTGTCATTCTTGGCTCAAATGTTCTTTGGAAAGTTAAAATATAACATTTGCACAACCTAAAGAATTATAGTTAGAAAGCTTCCAATTGCAGAAATCAAAGTTTTCTTGGACTGTTATTCATCTTCAGTGAAAACAAGAACAACATAACACCGTTGGATTAAAAAATAGATAATGTGGACTAATTTAATGAGATACACAACCTTTAGGAAGCGGTGAGTGCATGAGTATGAAAAAGCGCCTGTTGATCAAACTTGGAATGAACTGCATTGATGCGCGCATTATGTAATTGTTAATTTCTTCGCAACCATTCAACTGAATCAAACAAATTTTCGTATGTGATGCACAATCAAATAAGCTATGCGCTACATTTTAAATTATTTGATTTTAATATGTAGTTCTCGTCTTACGTTCAATTTTATTAACTCGGTAATTTTATCTGGGACACCCTGTATATGTCAGCAAATTTGAACGTGACATGCTCCAAAACCTGATGCATTGTACTGCCCTTCTAGTTCAGGTTTTTCTGTGACACTGGCCTACCCAATGGCAACCTTTGCAAAAATTTCAGGTACTCAATGCCGGGTGAGGGGGGGGGAGTATGGTATTTGAATTATTTTTCGATAGGGATGTGTAGCCCGAGCTTCTGAACCCATACCCATTTCTAAGGGTAATTTTACCGAAAATAGGGACCCATATCTAAGGATTTTCAGGAAATAAGGACCCATAATAATGAAAATAGGAAAAGCATCATGTTTTTCCCACATATAGCACGGAAAAAAATAAAAGGGAGACCCATGTCTAAGGATTTTTGCTTCAAAACATAGACCCATGTCTAAGGATTTTTCATGGAAAACCTACCCATTTGGGTGGCACATCCCCGTATAGTGTTTGTACGCGATTAATCCCCAGGTCTAGATGAACCTCCTTTCTCTTATTTCCTGTTACCCAATGACCCCCTTTTTATTTCCGAATTCAAGTACCAAATGGCCCACCATTTTCAGGTGGTATTTGTGCTCTCCTCAAGAAAAAATGTGATTTCTCAAATCCCTGCTGAAATCAATCCTACCTACCTATAGGCTGTATACCTTTCCTGAGTCGGTAATTTACATGTAGATATTGTTTTTGTTGTATAATGATGAGAAGTTTATAAAAGTATACATTTTCAGAAAGGAAATGATGCAAGGAATCCAACTAGCATAACAGATTCCTGCAAAAACAGTTTTTGAGAAAATTTGATTTTACTTAACTGACTGAAGGAAGGTATAAGGACTATAGTGGGACTTCCCTGCAAGTAGCTACAAGCTACTGCTTGATTCAAATTCCCAAGATGGGCAAATTGGTTTTTTCTTGCAGTATGGCATATGTGACACGATCAAGGGGAATGAGTCGGATGTCGCTAACATTGATTTTGAGATATTGGCAAAGAAAGTGTTGAAATTCTTTTGTTTTCTATTGTTTTCAGCGATTGATAAAGTGACATAAGTGACATAAAAAAGTCGTATCAACTTGGGGTTTTCAGTTTCTGAAAGCTTTAAATGTCCTCTTTAGAAATATATGTATAACTCATTTTCGACCCGGTCGACAAGTGACTCATTCCCTTGATCATGTCACATATGTTTGTACTTAGTGACCCCCTTTTGGCAATCTTGTATAAATGACCATCATTTTTACAGTTACCCCAATGGCCCTTTTTTAAAGTTCCATACTGAATGACTCCATTTTTATTCAGGTTGTGTACTGTGGATGTCCACAGTTGTGAGTCTGCTATTACACATAGATGTCTCAAGTGTTTTATATCATTTGCCACTGCTCACAATCTACATACACATACCGCGACAAAATAACACAAACAAGGAATAAAAAATTACAGTCCAACCTCTCTTATCCGGCCATAATGGGACCAAGCATTGTCCGGATAAGTGAAAAATCCGGATAAGTGAATTACATGTAATCCTGCATTAACTGTCCCAAGTACTGAAATGGTGACAACAAAAGATTGTTTAAATGTGGTGTAATAACACTAAAAGATGGCTTTAGAGTGCTTTTTGCAACATAGATGTCATTCTAAGCATTCAGAGCATAGAATTACCTGTAATAAATCATCAAAAACCTATTTCCCTGTGAAGATTTCACATCCGGGTAACAGAGAGATCCATATAAAAGAGGTCCGGATAAGAGAGGTTGGACTGTACAAGCAAAAATGAAGAATAAATCATCCCTTCTTCAATTCTCAAATAGTGGGTTTTTTTACCTTCATGGACATATAATGTGACATTATAGGTCCAAGTGCTATCATCCTCATCTGATTCTGCAGTGACACTGTATTCTGTGCCATTTAGTGATGATAATTTTCCAAGTTCTTCCTCGACTTCTCCAGCGCTGGCACCGATGGCAATAGGAGCTGTTGATAGCATGATACAAATTAAACAAACTTTAAAAAGTGAGAAATGGTTCTCGAAGTTGATAATATTTAATAGTTATTGAGGTTTGGGGGTGATACGGATTATATCTAGTCGAGGAGCCTGTCACCCAAGCCTGATACAGACTCTGAGACTAGATGTAATCCGTATCACCCCAAATAATCTCACATAACAAAAAAAAAATATTCACAGGAACAATTTTACCCAAACAAGATAATCCTTGTAAAGTTGGCTATTTTATCCAATAAAGCTTGAGAGCTCGACCAGCACAGTCATCTTCCACACCAACTCAAATCTACTGAGACCACTGAAACCCACTTTTCACTGCAAATTTCATCCAGAAAAGCTCTCTGTATTATTTGGAGTGGCAAATCTCTGTGAAATCTGTGTTTCAATACGGACACACCGGCTTTGCAGCCTATTATTGAAGCGCCATGACTGTTATGAAACAATCTTTGCTGTGCAAGATGTCATGCAGAGCCGTGCATGCATATGTCCTTGCTAACATGATACGGTGGGTCGATATGCGCTCAGCAGGTATGATACGAGATATATCATGTCAGTATATTGAGGCGCTAATCCAATGAAAACACGGGAAACTACTTGATGGTATGATAATTCCATATATACATCGTATTCATTCAATTTAAAAAAAATTTTAATAAAATCTTTAGCACTTTTCGAGTACCCACCAGTTTCTTGTCCATCATAGGCAAGCGTAAATGATCCAGACATTTCACAGTCTACCGACTCAACCACCACCTCTTCCACAGTTCCGTTGTCACAATTATCATGAGTCGTCTCATTACAATATACTGTTACATTGTAGGAGGTTGTGGAATCCTCACAGCCTGTGTAAGCAACTGTCACCTGTTGAACCTCCTTAGCACCTTCTATAGACAGTGACTACACAATGAAATACAATAGAAGGAGACACATTGATAAATCTTCATCTCTTGTGTGTGGTGTTTTGGGTGAGTTTTGTTTTTTTCCTTTAGCTTTAATAAAGGTCTGCTCTTGCTGAGTTCTTTCTTTCTTAATTCTTCATTTCTGTCAGGATAAATGAGCCATTGTAGCCATATGTTTTGAGCCAGTTTGACCATAGTTGGTCACTGGGACTATTGACAAATGTCACAAGATAAACTTGAACCAATCAAGGAGGGTATTTATAATACGATCATCTGCAAATGCAAGTTTGACCATAAATAGTTTAAAGCCTAGTCGTAATAAGTTATCAACCAATCAGAAATGCTGTTAGATGACCAGTAGTGTCCAGGGGGTTAACAGTTAACAAATTACATATCACAATGATGTCACCTGCACACATGCATCTGCTAAAGCCAGTGTCTAACAGTTTTGGACTATTTCCAGCCTCAAGAAAGCTATATTGGCCTAATCCATTTAAAATCCACACTACCCCTGTGGACTATTTAGCTGAAGTCTTCCACAGAGGGAGTATGAGTTTCGACTAGAATAGAATAACTGGGTAACTTCCATTTAGAATACTCATTCCAGTTGTGACAGATATAGGTAAAGCCATAATAAAGAGGGAGTATGGGTTTCAAAATGATTAACCTTGCCCAATTACATTTAAAAAACATACTCCCCCTGTGGAAGATATTTCCAAAATCTTCCACAGGGGGAGTGGGGATTTTAATTGGAATAGCCCAATTCGAACACCATTTGATTTAACACAGGGCTAATTAATATTGTACAATTATTTTAAGAAATGCATGAGTAAGGGCAACTTTAAATGCAAGGATGTAAATGGGCAGCATATCAATTTCCTGAAAATCCATTTTGTCCTTGGACAGGTGGCCGAGGGCTTGAACATTTAGGGGGTTTGTCCATGGAATAGGCAGCAGATAACCCCCTCCTAAACATTTGTTTGGCTCTTTTTATGATGAATTATCATCATCCAATTCTAGAAATGCCAAATTTCCGTAACTCCTGGAATTTCGGGAAGATTTACATCCCTGTAAATGCTTATCCTGATAACTTGAAAACTAAAGAAAATGTGTAGTAGTCTGTATCATAAAGTAGATTTTTAAAATTGAAAATTCCTAAAAAAAATTGGACAAATTAAAATGAATTTTCACTTCACTTATGTTAAGGTATCTGAAATTAAACAACACATACCTGTCTCTCTAGAGCCACATCTGATTTCACAAGGATGCGTTGCTGCTCATTAACAGCGCCCTCTATGTCAGCCTTCACAAAAGGCACGTCA
This sequence comes from Amphiura filiformis, assembly GCF_039555335.1. Classification (NCBI taxonomy): domain Eukaryota; kingdom Metazoa; phylum Echinodermata; class Ophiuroidea; order Amphilepidida; family Amphiuridae; genus Amphiura; species Amphiura filiformis. Next base: position 8,978,395 of record NC_092628.1, read on the forward strand.
TATCTCACATAACCAATCTGCACCCAATCTTGACCACCGTATTCAATGTATCGTGCCTCAATAGGATAAGATCTGTTTGCAGTGAGATTGAACTTATTAGAGATCTGCTCAGGAAAACGAGTCCAGTTCCAGCCGGTGTATCGGACGCCTTCAGCAACCATGGTCTATTTAGTAAAAAACAAAACACAATTAGAAATGATAAATCTTTATTACAGTAGAACTACAGTTGAGATAGATACACACATTGGTAAAATACAATACAGAAGAAAAGTGTGTCATGCATCATGGCACCAATCTGTACACATACTTGTGACCATAGACATACCACCTAGACCTGTAACTGCCCATCCCTAACCATGGCAGTAGGTGAAGCCACGTATCCAAGGTGATTTTGGTCGGGTGGTCGGACGCGGAGAAATAAGCGCTCATGTCTGGAACGAAACCCGCGATCGTTTGCGTGATTGCTGCGCCCGTTATCACCAGCGTCAAATGTAACATGTTCTGTAGACGCGAACATGTCTGCTTGTTTGCGTCCGGGTTGCGTCCTTGTCAAAATCGTTGCTAAGCAGTGTTGACTTCACTACGCGAACCAAAGTCATAGGTCTAGGTACTTGTTTGTCTGGGCTTGTGACCACCGATATTTACATGCACATATGTGTACATCCATATCAAAACGATGCACTTGTCGGCTGCTACATGTGTCTCATTTTACATATAAATAGCTAGAAATAAATAGGGCCTACCAGACTCATCTCAAGTGGAGGTCACCTCAAATCATACCAAAATCACTTGATTTAGGACTAGAGAACATATTCCTAAACATACTATGTGACTTGGGGATGATTTGAAGTGAACTCCACTTTAGATGAATCTGGTATGTATTCCTAGTTATTATGTGAAATGAGACACATGTAGCAGCCGACGGGTGCATCGTTTTGATATGGATGTACACATATAATTAAGAAAATGAGAACATGGAATACACTCTTATAACATTTTTAAAGATTATTGATGAATAAAATACAAGTAAAAATATCTGAATTGATAAGGCATTCACACACTGACAACAATTCAAGACCAGAACTATTATGGAAAAGAATGTGTATTACAAAACTAAAAACAAAATCCTGTAAATCAAAGTATTTATTCAGTTTTCATATTATACTCATACATACTTATCATGCAGCGAAGTACCAAACATCTACATAATTCACATACACACAACTTTGTACAGACCTGAAAATTATATACTTTATAGTTCTCTGGGTTGATAGGATAAACAAATTTTTAATCTTTACCCAGAGCAGCCAGCGCACATAACCGTTAAAAAAATAGTGCATCTAGCCAGATTCGAACCGGCAACCTTTGTAATACTAGCACAATGCTCTAACCAAATGAGCCAGAGGCACACTGAAGAAGAGCAAAAGATTTAAATCTATAGGTATTAGGTATGAATGAAGTTCATGCATCAAATGGTGTTCATAAAGACCTGTAAACAAGGACCTACCATTTTGTCCTATCTAACCGGGGATTTTGCACAACCAAATCTATGCTCTAAACCATGGACCAACTTGACTTTTAACTATTCAACCATTGCAATGTCCTTGGTTAATCTGTTTTCTGGTATGCGTCCTCGTTTGAAGGTCTTAATAAATAGCCATCTAACCACGGACGTGTGTATGGTGTTTTCATCGCTTAACCGTAGACTAAAATGGCGGATTTGTTTTTGTCAGACCTTCATTTTTGAGGAGCTCAATTGCACCAGAGCTCCTATAGCTCTCCTAAACAACATTTCATCAGGAGCATGATTTACTGAGCTCCTCACTACCTCAATCCCTATGTTTTAATACAGATATTAAAACAATTTTCAAACATGAAGGCCTGTTTTGTGTATGATATGAAACAGAATTTTAGCCATCAACTGCTGACTGAAATTTTTACACGCATGGTTCGTGGTTTTGAGCAAGTATTGCTCAAATGCATTTAGCATGCATTAGAGGTCTATTGCATCAGTTTGAGACCGAGGACAGTCTTCGGTTGCAGGTAAGTCCACAGTTTAGAGTGAAAAATTTTGTGTGCATCCTTGTTTGCAGGCAAACACTGACGCATGCATACAAGTCATGCATACACTTTTATTCCAATTCATTATTCCACAGTATGAGCACACATCATTCACCAGTTGGAATGCATACACCAAGTACTAAACAGAGTGTCAGGATATTACATTATCAATCATATGATTTTTGTCAGCCAAATGTGAACAAATTACATTGAATTTGAAATCATTAATAGAGTATGACATGAATCTCTCTCTCTCTAGGTGCCATATCCTATGACGTTGGCGATCATGTCATGCCACAATTCTCTGTTCAAGCAATCTCCAGAAGCTCTGTTGCTTTATGTTCAGCCCCCCTTTCTTTTAGCCAGTCTTTCAGATTTGATAACCACATCACTCTCTTCCTGCCTCTGCTCCTTGTTCCTTCTATTCTTCCTGTCAATACTAGGTTCTCAAAACCATCCTTTCTGGGGATAAGACCAAGGAATTTGAGCTGCTTAACTCTGATTTCACGTAACAGCTTCCTGTTCACATTTGCTCTACTTAGGACATAGTCATTAGACACTTTATCAGTCCACGGGATCTTCATCATTCTTCTAAGGAACCACATCTCGCAGCTCTCCAATCTTCTTTTAATGTCTTTTAATGACATGAATACAAATTATCAATGTTCATATTAAAAACACAAAACGTCTTGAATTTTGTTTTTTAGGTCAACCATGAATGATCCTAGCATCTAGGTCTAGGTCCAGGGACACTCCAAAACCAAAAAAAAAACCTTTAAAAAATTGTTGTTGTTTTTTAAATTCGAGTATAACCCCACCCCCCAATTGTGAAAAAGTTTCATCTAAAAAAAAGGTGGGACCAATACGGTATTTTTTGTTTCTTTTGAACAAAATAGGATTTCTTTAATTTGTGAGACACACTCTCATTTTGAAGTCATAGTACCATCATGAAGAATGTTGGTACTTCCATTGGTTTCATTGGATAAAGGAGAATTGTACAAAAACATCATCTTTTTGCTTGTATGGAAAATTTAGAGGCATATAACCAAAGACACCTCAATTAAAGCATCAAGTCATGTTTCAACATGTTTTTGACTTCTGCACCAGTGCCAGCTTATAAGTTCAATGTGCTAATGTGGCCAAACAATTGACCAATAACACATAGCAAGACAGGATATCAAGGCAGGTGCACGGGAGGACATTTATATAATATTGATTGACTTTGAGCGTGCTATAAGAATATATTGCATCAGATAAGAATATATTGTATGAGATAGTAAAATATTGCACAAGTCGAAGACAAGTGCAATATTTTGTATTGAGTGTGATATATTCTTGTGTGGATATCAATCCATAATGACTTTCTTTTTCAAGTTTGCACCAAGCTGAAACATCATGGGTCAAAAGATGTAACTGAATACTTTAAGATGATTGAGTTATGGTTGTTTATTCCAGGTACCTCAGTTGTTGTTTTCTGAAATTCCTTATCTGATATGCTTATAAGCAATGCATTTAGATTTGTCCAAAATGCCCCCTTTTATCCAAATTTCGCAGGCAGCTAGCTACCCCATGTTTTGATGATTTTGTGGTCTGTGCTGTTGGCAGAAAAATTACCCCTTTTCCACAACTGATATAAAATGGTGTGCATGTAGATGGGCGCAGCATATCCGCTAAGTGCACTAAGCATAATGCATGACTGGATGATGTGCATCTATGTGACATTTATGCAAGCGTAAATTGGGACTTTAACTCTCTCCATGTGGGTGTCAAATATCAGTTCGGGGGCACTGCTAATTCAAAGACGTCTCTGATATCAAAGACTCTTCAGTGCCGAGTCACCTGACAGTATCATAATTCAAAGACGTCTCATAAATCACATACTCCCTAGTCTCAAAACCCAGCCGCAAACGATATTGTGAACGTGAACTGGCTTAACGGGAATAATTTTGCGAGTAGGCCTAATCAGCATGATCACAGGGTTGTAGCTAGCCCAAGTGCCTGCTAGCTCCTGCTAATTTTACTATCCAATTTATTAATTAAATCGCGGGCTCGGGATACACTCTTTCTAGTGAACGTGAGAAATCTGATAATGCTAAAAAAAATGTTGCTCTTTTTCATAATTGAGCTTAAATGCTGCAGAATAACATTTTGCAGACTTTCAATTCTCCGGACACATCAAAACTGTTTATTGGTTATTTTCGAGCATATATTTTTTACAGATTTCCAACTGAGCCGCTAATTTTAGTTTTAGGCTTAGGGAAACTGGGGTAATTGTGGCCCCTTTTGCATTTTTACCATGTATTTCTTTAAGTATGAACTGGAGAAGTAAAATTTCTGCATGAGTGGATAGAGGCAATGGGTACCTATAAGATGTGATAAATATAATTGGAAAATATATTGCAATTTGCATAATAATTAACATGTTTTAGGGCCACAATTACTCCAAGCGGGTAATTGTGGCCCCTGAACAAAATAAAGAATTTAAAGAGTATTGTGAATCCAGTTCTTCCTGATAACTATTAATAACATGTTTTACAGTCATTGCGATAATTCTAGGCCATTTGGACTGGTTTATTTACCAGAAAAGGGCATTTTAAGGCATTTTGTAAAATACTTGTTATTATGCTAATTTTTGCATGCCGAAACTGCGGCGGATCTGACTGTTCATTATACTTCCTTGTTTTGACTTGAAAACATACTAAATATGTCTTTTTTTTTTCAATAATGACCCCAAATGGCTCATTTGATTAACATATAACAGATTAATGACCAAAATAGCTTTTTAGGGGGTCAGATGCAAGTAATTTGCTTAAGACATGAACAGGGGCCACATTTATCCCAAGCCCGGTATTACATAATATGCAAATTTAGCTCATTAAATAAACAATTTTTTTATAAAATTGTTATATCAATGGGAACTGTTATGATTACCTTTCATGTCAAACACATACAAAATAGTCAGTGATACAACCAATAAGTACCACCCCTATGAATAAAAAGTGGACTTGCCACTTTTATAGAGCCATTTGCGATGGCGCTCCGCTAATTAGACCCCCTCATAAAAATTTTAATGCTATTTGAATATTTTTTCACCAAACAGTAACATAAAGACCACTGTTTCATACAATACAACGTTAAGTCACCTAGACCAATGCTTAGTATAAAGACACCCTGATAAAGACAAAGGGGCCACAATTACCCCGGGGCCACAATTACCCCAGTCTCCGCCTATATTTAACACTCGTGCTCAATAATTCCTTCAATTCAGCCTAAGTTTAGGCTTTTCTGTTTTGCTTGAGGGGATGTGCTATAATAGGCCTATAGTCATTATATCTATGAAAGATAGGCCTATAATTCCTAACAAATTTCCTGCGGACCTGACTTCTGCATGGGTATGAACCTGCTCAATTAGGCCTATATGGATAAATGCAAGTTAGCCTTTTCTTTTTTGACGGAGAAGGGTGCCTGAGGGGATGTGCTCCCTCAGAAGTTGGAGAATTATTTTCAAAAAGTTATGAAAGGCACAATAAAGTCATTTGGTGTAAAAGTTTACACTTATTATTCAGTATTATTTTGGGCATAACAGATTTCAACGGACCCGACTTGTGAGGGGAATATTATCCTCAAACTAAAAGCCAATTGGTGCATCATTTTGCATTAGGCCCCTATTATTAACTTATTTTTCCGACCATCATGATTAAGCATAGCCTATAGGCCATATAACCATGTCATGATAATGCATAATATGTATTTTAGAATGGATTTCCAGTGGATGCGACTTCCCGTCACAAATTTCAATCATGAACATAATTATGATGCGCAATGACTCAGAACGTAGGCCTACTCTTCCTCGTTTCTTCTTGTTTTCTTCCTTGTTTTCTTTCCACTTTTCCCCCTAAAAAAAACAAAAAAATCCCCGGATATTGAAATGAGCCTGGGTGGCTGTGGCAAAACAAAATTTTCAACCCAGTGTTGCTAATATGTTGTCCTGATTTTTGTAACATTTTCGTTCCGGTATTATTGGCAGTTATTTTATATATGTTTTCAGTTGTCGGGTTATTTCTTTCAATTTTTGGGAAATCAGACCGAAAAAGTAGACCTTTTTCTTTTTCCCTCCCTTTTCCGCCCTTCAATTTTTGTAGGGGGCACTATACTGCCCCACTGGCTATGCCCAGGCCCGTCACGCAGAGTGGGGCCGTGCGGTGAGGCAAAAGTCCTCAAAAAATCCTAATTTACGACCGTAGTGAGCAAAAAATATGTTTTATGCTTTTTAGTCAAAAAAAGGTCCAAAGTTTGTGAAGAAAAAAAAAAAACGGGCCTGGCTATGCCACTGCTCTATCACTCCCCTTCCTCTCCCTCCCTTTCCCTTCTCTCTTTCTCTCTCTGTCTCCCTCATTTTGTTTAAAGACCCGGGGCTGCATGCCCCAAAGCCCCACTCCCTGGGCAGTGGGCACGCGCCTGGTTTACCGTAATTTGTTGATCTATTTTGAGCCACCTAATCATAACATAACCCTACCCCTATCAATAAAATACAAGTGTCCATATTTCTCGAATTCATCCCATGCACGTGTGCAAGAGTCAGGCCACGAGGTTAGGCCTGAACGTTTCCGAGGGGCCTACCATTTTCAAGTCATTTTTGAATATATTTTTGAAAAGTTGCCGCCACAATGCGTGCCAAAAATCGCTCCCCTCCCCCCTCGTTGACTGGCCAAAAATTCATTGTTCCCGCCTTTTTTTGCCTTGCCAAAATATTTACTCCCCCATGACTTGGGATTTTTTGTTACTTCAAAACGTTGGATATGGCTCGATTTTGCCAATCTAAGTGTTTCTGGGACCATTTGTCAGAATTTGCACAGATAGATATGATGTTTGCACAGGCAGATATTTGCTAAACATAGGAAAGCATATTCCGATACAGTCACCTTCTTTCCGATATATATATGCTGCATCTAGCCCCAAACTGTAAAAAAAGCACGACGTATGTGATATCACAGACCCCCGTATGTGAAATCACTGACCCGTCTTTGATATCAGAGACGTCTTTGAATTAGCAGTGCCCCCGAACTGATATAGCAGATGACAAGTTACAAATTTGAATTTTTTTTATAATTCCAGAATAACATTTTCATGCCCATATTTGGAGCCAGCATGAGCAATGCATTAAAATAAGTACAAAGAAGCCTAGTATTGTTTCAGTGGTTTTAAGATACATATAGTTCTTGATATTTTACTAAAAACTTGGACTTTTAAGAAGTACACATTACCCAAATGGTTGTATTTCAAGCTATTTCAGCACATCCCATCAAAGCTCCCATTGGGGGCCCAATTCCTTTTTTAAAGGAAATTTTATTATGTTGAAGCCTATGGCTAGCACGCAGAGCATTTAAAAGCAGTATTAAAAAACAAATACTTTTTGCCCCTTATAATGTTAAACAACATATTTGAAGCGTAACAATATGCTTTATATATCATGCTTCATGTGAGGAAACATCCCACGCTATCTGTCAGGATGCGATGCAAACTGAGCCCATTGTCGCATCACACATCCAGATGTTGTATCAGCTCTGTACACAAATGAAGAGTTAAGATGCAAGATAGGATACCCAAAGTTGTGATTTCTTAAAAAAAATATTTTGGTGGTTTGCGTATTTAAATGACATGCTTTCAACTACTCATAGGTTTAAACAGTTCTTAAAGTTTGAACACTTAAATATGGAAATTTTATTTTTATTTTGGCCCCTTTCCCATAATTTGACATTGAGTTAGCTAATAAAAGGGAAAAATCAATATAGACAATAACTCTTTCCACACGGGTATTTATGCAGACGACAACTTTTTTTTAAATTTAACAATTTCAGAATTGTACATTTTCATAACCATATTTGGAATCAGCATGAAAAATGCATTATAATGAGTGCAAGCAATTGGTTCAATGGCTCGTGAGATAGCTATTGATATTCTGAGAAAATATCTCAAAACTTGGGACTTCTTATGTTGAAGCCTATGGGCAGCACACAGAGCAGCATTATAGAGACTGTATGGCATACCTGGAAACACCTGCTTATTGACACTTCCAAACTCTCCCACAAGACCTTTTTGATATCATGCCTTGCAAATAATGCTAACAGGGTTGCCAATACTTTCAGCCAATACCAAATTTAGGGCTTAGCAAACCTGATCAAAATGTACCCCGATATTTACAAATTTCTCACACTATGCTGAAATTGAAAATATTGAAAATGATTCTTGTCATGATACTCTGTGTATCTGAAAGATGTTATTTGCATAACATCTTTCACAAAGTACTAAAGACTTTTGACATGATATGTGCCCTTCACATTAATTCAAATCCAAATGCCCTTGTTCACACAAAAAAGAATATCAAAAGCAAATACTAAAACTGATGTAAATGATCACTGATCTGACCTCAAAACTCTACCAAGTGTGAAATTATCCATGCAAATGTATCCATTTGTTAGGCATTGGAATTAATAGCATTACTATGAGGTCATATATGAAACCTTCTAAAAGCAGTGACCATGCAAAATAACCATTTCCAAGAAACTAGAATTGCCAAAAGCAAAATCAATCATTTTTAAAAGAGATGGTGAAAATTAACAAAGAGCTTGGCCTTGAACTAGACCCAGTGCCATCCATAGGTACGACTAATTAGTTGTTGTGGATAATTGACTTAAGATAAACACAAAGCGAATAGGGAAATATAGGATATTAGAATAGCCTTGACTTATCCCATTCCATCAATAATACCCTGGAAATAGAAGTATTGTTTTAGAAAATAACCAATATATTCTAAATTAAAATAGCCTTGACTTGCCCCATTCCATCTTTAATAGGAGAGAAGTATTGTTTCATAAATGACCAATATAGGTTAAATTAAAATAGCCTTGACTTGCCCCATTCCATCTTTAATAGGAGAGAAGTATTGTTTCATAAATGACCAATATAGGTTAAATTAAAATAGCCTTGACTAAAGCCCATTCCATCGTTAATATGAGAGGAGAAGTATTGTTTCATAAATGACCAATATATGGAACGTGACCACTTTATATTCAATTATATCACTTTGAGCTGGTCAAATGATGCCGCCCACTGTGGATGCCGCATACAGATATGAAATTGGCAATTTCTCACTACCCCTGTGGAAGATTTAGCTAAAGTCTTCAACAGTGGGTGCATGAACTTTGAATAGAATAGATAATTGAGTAACTTCCACTTGAAATACTCACTCCAGTTGTGGAAGATATAGTTAAAGCCATAATACAGAGGGAGTATGAGTTTCAAAATGATTAACTCAGACCAATTACATTTGAAAAATACACTCCCCCTGTGGAAGATATTTCCAAAATCTTCCACAGTGGTAGTGTGGATGTCAACTGGAACAGCCCATCAGTTGGAATCATGAGTAGTTTAGAAACAAAACGGTTTCTGCCAGAAGTCCAACTTAGTAAGATTAAAATACAGAATGCTGCAAATTTAAGATTTCACACCACCAAATAGTATTATACGGTCGTGCGTCCTGAATGCATTTCTCAGAAAAAGCCATGCATAGCCTAAAGTAAGCATTAAAATGAGCTGAAATTTGCACAACTTTGGCTAAATTTGGATTGATCATGATTAGTAATATCAAATCCAGCAAGTGTACCACAGATGGGAGAGATCGAGTATTTTTGAATTATTTTAAGCAGTCGTTTCTGTACAGAAACACTGACGTGATTTTGGGGGTAAATTAGGTAATTCCCGGACATCATAGACTTCGAGGGCCAGTCGTAAAAAATAATGATGGTCAACCTATATTTTAATCCAGTCAGAGGGATCAGGCTAGGGCTAATTTCAACCATCATATATATATAGCTGTCGCTAAGAACTGAGTCGCTCTTGCGAAGGAAAAATGATGTTTTCTTGAGGTGAATTTAGTACATATCTCTATGGGGATTTATTTGGTGGTGTGATATCTGCAGACAACATCATCAGGTATAGATCTACAGATCCATCCAAATTTTGAGGTTTTTTTTTATTCAACAGGTAGTTTGAATAATGGTTTGATACATATGTGACCATCCACCACAACTGAGCCCGGATGTTGCCAGTGCCACTATTGAGATATGCTCCAATGAACTTAACAATAAACAATAGGAAACAAAGGATTTATTGACTGTTTTATTGATTTTTCACTACCCAAATGTCAAGTACTATAGACATGATATACATCATTTTAAAGCTAATTTCAAGCAGAATATTTTGGTTGAATATCTCAAAAATGATGATTGGCGACTTCAGGGCTCAGTTGTGCTGGATGGTCACATATGATAGCCTGCAAAATCTATCATCTGTCAGGTAAAATCATACCATTTTCATAATAGTACCAGGACAGGCCAAAACACTGAGATGCTAGCAAATGCAAAATGGTATACAGACCAAAACACCAAAGAGTAGTTGTGGAATCTTAAAAAGCCACAATGCAACATTTGCTGAGGAGGACGGCCTCAACATTTTTCAAAATTGTAATATGTTAGTACATTTTCATTCCCTGCAAAAATTAAGACTTCAGGTGCTGAAGTTTTGTTAAATCTTGGGATTGTAACTTAAAATCCCAAGATTTTGAATAAACCATCTGAACAAGACAGTTTATTACTATGATGGAAATATTAGTCAAATTCGTACGCTGTATTCATAACACAGTATGTGCATGGCGTGCGGATGGTCTTAACATATCAAGAAAACCGATCTAACTCACATTCATAGGAGTGACTCGCATTGGTGAAATATGCGCTGGTATTAAATACTACTTTTCTTTGTATTGCTGTTTGGGCCAAAATTAAAAAGCAGACATATCTAAGAGTGAAAACTAACATTTTGTGGAAAAAATACAATTCTATTTCTTATGTAAATGTTACAATATAAGGCTTTAAATATAGGTAAATATCACCTCTACTTGATATAAATCACCTCTACTTGCATACAAATACAAGAAATTCTTCACTGAGTAAAAAAGAAAAAGAAACCCAAAAACCAGAAATAATTGATCAATGAATTCCATTTTATTATCAATTATAATTAAGGTGTTCACAGAAGCATATCAATGCAATTATAATAGCCTCAGCTCAATGTAATTTCCATTTGAGAGACTTCTAAGTGACCATAAGCATACAGAGTATTCTATGGATACGAGATTCTCTATTGTTCATTTTATTAATCTGATCAATTTTTTGTTTTATAAATTGATGGCTATTAATTCTCTTGGAATAGCTGGACTTGAGAAACAATACCTATCTCTCCTTGCTCCGTGCACTTATAGATAGGTTTACTACAAGTCCAGTTCCTTACTTTGTTGGGCTACTAATCAGCAACCCATCATAATTCTGCTTCAATTCCTGCATTGCCTTGCTGTGTGTCCCATTTTTGGTTTTGGCTGCCTTGAGTTCTGATCTCATTTGTTGTTTATGTTGTTATTGCTTTTCCATTGTTGTTTTTGATTATATTTTGTGTACAATGTAATTTGGCTTCGGGCCATGATTTTATGAGAATAAAATCATATCATATCATATCATATCATATCATATCATATCTAGTTCTGAAATTTAATATCTATAAAAGTCGTGTGAAAAAAGATAAGCCCTCTTTTGTTAATGGCAAGAAGGATTTAGAAATGTTTTTCCTTCATGAAAGGTTTATATACAATATTGATATGGACAAAAACAAATTTAATATTCATTGGCACAAATGAAAGTCGATTTTTGAAAAGTGAGCTATACATGATTGTATCTTTTTTAATAATATCTGTAAGATTATTCACAATTTATTGTCGTGGTTGTATGTTGTTAAGACATTCTGATGTATGTGTATATGTATTTGTATTATTGTGCAATTGACTGATGTGAACAAAAAAAATGGAAAATAAAATATGAATAATAAAAAAATATCATATATCATCATATCATATCATATCATATATCACATCACATCACATCACATCACATCACATCACATCATATCATATCATTTCATATCATATCAAATCAAGAAATATGTGGTTATTCATAACCTCATGAATATATGTGATGTGTTTGACCCAATCATATTTCACTACTTGCACAAAATGTGCGTAATTGTTCCAATCTAGTACATAAATAATCCATGTTAATTTGTGTATCATTAAAACATGCGTAATCTCCGTGAGTAAGAATGCATACTTGTGTATCCTGTACAAATGCGCATTAAAACAGCTGAACAGAAGATTATTTTCATGAAATAAACTTGTAAAATGGCAGTAATGATTGACAATAATATCTATGCATATTGTTTTAAGATCATTGTGTAAAATTGTCGGGTTGTGTTGGGTCTCAGTAATTTTCCCTCAGAAGCTCACACTCCCTTGGAAAATTTCCTAGCCCAGAACGAGCCCCTCCAATTTTACGCAATTACCTCAAAACAGCATGCAGTTATTATTGTCTAAATAATAGATGAAAGGCTATATCATAGCAACATTATACACAGAATGTTGGTACACATTTTAGTATGACTGAATAGAGATGACCCATAGCTATCCATTGGTACCCAATGGCATAGGGTGTCCTGTGCATAAATCCAGGGGATTGTTACCAAAAAATACCTCACCACTAAGTAAGACAATGTTTCATTCAAGCATTTAGGGATGGAAGAGGGTAACATGCACATGCATCATGCTAGGTGGTTCAATATCTTGCCAAATTTGGTCATAATTTATTTAAATGTTGTTTTGTCTTATTCAGGCCAAAAAAAAAATTGTTTGCTTGCCCTCCAGTGAGATTTTTGGGGTGGGTCGGTACGTCAGTAAAATATACATATATTTTTTTAATGACTCACTACTTTATAGGCTTGGGCAATGGGCATTGGTCATGTGGAAAGATAAATCATTAGGGTGACTTCACTTACAGGCATATGGTGCCAAGTTTATTGCAAACATGGATGCAGGAATGGACAGTTATAATAAATTATGAAATGTTATACGAGTACAGTAATAATTTTCTTCTTAACAAAATGTTGTTGGCGAAATTTAGCTTTGAAGTGAAATTTACACACAGAAAAAGAAAAAAAAAACATCAAAATTATAAACTAAAATCTAAAATAATATTTTTTGAAAAGGGCCGACCCTGTATTTAGCCAATTTTGGGTCGGTCGGTGGAGGGGAAGCATACAATATTTTTTTGGCCAAATATGAAAACCAAAAAACCATGCACATGCACTACCTGTTCCAACCATCTCCCTTGGATTAGCTGATGCAGATAAATATAACAGCGGACAAGTAATCTGTACCACCCATCTTGTGGTGGAACAAATCATTCACTGATTCTGCTGTTAAAATAATCGCCAAGATTTTGTGGTGACATAGCCTTGTGTATGTGCGATGGGACACCTGTGGCGTTCCCTTCATTGATCACTTTGAAAGCTAAAGAATTAGAAAACACATAAAGGATAAAAAGAGTTTCATCAATATAATCCAATGAAGGCTAGAGAAAAAGTAAAATCTGTTTCCTGGGCTTTTAAAAGATTGTTCAATATGTGACCCATTCCGACAAAACCAGGAACAAGTCGCATTTTTGACATTTCATGATTTGAATACATAAGTTAAGCACGGGACAATTAGCTTTAAAATGATACCAAAATTATATACATAGCATCAATACTTTTCAAGGTATGGACAATTTTGTAAATGATACCTTGATATTTTTGACCAATTGCTATTCTGATTATTGGGCTAATTAGTTTCCTGCTTTACACAGGATTAAATAGGGATTATCATAGTTCAACTGTCAATTATTGATTAAATAAACCTCTTTTTAATAAGTACTTTTAAGGATTTGAATGTTCACTAAGTTCAAAGGGCAAATACCATGAAATTAAGAATTCCAAAATTATTATTTTTTATGGGAATGTCATCTTTAAAAGGCAGGACTATTGCAAAAAACAACATCATATCATTGACAATTCTAATAATAAATATTATAAGGACAATGAAAATGACTCCTTTTTTGAGAAAATAAGACGTTTAAAATTGATATTCCGCAAAAACCAACTTAAGCGTTGAGTTCCTTCGAACGAGACAGATTTGGCCTAGAAAAACGGTGACGTCATGAAATGAGATGTGCCCGCTTTGAAAAAAGGGATTATAAACGCTCTCAATGGACAGAACATATACTGTTGTTGTTCACAGAAAAAAAACTCTAAAAAGTATTACAAATTTAATGGTTTTTAAACATATGGATAAAATCAGCCGCTTCTTTTTTATATATTAGTAAATTGTGATATTACAATTCATATGTATATCAATATCATGAGAAATATTAGGCCTAAAAATAAATACATAATTTGAGTTTAGAATTTCATCTGAGACTAGCATATAAACCGTGTTAAGTCCACAAACTCATGTAGTTATTATAGTTTCAGTTGGATGAAATATTACAAGGCAAACGCATAGTAACAATACTGTGTGGGCTTTGTTTGCGAAATGAGAACAATAGTCTGCATATTGTTATGCAGCATTGTTATGGTAAATGATAGTACAAAGTGATTGTGATTGTATGATGAGAGCATGAGAGAATGTCCGGTTCATTTACCTACGTCATCAGCCAAACAGGGGGAGAACACGTACGCTTCAAACGGGGGAAGAACATGTACCAGGCTGAACTTTACCCACACAATTTCTCCTTTTTCAGGAGAAATACACATAAAAAATTGCAACAAGTGTCAACTTGTAATGTAATAATTATTCTCTTTGAATAGAGATAAACTTGTTTTTGCAATAGACCTGACCTTTAAAGGCCTATAACTCAAAAACACACCTGGTGACTTGTTCCAGGTTTTGTTGGAGCTGGTTACATATGTCAAATTTGTTGTCTTTACTGTTTCTAAGATGTTAGATGGAGATATATAAAGTGTGTATATATGTTTTTTAATATGGTATTTATGTATAAGGTACACTGACACCCCCAAAAAAGTGCAGAACCAAGTATGTCCTATAAGCATATCAGATCAGATAACTATACGTTTTTTGATAAATTGAGCCTATACACAATTCAAACACGCTATTAAAAAAATCATTTAGGCCAACAAAAAAGGTCTGTCTCAGTGTACCATGCACATACTTTTAATATCTGTATCTTACGCTTTTTAAATACCGTAGTTAGACCAAAAAATATTGCCCCGAAACAGATTTTTCTTTCCTTGTGGCATAACTTACCATGTTTGCAGGATCTCCTGTTTCACTGAAAAACAACTGGGATACATCGTCACCCCTGATTGCCAATCTGTATTCTCCATCTTTTGGTGGATTAAAGTACCCACTTACAAGCCCGCAATAGTGGTCATCATGAGTTATGTTATATGCATTGCTACCCTCTATTATATGCTTAGATACAGCTGGTGAAGTTGTTGTCCACTTGTCGTCATCCATACTGTAAGAAAAGAAACCATGCGATATACTGAATACTTGCTGGAAACTTAACATTTTGCCGGAAAAGGTGGACTCTTGAAAACCTCTAGGCCAAGATTTGTGCATTTATTCAGGGACTATGGAAAGATGAACTGAAAGACCATGGTGGCGCAGCGGTCTGGGCTCTGGCTTGCAATCTGTGGATTATGAGTTCGAGACAGTGGTGGTGCCACTGTGTTGTACTCTTGGGCAAGGCACTTTACCTTACTTGCCTCTCTCTACTCAGGGGTGAAATGGGGAGCTGTTATGAATATTGTCCATTGAGCATTACCCAATGATATGACCATGCCTTGAGCATTGTATGGCAGCTGACATATTCTAACATCAGTGGAATAAATGTAAAGCACTTTGGTACATTTGAACATGTGAAAGACGCTGTATAAATACCAACATTTATTATTTTAATTTATTGAATGGGACATACAGAGACATTCCACCTAAACTTTTCCAAGAAATGAACAAAGAGGATAAAAAGGTCAATTTGATCATCCTATAAAAAGGGATAAACTTTGGCATGCAGGGGTGTCTTTTGTAATCTTTTTTGCAGGTTATTTTTTTTTTCAATTTTGACTTGTAGATATATGAACACTTCTGAAGGCATCAAGGGTGTTAGATTTTATATGATTATTCACAGGGTTAGGGCTAATAGTACAGAATTAAATAGTTTACATGCGTAGCGAAAGTTTTTGTCATAATGAACCACTTTCTGCGACACTTTTAAAATCTAACCATCATGGGCAGAACTGCTTTTCTTACAGAGCCCTTGATTGGTCAATTAAATAATATAATCACCTGAGTAACCAATCAAAATAGAGCTTTTGGATCTCTCAGTAATTTTAAGCTTCATCTCTTTAAAAAAAAAAAAAAAGTTGTTTGTTTGTCCTCCACCGCCCGCTCCTCAGATGAAGGCCTGACCAATATATTTTTTTTTTTCTATTTTTTTTTTTTATAAAAATAAGTAAAATTCAATTTTTTTTCCAGATTTGGAGTATCTCTGGACCTCTTTCATGGTTGAAAATTTTAAAAAAGTCCACCAAATCATTAAAAGACACAAATTATAACTTTAACTGCATATTAAAGAAACAAAATGGGTTTTTTTTAAAGTCACCATGAATGATTGTAGCATTTAGCTCTAGCAAGGTCCAGAAATCCGCCAAATCCGAAAAAAAAAAAAAAAAAAAATCCGCCTACCCGCACGTCCTCTTTCAAAGCTGTAGAGAACAAACAAACAATTTTTTTTTTGGCCTAACCATACTGACAAATCTTACCATATCACTGATCGGCTCAATACATGACATATCCCTCTTTTTAACCAATCAAAATAGTTCTTAGACGCTGATATATTTGCAGGTAGGGCCCATAGGGCTAAAGTTAAACACATATATTTTCATAAATAGGTTGTGTATAAGACAAAGGTACATTCTTTTTGTGATCATAAAGAAATGTCATGAAAATAATTCATAACATGAGGTCCAAGGATCTAAAGGAAGGAAAAATTATGTCACCACCAACTTACGGCCTACCTGAAACGTTCGTTCCATTTGTCAAAGATAAGTCCTCTAGAACCAGGATACTTATTGGTTGAACTCTCTGCAGCTTTGCCAGTAACACACTTGATTTCCGTATCAGACACATTCTTCACAACACATGGTACACCTGTTAAAAAACAAAGGCGATCACATGGTTATCACATGGTGATCACATGGTTATCACATGGTGATCATATGGTTATCACATGGCAACATTAATACACCACATGAGGCATGCAGATATATTCCTAGACATTGATCAATTGAACAAGAATGTAAGTCCTTTGTGTATGTGTGTGAATATAAAATACTACCCACACAGTGTAAAACATCATAGAATCGTATCAATTATTTAATGCAAAGGATTTATTCAAGGGATTAAGATCCAATATGAAAATGTAAATCACACATATGACCCAAACCAGTGTGCCTGGCATGGACATTCCCTCCAATATTCCCCAGATATCCACATTGATGCGTGCCTGGCCTTCTCTCCAATATTCCCCATATATCTATATTCGCCAGCGAAGTGGTTATAACTCCCTGGTAACTGGATCATGCACCTTTTGGAATTGGTAGTACTTGCGATAGACTTTGTGTTGCGATCGTTTTGATCATTGGGCAGAACTCAAAAGCATGATCAAGTTGACATAGTAATAATCGGATTACACTTTGCTGGTGAATTGATGTACGCCATATAAGCGGTATTCATGACCATCCATCCATTTTTCTAGCCATGCATGCATGTGGTAACTGCCTGGGGAGGTACTCAAATTTGGTTTAGGTAGGGGTGTGCCGCTGAGAATTTAGAAGTGGATCCATCAAATTGATCAATATATACAAATTTTTAAAGAAATAACCCAAATTGTCTTAGTTTTTACAAATTAAATTAAGAAAATTTTGATAAAAAGGACCCGTCCATATACCAAAATTGGCAAAGAAAAAGGGGTCATTGATATACCAAAAGGCTGAAAATGCTACCCATGTTTGTGGTACGTTCCTGTATGATCATTTAACCCCCCCACCAGCAACTGCCATAGTTCCTCCAATCTCTACCATTATGCCATCTTTCCATAATGTGGACAGCAATGAAATGGAAATGGAATTGGGCAGGACATATCAGCAGACGAACAGACAACAGATGGACTACAGCAATTACTGTATGGAGACCAATGGTAGGAAATAGAAACCGGGGAAGACAGTGCAAGAGATGGAGAGATGAGATAGACCAATACTGGGGAACAGTAAATTGGTTCAGCAAGGTAAGGCGAGAGATAGAACTACCTGGCGGAGACATGCCGAGGCTTTCTTCCAACAGTGGACCGACAATGGCTGATGATGATAATGTGATCAGTGAAAACTTACATTTTGTGGCAAACAAATAATCACACTTTATTATTACTGTAAGTACCTACCTCCTACAGAAACTTTGGCTAGTGTCTGGTAACCACGGTTAGCGAAATAGATTCCACTGATGGTGAGGAGAGTCCCTCCTACCAAGCTTCCACTTGTTGGGGCAACACTTGTAATAACTGTGTGATTTAAGTTGAAGAGGAAAATAATGAGAAAACTGTTGGTCAACTTTGACACAATACATAAAGCCATAATAAGTGATTTGCTCCAGAGTGATGCCCTCAATTCATTGTACATTTTGCATGATTGTAATGCCCAATGGTGTACTAAAATACCATGTGAAAGACTAAGATTGAAGTGCTTTAAGGGTAGATGAGATATTGTTGGTCGAATCAGCCAAAATATTGATTTTCATTAACTAAATCAATATATTATTGAAAAATTACACTTTGATACTTTGCAAAATTCATTCTACAAATCATACACTTTGAAAACTTGCTTGATTTATTGTTGTTAATGAGTTATGTACGTTTTACATAAGTGTTGTTGTTTCAGCGCTCTTTACAACATAACTAAAGAACCACAGGACCTACAATAGTATAATGATATTTGAATTCTTCTACATACTTGCTATGAATTAATGATCAATGCAATGTTTGCCAAAGCTCACTACCATTCGCAAGATGCTGTGAACTACCAAATCGCAACAGTTTAAAATAGTTCCTAACATTAAAATAGTTAAATTGACGTTTTGTATATTAAATACGGAGTTCGCCGGTTTTATATCCTAGTTCACCGATCTGGACAGTGATGTATCATTGAATCAGTGATGTATAAACTTGTGTATATCGCTATTCATCTTACGTCTTATTTTTACATCCCAGCTGTGTGAAGATCCGCTGAATAATATGTGTAATACAATTGGAGAGCTAATGCAAGCATTGTAGGCATTTGTTTGACCTCAGTTGTTTGGCTCAAAATTAAAAGGGGACAATATGATCAGTGAAAAGTATCCTATTCTACAGAATTACTTTCCAGTAACCCAATGTCCTTGTGGTACTTTGGTCGGAAGTACTCTATGTTGCCTGTTGAAGGGAAGGGAGGCCTGAGTGAGGAACCACTTGTATTTTAAGTTGTATATCACCTGCGTAAAAAAGCAAGTAAAAAGGGCCTATTCTGGATGAAATTGTCCTCAAAAACTCAGCAAAATTTAATGTACTTTAACACCAGAATAGTTTATTGCAGACTTCCATCTTTCACATGTTTCAGGCATATACCAACACACTAACATGATCATACCATTTGTGCACTATAACACACCATACATACCTGCATTAGTTTGGTAGTGATAAAGTTCATTCTTCCCACTGACTCTCAGAGATTCCCGTAGATTCATACTCGAGCCCAGGCCCAGATTGCTGGGTACTACTGAATAGTTAAATATCTGGCTTCCTAATTAAAAAACAAATATAAGGCCAAGAAAAATAAATTGTTTTTTTGTTTGCCCTTTCATGAAACAAATTAGGAGGGTTGGTAGGTCAATGTTTTAACATTTTTTTTAATATGATGTAAACAGCGGATGTTAAAATCCCATGTTGGTTTCAAAAACAAAACACAAGCAAAGAAACATGGAAACATAGTCATGAGGTATCATTTGCCGAAGTTAGGGTTTCAAAATGCTCAAAAATATTTTAGAAAAGAAGAAATTATTTTTTTAATGATTTTTTGTGTGAAAATTTACTAATTTTTTGAGGCTATAAAAGGAAAAAAAAAAGACTTGGCTGGGGTGGATTAAGTCTGGGCTAAAGCACTTGTCTGCATGAAACTATCTATAGTCTGGTCTCGGCCCGAGTCTATGGTCTGGTGCTGTATTCTCATTAGGCTTTTGGCTTCATGAAATACGGCACCAGACCATCAATATTTTCTGTATTACGTGAACAAACAGATGGTTAACTAAATATCAAGAGGACCTTTGTATAAGTGTATGATGTTGCAATTTAATTGGAACTTGAGGCAAATTGGAAGGCTAACATGCATTTTGTTTGTTTTTTTATTTAAAAAGTAATGAAATACTCTGTTTCTCTGTTAATTTTAATAAAAGCCTCAAGATCAAAACAAGTTTAGTTTTGAACTTCACCCACATAGGCCTAAATATAGTGTTTTTCACACATAAGTAAGGGAACTTTCACAAACACTTGTTAGAGGGGGGGCCTGATGCAAAATGGGGGGCCCTTAAAAGTTTTGACCCTCCTAAGGGGGGGGCTGAACAAATTGACCACAAATTTTCCTGGGAAAATTGAGTTATATGCTTTTCTATGGGGATGACCCATAATTTTCATTTCAAAAGGGGGCCCTGAAATTTTTGCGATCTGAAAAGGGGGGGGGGCAAAACATTTTTGGGATGAATTTTTTTGCATCAGGGCCCCCTAACAAGTGTTTGTGAACGGTCCCTAAAAACTCATCATCAGTCACCCAAAATATTTTATAAAATGTTGAAATGTTAAAATCAATGTCATGCTTATTTCTAATAGTTTCAACCAAATCCTCCCAAATAGGTTTGATTACCTTGCAATCAGAACAAACATGGGTTATAGTTTCAAGCATCTTTTTGCAAAATAGCAAAATCTCAAGAATCAGTGGCGTGCAAAGGGTGGGGTGGGGGCAGGGGGGGCAATGGCTCCCACTTTTGTTGGTCATTCAGGGGAAATCAGTCATTTTCGGGGGAAATCAGTCATTTCTTACACCTTACACTCCTAATCAGACTCCATTTGGGGGAACTGAACAACCTGCCCCCCCACTTTCAACAATGTGCTGCGCACGCCACTGTCAAGAATCTCTCCTTTTAATTTTGGGAAAAAATCATTGAAAGCAATGGCTTTGTGAAATAAAATGAATGAATCGAGTATCAATGGAATATTTAAAATTACAAAGGTGAACTTGATCTAGTCCAAGCATTGGCGTACGCAGGGGGGGTGTTACGTGTGTGAAACACCCCCCTTGGATCTGTCAAAAAAATAAAATGGGGGAAAGAAGAAGAGGGAGGGAGAGAGGGGAGAGGGAGAGGAAGGAGGGAGAGGGAGGGGGGGAGGAGAGGTGGGAGATGAGCGAGGCATAGGGGAATATAAATATCATAGTATAGGCCTATAGACCCCACATAAATTATCTCACTCCTATACCCGGTATTGACCGGCAACATACGTAAATGTGTTAATTGTTGATGTCAACCCCCCCCCTCCACACCATCACACCGCTGGCAACGTACGTACGTAACGGTTTTAATTATTGGATATACATGTTTACAAAATACACATATTGGATATAATGGTATACTTCATCATAGAGTAATATGAGTCACAGCCACACACAGGAACAGGTACCCTCCTCATTGGGCTATTCCATTAAAAATCCACAATTTGGTAATATCTTCCGCAGGGGAAGTATGGATTTCAAATGGAATGAACACATTAACAGCTCCATTTGAAACTCGACCTCCCTCTGTGGAAGATTCAGGTTGAATCTTTCTCAGAGGGTGTATGGAATTCGAATGGAGCTGCCTTATCTGTTCATTCCATTTGATATTCATACTCCCCCTGTGGAAGATATTTCCAAGATCTTCTACAGGCTAGTGTGAGTCTTAAATGGAATAGCCCATTACGTGCTTCATTAAACTACAAGTAAGATTTCAAATTGTTGGTGGTGTTTGATGACAAGAACAAGAGGCAAAGAATTTGAAAGAAAGGTATTCATGACACTTGCAGACTGTGGAATCAAATTGAAATGCTTCAAGCTTTGACCCACTGATTGCATCAAGGGAGCAACAAAAATGTGTATTTATCATAAGGTTTGATGCAGAGCTGTTTTAGTTTGTTTTCACAAGCTGTGGTAAGGATCCAAATACCCTCCACATTTTCCACTGTAGTTTTGATATTAATTAGTTATATTGTCAATATAAGTCCAGATTATCCTTCTCTATCCCTGTGGTTTTACATTCAAAGTAAAATGTTTTCCCCTAAACCAGTCCTCATAGGCTATTTAATAAAAGGCACTAAATTTAATGCCCATGTGACCCATGGGTGCCGCCATACCAAGACCACCATGCAGGCCGCGACAAATTTTATTTTTTAGCTTGCCCGATCGGGCAGGCAATATCCAAAAATTGGTTGCCCGAAATTGCCCGAAATTAACCCATATTCCTGCAACAAGTGTCGACAAAGTCACATACCGTACTCATCATGCAGTGCAGTGCATAGTACCGTAAGTGTGCGAATTTGGCAGTTTCATTCTTACGGAAATCCAATACTTTTCTCAGTTAAGTTGATAAATAAATGAGTATTCATGAAATGCATAAAAAATGAACATATCATTCAATTATTTCACTGTTTGTTTCTTACATGGGAAAATAATGTGTATTTTATGTGAAATTTTGTCAGTAAAGTCACAGCGATTTACGTATTTCGCTAGTACATCTCAATCTCAATCATATGCAAATACATGGCCAGCTGACGTCATTGACGTCATGATATTTGCCCGAAACAGGTTCTATAATTGGCCAAACTTCCAATACGTCACGTAACGGCATGATGTTCATTAGCATATACATGTATATGTCTGCAAGTCTGGTGTGGGATACGAAAGTGCCTAGCTAAATTTGAGTTCCATTTCAAGAAGTTTTCTACTTTGTTTTGACGTTTTTTACTTCTGTGAACACGCCAAGTTGGACAGAAATACTCCATTTTAAATCATCAAGCTTTAATTGGTTTAAATTTAGACTTGCCCGATCGGGCACAGCTCTTCAGAGTTTTAATTGCCCGACAAAAAATGTGATTGCCCCGGGCTATCGGACAGGCGATTTGTCGCAGCCTGCCACCATGTGATCAGTAGATGTGATACAATGGTAAAAGACAAATATCATCAAAACTGTTGAAAATGTATAAGACAACTTAATTACACACTGTTTTCAAGAACTAAATTTTGGAAGTTTTTACTGACAGAAAAAAAATTTCTTGACGGAAACTCTTACAATAAAACTACAAAGTTGCAATTAAATTACAAATTAAATTTGCTAGAAAATCTGGACATGCATCCACCCGCTGTGCCAAATGTCAATTTTCCAGACATCATATTTCCACCAAATGCATCCTTTTCAAGAAGAACACGACAAGATTCCTGTGGAGAGTGACTACATCATACTTTGCAGTCACCACTGCCATAACTGCAGAGTAACCTACCGCTATGGTGGCCAATGGGGTCACTACAGGACAGTACTAGTGACTACATCAAGTTTACATCCGAAACAAATCAGTAGGGCAGCAGCTGTGAAACCTGTGCAATGCCATTTGGACTTTTGGTGGACCATTATTGTGCAGAATTTTAGTTTGAAAAGCCCCTAAAAAAAAAAAAAAGGGTATTTGTGGACAAGATCTCTGATCCACTGTTATTAATTTTATAAATTATTGCTTCAAACATTAAGTGTTGTTTGTCCAAAGCCTTTTCTAAAATCTAGGAGAAAAAGAGGGTACATTGAGGGTTCTGGTTTTTGGGACACCCTGTATTTTGCTACAAGTACAAATTTCTGTTCAAACATATTTAAAATCAAGTTTTATTTTTTTTGTAGGACTTCACGCATTTTCATTTTTTGTAACTTTCCTGAACATAATGTATGCCTACAAATTTATAGTATACAAATCTGGCTCATGCTAATTATTTTTTCATAATTTTGGGCCTCATAAATTTCATGTTGATTTCTTACTGTATAATGATTAGGACCCATTTGTGTATTTTGTATATTGTATTGTATATGTGTATTATTTGTTGGTATATTGGTGACTTATTATTAATCATTACTACCTTAAGACACAAAACTAGTAACAGTGTTCATAATTTAAAAAAAATATATACATTAAAATATCTTAAATTTGGACCAAAATTGAAAAAAGTCAAATTTTGATCCTTTTTGACCCATATTTCAAAACAAAGAAAAAGATTCAAAATTTTATAAAACCGGTACTAGTTTTGTGTCTTTAGAACACAAATATGCAATTTTCATCAATTTGGATATTTAGGGCGAGTTGCTATGGTGGACCAAAAAAAATGGCATGAAAAATCCAATTTGCCACTTTGCTCATTTTTGCAGAATTTGTCATGCTAGTTGGATTCTTTGCATCATTTCCTTTCTGAAAGTGTATACTTTTATGTACTTATCATATAATTAATGTTTAAATTTGTGCCAAGATAAAGAACACCTCAGTTTTAGATCCACTAAAATAATCTTTATCATTGTTTGTCATAAGTTGCATTGAAACGAGTAGGGTGATGTTCTGACCAGGAGTCAAATTTGTTATAGGAAATTATACACTACTGAGCACCTAACAATATGCCCATGCTGATTCATAAAATAAAGAAGGGAAAAATACTTATATTGATTACTTAAATATTTCATTAATTTCCTGCAAAAGTTAAAAGCATTATTGTCTGCAAAATCGATTGATTACTAACATTTTTTTCATTAATTTCCGCAAAAGTTAAAAGCATAATTGTGTAAGCAAAATGAATAGTTTCATAATTCACCACGAAGCACGCAAGCGCAACAATCAAGCATTGTTTATCCTGATGGTCACTGACCGATACAATGAAAGTACACTGACATAATGGACCTCCTATATAGCAACAAGTGCAGACTTCAGCGTCTTGTTACCATGGCAGCATGATGCTTTCATGCCTCCATTAGTTACGCCATGTTGATAGCTTTGTATTTCATTCATTAATGTCCATATGAACCAAGG
Organism: Amphiura filiformis; assembly: GCF_039555335.1. Taxonomy (NCBI): domain Eukaryota; kingdom Metazoa; phylum Echinodermata; class Ophiuroidea; order Amphilepidida; family Amphiuridae; genus Amphiura; species Amphiura filiformis. The sequence continues at coordinate 9,003,609 of NC_092628.1, forward strand.
GCAATAACCCTCGTAATGAATAGAATCAATTGAAATGTTGCTTTTTCTAATAATCATATATGAACGTCAGATCAATAATTAGCACTTTGATGATGATGGCATGGTTGAACTGCCAGTAAAGGTTGCAATGCATACATGCATGGAGAACTTCCACCTCTACCAAAAAATTGGCAAAATCTCCCCCACCCTAATATTTGCCCTTTTATTACAGCTTTAACCCTTCCCAATGTCCAAGATTTGTTTCTCAAAATTGACAACAACAAAAAACATGTTGGTAGAACTTCTATTTGACTTAAAACATAAAAAATTTTCAAACGGAATTATCTCAAAACACACAATAAAAAAGTTAACCACTTGCTCTCTCACAGCCCATTTTATCTGCACTTAGAAAATACTTGCTTGTCCCCTTGATCCCCCACCAAACCCCATCTTTGGTTATGCTAATAATATGATGCTTATGACACTAATCCATCTCCAGACTGAATGCAGTCCCCCAGCTAAAAATTCGAAAACAAGCCTTGTATCAGCAGCATAGCCAGTAGGATGGGGGCGATAATACAGGGTGTTCCAAATAAACAGAACCCTTGTTGTGCCCTCTTCTGTTTTTATTGGGACACCCTGTACCAGGTCAAAATGATGCAACCAGGAAATACTTTTTGCCTTTGCCCCCAAAGCTGGCTGCGTCCTTGCCCTGTCAAATTTGCCTTAGCCATACACAAGTTGTAGGCAAGCAAAGGGTATACTGGATGTGTTACGAAACAGTGGATGTATGTCTTATGAAACAGTTGGCAGGTGGTTATTCCCTGCGATAACCATTTTCCCTCTAGCTTTGACAATTGTCCCCATAATTCTTAATTTTCCTCTTTTAATTTGACCATCTCCACCTTTAATTAGAGTATTTCCCTTAAAAATTCCCTCCTTCTTTCCAGACCTTTGATGGCTGGGGATAAGTTTATCAACTTCATTGGTTGTGAACAAAAAATAGGTCTATCTCTGGTGGAGGTAAAGTGTGTCCACACAACCATTTGTTTGTAATTATCAGGCCATTAAAACATAAAATTATTTCAAACAGCGTTATCTCAAAACACACAACAAAAAAGTTATCCTCTTGCTCTCTCACAGCCCATTTTATCTGCACTTGGAAAATACTTGCTTGTCCCCTTGATCCCCCACCAAACCCCATCTTGGGTTCTGATAACATCATGCTTATGATGCTTACGACAGTTGACACCAATCCGTCTCCAGACTTTGTCAAATTGTTTTCGTCTTTGCCCCCAAAATATTTATTTTGCCCCCACCCCTCCCCTCCCAATCAAGAAGCTAGCTACGTCCTTGCCCTGTCGAGTGTCTTTAGCCATACACAAGTTGTACGCATGCAAAGGGTATACTGGATGTGTTACGAGACAGTGGATCCATGTCTTATGAAACAGTTGGCAGGTGGTCATTCCCTGCGATAACATTGATCAATAATGGAAGCTAATAGAATACTATTCTTTTAAGTTCACCGAAATGGCTAATTCAAAACTTTTGCAATTATATGCTGCAAAGCATAACACAATGAATATTTTAAATCATTGACATCGGTACACATTACATTCTCCATATTGTATTAATATATTGGTTTTGAAGAAATATGTACTATAAATAAAAAGGTGGTAATAGTTATCCTTCTTGAATAATTGACGGCACTTTTTGTAAGTTCATTTAAATATTAAATGTATGAACAATTACAAAATGTGAACTGATCAAGCAAAATTAATTGTTTGTCTAAAGAGTTTGATGTATTAGCATGAAAGTTCATCTGTTTTGGTAAACTTCATCAACACAAATTTAAGACGTACCTCAAATTTTCGGTCACAACTTTGACCTTCATATGGAGACTGGCAACCCAAATTTGTCATAAGTTTCCCAGCACATTCACATTGACCCCCTCCCTCCCCCATGCCACCAAGTTGATTTGGATGAGGTCAAAATATTCTTGACCTGAGATACTTTGAAAGGGGTGTGAAGGTGTCAATTTACATCCAGAGTCAACCAACCATCACTCTTATTTCAAACAATTGCCATCATTTTGAACTTAAATTATGTGTAAAGTATCATATTGTTTTGTGTATAAAATGGGATTGTCCACACACCAATTGGTCAAGCCCCAGAGGGTCCCAGGCCAGCTCTTAGCCTTGCTTGCCCCTTGAGCAGCCCACACAATTTCCATGCATTGGGTTTGTGGCCCGCAGAGTGAAAAAAAGGTTGCCCGACCCTGGACTAATTGATTAATTACTGGTTGATTATTAATTTTGGTTGATCAACTATTAGTGATTAATTACCAAATATAAAACACACACAAATATTTTGCTTGTGAAATTACTTTGCCCAATTGTTTTGAATGGCCATAAATTTACAGATTAGAAATGCCAAAACAAAATAAAGGTAATGCTGCATACATGTAGTTCACATTTGAAGTTCAATGTCCTTTCCCTTCATATATTCTAAGTGCACATTAAATTACTACCACGGAAGTAAATGAAAAGTTGAAACACATCATTAAACATCCCATTTCATAATCATACCACAGTGTTTATGAACTTACCCATGCATGTGAATCTTCAAACCAGAATTACAAAGACTCTATCTGAATTTGAAAGGATACCTATCAATATACCATTTTTTCAAGGAATTTGGACCCATCGATATACCAAAATTCAACACAAATTGTCCATATACCACAATTGGCCCCGGGGGCCACTGGTCATTGACAAGGGGGTATCATGCGTGGCCACGAAGTTTCAAATAGCACCCTAAAGAAGTATTTACGAGATCTGAAAATGCACCCCTAAACAAGTATGACAAGTGCAATTTCATACCCTAAATAAGTATTGACATTATTTTTGCCCCCATTAGAAGCAAGCAAATCAGACATATTTTGACTCTAAAACCCTTCATGATAACTGGGAAAACACAAATTCAAAAGTTCATAACTTTTAACCTTTATTACATACTACATTTGTCTCAAAGGACCCTAAACACTGATTTATTATACAAGGTATACCCTTTTTTCTCAGATTTCCTTGTTTTAGATACCCTATTCAAGATACTTAAGTACAGTGCCTGATCATGAAAAAAGACCCTTTTTACTTGAATCTTTGGCCACGCATGATACCCCCTGGTCAATGACCAGTGGCCCCCCCCTGGGCAATTGGCCTAGAAAAAGGGGGTATTGATATGCCAAAAGGCTGAAACACTGCCCATGTTTGCAGCACATCCTCATATGGTCATTTGTACTGGGTACCCACCCATCTACATAGCTATCAATCATGCACAGTTCAAAATATTGGCCCTACCTACAGTATTCCTATGACATGATAATGAAAAACACATACATGTACAACAATCTTGAACTTCATTCCTATAATTCTCACCTCTTCCCGCAATTTCTGACCATTTTCCCTCTAGCTTTGACAATTTACCCCATAATTATTATTTTTCCTCTTTTAATTAATTTGACCCTCTCCACCTTGGACTACTTCTCTCAAACTCCCTCCTTTTTTCCAGACCTCTGAATGATGGAGATAAGTCTATCAACTTCATTGGTTGAGAACAAAAAATAGGTCCCTCTCCACACAACCATTTGTTTATAATTATCAGGCCATTTCTTGATGAATAGGTCTACATGATTACATGTAGGCCTATAAGTTAAACAACCCTGACACAAGCAATTTGTTCAGTTACATACCTGGGGGTGCAAGTTAGTTAGTACAAATATTATAGAAACTAGTCTGAATTGACATAACTGAATGATTCACTGAATGGGCTATTCCAGTTGAAATCCACACTACCACTGTGAAAGATATTGGAAATATCTTCCACAGGGGGAGTATGTTGTTCAAATGTAATTGGTCAGGGTTAATCATTTCGAAGCTCATATTCCCCCTGTATTATGGCTTTACCTATATCTTCTATAACTGGAGTGAGTATTTCAAATGGAAGTTACCCAATTGTCTATTCTATTCAAAACTTACACTCCCTCTGTGGTAGACTTTAGCTAAATCTTCCACAGGGGTTGTGTGGATTTAAAATGGAATAGCGCAATATAATAGCATACAAATTTTAGTACACTGGTTTCATTTACCATACACTGCAAACAAATGATTGATTATTCATCCACCAACTGGTACATGTAGCAATGAAATATCTGTAAAAATGTTTACATGGGTTGCCATGGAGACCGAAAGGAAATGATGGCTAGGATTAAATGCTTTACAATTCTCTGCAGGTGTTTTGTAATACACGACTAGCAAAGGGCATGGAAAGTAACATTCACCTTAGGCCGTATAAAATTAATGTTTTGGTTCTCGCCCAGAGGATTTTCATGAATTGATGAGGGAGGGAGGTGTTTTTTTTTTTTTCCAATGTAAAATTAGCATTGTCAGTAGTTTTCGGTCTTCTCCAACAGTGCTCGAGGCTCCAACCTTTTTTTTTTTTTTTCAAATGTGAGATTCTGAGGGATAAACCCCTAGAGTACCACAAAAAGACTTGGAAGTGATGCTTGTTCTCTAATAAACTTATTTATATGTATGAAGATTTCATAAATCATTCCAAAGTCTAAAACAATTGAAAAATCTAAAAAAAAAAAAAAATCTGACAAATCCCAGAAATTGAGGAGGAGGGACAAGAACCAAAATATTAATTTTACACGGCCTTAGCTTTAATGAAACAAAAAGCAATAATTCATGCTTGGCTGAATAAGAGAGAAAGGTTGAAAAGCAGCATGGTTAAATTGCTAAGGAACTTCATGTATTTCACATATTTCACGTTCATGGCATCAAAGCAGGGGTTGAGTTTTGAAAATTACAAGTGTGCTACAGATTGCACTTCTGAAATGTTAAGGTGAACTGTCAGGTGTGCTATTAGTAATTAGTATGAAGTTTAAGAATTGAGATGTGCAATAAATCACACTCAGCCTCACAGGCCTTAAAACTCATTCTTAGTCAGTGGGAGTGGTCTATTACGTAGACACATAATCTGATTCGACAATCTCATGATTTTGGGTGTCGTCTATCAGGCCGTAGACGACCCCACGTCATCATGAGCGTAACACGCTCATAAAGGATCGAGTTTGTATCGCGTTGTATGCGTAGTACGCAGTGCGGAATACTCGCACGCGCTAGCAGTACGCGCAACAAAAGATGTGAAGTTGTATCCACTACTCAAAATATTGGACCTGCCTGTCGTCTATCACACGGTAGAGGATAGGCAAAATAAAAATTCCTATCGTTTATTCTCTAATTCCCTGTCAAAGTACAGGATCTCTCAAATATGCTCATCTGTATGGGCACAGTTCTTTCACTCACTATGCTTGTCCACTCATATAATATGACATTTGCACTGGATATGAAATTTCATCATGCTCCAGGTCAAATTTCAAGGTATCACTGCTGGAGTTATTGAACAATACAATGCAAAATTTTGCAAATGAGAGCATTCTGGTTCTTAGCAGATCTTAGTATAGAGCACCACTGAAATTAATTGGGCAAAGAGATTCACTTAGTACCAGGTTTAAAAGTCTGCCATAGTCAGAAATCTATGATGGAATTCTTAAAATCAACCCACTAAGCACGTAAATCAGAGCTGGATCCACATACAAAAGACTACACAACATCCTACCCCACACCCAACCCACCCTACCCTACTACTACCCCGCTTATCCCATCCATCCTCAACCACACCCATTCCTCACCGCAACCCCCGAATTCCACCCTACCAAACCTTATCATATTCCAACTCAACCCTTACTTCACCCATCCCCACACCCCACCCCTAATAACCACCAACCCTAATACCATCCCACCTTTAACCTCACCCTACCCTACAGTACTCACCCTAATCTTACCTCACTCCTCACACCACCTCATCCCAACCTTAAAGTAATCCCACCCAAAGCTACTCCTATCCACACACTCCAATCCCTTATCCCACTCACCAAAACCCCTACCCTACGAAATGTTCATAATTTGAGTTTTTATGGGGGGAGGCAACTGGGGGGAAGAGTTCTGACTGGGGAGCATTTGCCCCCTCCCCTACATCTACATAAAAGAAAAAAATGTTAGTCATAAAGTTGTTTTCTTAAAACTTCCGTGGTCGTGCCTGTGTGTATCGCGTACACGAGCGTAAATGCAAAAGCAATAAACAATCACGCTGATTGGCTGATCAACGCACTTGACAACAAGCCGGCTGACCCATTGGTTTTCGGTGCGATCGCGTAGTAGGCGACCTTGTCACTTCTACGCGATCGCAGTTCACCAGCGCGTACCCGGACCACGGAAGTTTAAAAAAACCAACTTTACCTATGTTTAAACTCAGTCAAGTTTACCGAACTTATACTAAAATCTCAGTTTTGATGAAGAAAAATGGGGGATCAGGCTGTCGATCATGTCAAGGACCTTTAATTTAAAATGAGGAAGGGGAAAATACTTCTGTTGATTTAATCACTTAGATAGAAAGTTATAAGCATTATTGTCTGAGCAAAATCAATAGTTGCATAATTCACCACGAAGCGCGCATGTGCAAAAATCAAGCATTATTATCCCGATGGTCACTGACCGATATGATAAAAGTACACCGACATAATGGACAGCCATAGCAACAAGTGTAGAATTTCATTCCATTAGTTATGCCAAGTTGATTACTTTGTATTTTATTAATTAATGTCCATATGAATCAAGGGTGTGGTTTATGCAAGATCCAGCAATTTGTGTTGTAAAATTAGAATGTAAAAGCAGAAGGGACTGAGTCGGCGATGTACTTTAACACCCGTCTGAACGCCAGGGGCGGGTGACTTTGCTATCGGGTAGGTAAATCTTCAAAAGTACCCGCTCGCCTGGCGGATAAGAAATTGAGAATGATAAACTGATAATATCCCAACCCTGAGCTGAGCCGCCCAAGCTAGCCATGGGATGTGATCACTGAACAGCGAACGTCGCTCCGTTGCCTCAAGGAAATCTCAGAACTCCCCAAATCAACGTAATGAATAAAGTTTCCAAATACCAACTTCCGTGACATAGGCCAGTCGGCCTAATAGTACTTGGTATACTAGTCTCTGGTGGAAAGAGAGCTTCATAGTGAAGATCAGAAAAAGGACTGACATTAAGGGAAGGGGTATGAACGTTTGGACAGTATTTATTGTGGGACATTAGAGTACATCAGACATATCGAATTGCATTCTGGATACGAAGAATGGCCTTCTGATATCAAATAATTTTGATTTTTGAAATTCGCAATGTAATACACATTTTATGGCAAATCATTAAAAATTGATATTTTGATATTTAACAGTACTCAAAGTAAACTTTATAAATCTGATGATTTATACCTAAAGTGTATGTAGGTGGGATGAAAAGCCGACGATCAATTGAAAATTTTGACCTTTCGTATTGAAGATATGGATTTTTTCCCAAAACAAAAAAAAAAAAATTAGGTCTTTTGGGGAAAAAAATCCATATCTTCAATATGAAAGGTCAAAATTTTCAATTGATCGTCGGCTTTTCCTCCCAGCTACATACACTTTAAGACTATATCATTAAATTTATAAAATTTACTTCGAGGACTGTTATATCTTCAAAATGTGAAAAATATCAAATTTTAATAATTTGTCATAAAATTTGTATTATATCGTGAATTTCATAAAATGAAAATTATTTGATATCAGAAAGACATTCTTCGTATTCAGAATGCAATTCGATAGGTCTGATGTGCTCTCATGTCCCACAAAAAATGCTGTCGAAACGCTCAAAATGCTCATTCCCTTAAGTCACATATAATAAAAACAACAATGTGCATGATATATCATTGATATGTTTTCAATGTGAAGGTGAAACAATATCTTCCTTTTCCCATGCATCAATAAATCAAAGGGTCGCAACATGGTCAGAGTAAGTTATATTTTTCATGTAACTTGTGCTTTTTTTAATAATACTCTGACTCAGGCAAATGTCGGGCAACATTCCTGTCGGGATGGTAACTTTTATGAGTTATACCTGCCCCAGTGGCCTAAAAATAAGGCCCGGCAAAAAACGTGATCTCGCTTTTCACGCTGCGATTCTCGCTATTAACCAACTATCTCACTTTTTAAGAAAGTTCCCAAGTAGTTTACTTACTATAAAAATGTTGCTTTATGCCATAAAAGTTCGCCGAATTCCATAAAATGCAATTAAACTTTGCCAAAGTGCAGAATTCAACAGCATTGCAACCACATGGACTAGTGAAAAAGCCATGCTTTACTCAATAAAAAATGACATTTCGTTTCAGATGAGTTCAAGTTTAGGCAAAATATCATGATATTTTATTGAATTACTGGAGTATTTTAACTATAAAACATAATTCAAGGGCAAACATTGTTAACTAATTCTGAACTATAGAAGGCAGATCGGCAAATTTATGGATCATTCAGTTTTTTGTTGTTGTTTTTTTGGATTATTCTCATTTTTGGGTGTTTTGAAAGCTTTTTGTGCCATTTTGGGGGGAAAATCATGCTTTTTGATATTTTGGTTCTTGTTTTTACTTTTAAAAATTGTGTTTTTTGCCTAGGCCAACCTATAAAGTTAGAGTACACCCCTAGACTAAGTACTACAGTTCTACGGTGACTAAGATGTATGAAAAGTGTGTGATCCAATGGACACCCTCATCTCCCATTTTCCCGTCAAATGTGAGATTTGGGCATCAGAAGAAAGCTCATTACCACAATAAAATTTAACATACAAGATAAGTTAAGTTTAGATAGTGTGAACATGAACTTGGTAAAAGGTTTTAACCTCCACTGGAAGTATGTACTATTCTATTGCTTCTTGTCTCATATCAAAACTGCTAGAACAATATAACTCAAAATCTGGAAATGGATTATTTTAATCGTCAGGCCTCAATGTATGACAGATGACACAATATGAAATAAACGGACCACCCATTTTAACTGTAAAAAACTAGAATGATACATACCAATTATTTTTCTATTAGGCTTGACTTTCACAGTTACCCATTGGCTACCTTCAGAATTGGCTGTAATGCCATAACTGTAAGAAACAGAATATCAGTTTTAGTAGACTATAATATCAAACAAATCTTTTGTTATAAAAAAAAACATACAGGACTACATTTTCAAAGGAAAAATATTCTAGTTTTTTCCAATGAAATATATAGCAATTTTAAGATAGAGAGCTTCAATGATTTGGATAGTTAATAACTAAGTGAGTATGAGGAAAGCTTAGGCAGCCTAGAAAATTGTCAGCCTGCTACGCTAATTGCCTAAGTCATTTTTTGTAATTTTGGGAACAAAGAACAAAATGTGGTTCAAGCATGCATCAGTTACATAATCACCCTAATTATTTTGAATTTTCCCTTTCATTTGTATCATTTATCATTTTTAAATGCATGCTTGAACTATATTTTGCACTTTGTTCTCAAAATTACAACTTAGGCAATTAGTGTAGCAATTAGCGAAATGCCATATGCTATGAAGCAAACCTCAAACACATGTTTTGACCCTTATTTCCAAAAATTGCCCAAATATTACAATTTGAATTTCATTACGAGTTAAAACTAACTAAACGATTAAGATTTAGCTATATTTCACTTGGTAAATACATGTAGTATAATTTTTTAATCCAAAACAAATAATGCTGTATTTTTCTGGAATAGACAGTATAGTCAAAATTATTGTGGAAATTAAGTTTACGGTTGAGGTAAAGTTTGATTAATTTTGACAGTCAGTCTTTTATTGTGATTAAAGTGTGCTGAGGCTTGTGGATCAACGTCTAGGCGTTGTGCCTGTGCGTAGCGCACTATAAATCACTGCACTTTAAAAATTTTTTTTTTATTGTGGTCCAGGAGAAAAAAAACCTCTCATCATATATCAATCACTTGTTTCATATTATAAAACATACATGTACTTACAGATCTCCGGTGTCAGGATCCGTTAAGTTGCAAGTTGTACCATTCAGCTGCACTCTGAAACATAATTCAACAAACATCAAGGTTCATGATACATTGGACAGGTTGTACTTTCATTAATTAGCAGACACGCCATAGAATGGGTGAACAATTATACTTCTTGACCACCTCACTCCATCTCACCAATTAGTAAACCATGATATCATACATACAGTGCTCAAAATATGGTATTAGGTCTTAAACAAAACTCTTGACTTAGGAAAAAAAAAAAAAAGATAGTTTAATTTGCTTGTCCTCCACAACTTTTTCAGAATTGGGTCGGTCGTCGGTCAGGATTTTTTTTTAAAACATTTTTTTAAATGTCATAGCCAAAACATGACTGTATGCCTTTAATTAGCTTAATATAGAGCACAATGCGAATTGGGATATTTCTCTACTTCATTCTTGTTTTTAAAACAGTTTAGAAGTGTGTACAAACTGTAAACAAACTTTTCAGGATATCAAAAATGTTGAAAGAAAAAAAACACCTTTTTCTGGAATTTCCAAAATTAGGGTCGGTATTCATTTGTAAAGTAAAACAAAAAAACTTTTTCCAGATTAGGGTCGGTCGGTGGAGGACACGCAAACATTCTTTTTTTTGCCTTATTATCAAGACACCAAAAACAGGCAATTGCACGCTATTCTTTGATCATCACTGAGACATTGCTGACTGAAATTGGTTGTGAAATACTTGAGTGAGAAAAACCATGGTTCATCTAAGAAAATAAAATTGCTACTTTCTTTGTTATCTCCCTTTATTGCTTATACAGGGAATTGTATTGATTTGTACACCGCAATTTGGCTTTAGTACAAGTATGGTGTTCAATTTGCTGATGTGGTGCACATTAGTATCCATTGGTTACTGGTTTAAGCCTGGGCTCATACACCTATTCCGAATAATGATATGCCATAGGATTTGTGTTGTGATCATTTCGATCAGTGGTTCGTAACAAAGAAAGCATGAGCCAGTTGACCTAGCAACGGTCATATTCTAATGTGCACTATGTCAGCGAATAAGGCATCCCATTGAAAGTGGCTTCTTGTGTGTGCTACTTTCATTTTCTGAGGTGAGCAGTCATGTTTTCCTTTATTTATTTGCACTTTCATTATATAGGGTAGCTCCTTCAGTGACAAAGCACTGCTTTTCTAGGGGGCCCTGTAAACTTGGTCAGTTGGTGATGCTACAGTATTATGCAATTTTAAACAAAATATTTTTTAGGATGTCATAATGAATCTTGGCAAATTCCTTTTGAATTGAGAACTCACCTTTCAAGTACGGATCGTGATACACCTTTACCAGATTGCGCGATATACTGTGTCGTAAACACACGACCATAGATACTCACAATAGATTCTAGAAATAACAAATGTGGTACTGAGGTTATTATCTTGTATTGTTGAAGTTATTTAGTCTGAAACATTTTAATGCAAGTGATTGTATGCATTCATTTCTGACAAATTCCTGAAAAGACACAAGACCTGTTGAATACACAAGATGAAGCATGCCCATTACATAACAGACCTTTTCAAATTAACATCAGTATTCAGTAATGTTCGGAAAACCAGGTCACGTGCACCAGGTGTGTACACAGCATAACAAAGTGTACACAAACGTCCTTACGCTTGAGTAAAATCACATAAGTGCTCACCAGTGACAAGTTTTATGCCAAGCGCAAGTAACATACTTGCAGCACCATACAGCTGCGTGATGACCTATGATGCAAACAAGCACACTTTAAATCTATGTTTGACAGGCACGTGACAAATAAATCAGGAGGCACTCTCCTTTGTTCTTCATGAGCAATGCAGAAACATGGCAGAGTGGGAGTTTCCAGTGGCGTGCGCAGCACATTGAAAGTGGCGGGCCAGGTTATTTAGTTCCCCGCCTTAGGGCCCCTGGTGGGATCCAGGGAACAGCGCCCGCGGAAGCTCTGGGGTTTTAGCATTTTAAAAGGCCAAGGAATCCTACTTTGAGGGGCAAATTTGGACATTTTGCACCGTCCCCCGAATGACCAACAAAAGTGGGGGGTCTGTGCCCCCCTGCCCCCCTTTGCGCATGCCACTGGGAGTTTCTTTTGACTTACCAGGTGGACCACTTGAAGGAGTAACTCTTCTCACACTTGGAGTACGATTAATCCGATACTGAAAAAGAATTGAAGTTCATTACCACATTTGTTAGAAATTGCTTCTGGTTTTTTATTATAGAAGTTACCAGCAACAAATTAAAGCAGTCACAATTTGTGACACCATCTGGTCCATGGTGGCCAAAGGCAGCAAATTTGAAATTGAGATAAAAACATGCAGTAAAAAACAAGAAAATTAAGAAAATAGACATCACAAACTGAACTTATGTATACGATAGCTTTAAAATATTTATACATGTAGTAACTAAATTTTTAAAAAATGCCTCCTTTGGCCTCCATGGACAGATCGTGTCACATAGTTTATGTGGTGAGAATTTTAACAAAAATTATGAGTATTGTCAAAAAGGGCCGTATGCAGGATTGAAAAACAACAATGAGGTAGCAAGAAATTTCATTTTTTATTAAGTTCTTGCTCTCTTCTTTGCTTTTTCCCATTTATTTCTTCACTAACAAATGCCTTATTTTCCTGAATGTACCACAGCCTGCTACTGAAGGCAAAACACAATGCAAAAACCCGGGGCAAAAACATAAAACACAAAGGAACACTAAGTACATTTTCTAATTGAAAATAGTACTGGAAAAAATTCACATGTGGCTATGTGGATAAAGGAGGACATTAAAAAATACATCTTTGATTTCATTGCTTTTTCTGCACTTAGATTAAACCAATGGGTACACCCGTCAGTTCATACCCGGCCAGTCCGAACCACAGCTAGACTGAATTTTAAGCTTACCTAATGCTAACCCTAACCTTAACCTAACCCTAAAGGGTCAGTCCATGTCAAAACAGACTGAGTGTACACCCACCCTCTTGGATTATGCTCTCCTTTGGCTCAGGGGTACCTTTCATGGACCCCTAGGTGAGGTCACAAGAAAAAATTCAAATTCAATTTCGTTTCGAATGGCGGGCCATCTAAGTTTGGCGACCTTGACCAAAATTTGGAATTTAAGGTGTCCAAATGACAAAGCGCTCTCTTTGAGAGGCATTTTCTTCTTAATTAAATCAGTTGTGACCCTCTTTTTGAATGTGGTCACTCACTGGCTGTGTCTGAAATGCCTAATCCCAAAAAAGATTGATTTGAATTTCGTTGGGATTTCAGAGGGGTCAAAATCAGCACTTCATACTGTTCAATCAAATTATCTTTGATTTTGAAGGACCCATGATAATGCCACAGTGCACTTATAGGTCCTAATTATGTTCAGAATGGATTAACCATGTGCCAATGTCTATGAGCAATTAAAAAAAAGAGACATTTCTAGACACCCTACAGAATTTTAGGCCCCCCTAAAGTGGTTCAGCCACAAATGGCGCATAAAATCGGCAAATTTTGACACCTAATAACCTTAGGTGTACACCAGATATGAATTTCTAGTCTTTTGCATCTGAAAGAATGTAGTCTAATGTTACTAGGAACATAAGATTTGTTTTGTATTTTTTGTGTTTTGATACTTTCAAAAGGTCATTGACCTATGAACATTTTTCGTCATAGCGCCCTCCTGAAAGGTCTGACACATAACAAACTATACATTTTTGTAATCCTCATGACCATACGAGTAATTTGATATATTACTTGACATAATTGGCAGCATTCTGAAAATTGGACCCCCATAACCTGTACTTTGCATGTGCATCGTTGCCAGGAAGTGCATTTTTGACCCCCTTAAAAATCCATACAGAGGATTAGAAAGTAGTTTTTTCTTATTACTTGACTCAAGAGCAACTTGAAATATCAGGATAAATAATACAAATGGCTATAAAGTGATCAAAAATATAAAAAATATCATACTAAAATTGGCATTTTGTACCGTATCCTGTATGCATGGTATGTTAGGCAAAAATGACTATTTTTGAAAGCGTCAACTTAATACTAAAACACAAAAATACAAAACAAATCTTATGTTCCTAGTAACATTAAACTACATTCTTTCAGATGCAAAAGACTAGAAATTCATATCTGGTGTACACCTAAAGTTATTAGGGGTCAAAATTTGCCGACTTTAAGTGCCATTTGTGGCTGAACCACTTTAGGGGTGGCCTAAAATTCTGTAGGGTCTAGAAATTTCTCTTTTTTTTAATTGCTCATAGACATTGGCATATGGTTAATCCATTCTGAACAAAATTAGGACCTATAAGTGCACTGTGACATTATCATGGGTCCTTCAAAATCAAGATAATTTGATTGAACAGTACGAAGTGCTGATTTTGACCCCTCTGAAATCCCAACGAAATTCAAATCTATCTTTTTTGGCATTAGGTATTTCAGACACAGCCCTGGCGTGACCACATACAAAAAGAGGATCACAACTGATTCAATTAAGAAGAAAGTGCCCCTCAAAGAGAGCACTTTGTCATTTGGACCCTTAAATTCACAATTTTGGTCGAGGTCGCCAAACTTTGATTGCCCGCCATTCATAAGCGAAATGGAATTTGAATTTTTTCTTGTGACCTCACCTAGGGATCCATGAAAGGTACCCCTGAGCCAAAGGAGAGCAAAATCCAAGAGGGTGGGTGTACACTCAATCTGTTTCGACATGGACTGACCCTAAACCTAACACTAAAAATTCGGACTAGCGGTGGTTTAATTGGACTGACAGTGTTTCGGGCTGACGGGGAGCAACCAACATCTAGGCTATACATGTAGGCAATGTCATTGCAATAGATTATCCCAAGCTAATTTTGTTATTACTTACATTAAAGCGACATCTATGGGTGACGCCATTGCAATAGGTAGCACTGGCACTTGGTCCCCCAAGCTTATCGATTTCAGTACCATCTTTATAAACACGAACACGGTATTCACCTTCACTGGCAGGTCTGATGGATGAAAATACAGCAACAAATAAGAAGTTAAGAACATATTATGTTCATACTGCATAGCGTGATTTTTAGAGGGATAAATTTGTTGTAATTTTAACTGTTTGTAGTTCTCAAATAACCCGTAATAAGCCCTTTAAGGGCTCGGATAGCGATTTGCGCACTATTTTCATGGGACACAAAATTTACCCTCAAGATATCAAAACAAATGGATATCAATGTTCTTCTCTTTTGTTCCTTGATTTTGTTAGAGTTAATGTGCTACTACACCCCTGATAAATTTTGTGACTAATTTTGCATTTTTCTCAAAAAATAAATAACACACTGGTAACAAAAGGTATATTATAGGGACAAGGAATCCAATTACTTCACTGAAATTTCAGTGATTCAAGACAATTGTGGTTCATTGTATGTTAAGAAATGAGGTTCTAGCAGTAGCAGCTAGTACCATTCTAGCAGTACCTCTTGTCTTGAGTCACTATAACTGGATTCCTTGCCCCTATAATATACTACTTTTGTTACCAGCATGTTATTATTTTTGAGAAAAATGCAAAAATAGTCACAAATTTATCAAGGGGTGTAGTACCATCTTTATACTACCAAAAGTAAATTTCAAACCGCTGTATATCTAGCAAGTAAAACCCACATGAAGAACAAAATGGCAGCTCCCAGTCACCAAGATCATCATCATGCATGCGTAATACGCATTGCGTATTACCCTTGAAAGGGGCAGATAAATTGAGCTGATGACATGATGGTTAAATTAGATGTGCCGTTCGGTGGTTCCCACCGTTCATTGTTGTGCTATAGGTTTGTACATGTATGTGTAAAATGTGGTAACGTACCCAGTTTAATACAATTTCTAACCATGTGACTCTCAATGATATCACATGGCAGGATCACATGGCTTTAAAATTCACATTGGAGTGTGGAAGAAGTATTAATTATTACAGGACTCATGTACGTACCAATGCAGCAATTTCTATGTTTGTATACTGGACATTTTCTGACATGGTGACTTCTACAAATTCGTACAAAGTTAACCAAATTAAGGATTGGGGATTGCATTTCAGGGCCTGTAATTGGTGTACATGCCACATTTTGGAAAGTGAGCGAATTCAGGCACACCACACTGTTAGGCCTCTAGCCTTTGACCTAATCTACTAAACCTTCAATGTTTCCCCTATGAACTCTAACCCTCATGCAATATGGCTCCTATTCATTGTCTAGACTAGTCCAAGGTTGCTCAGTCAGATATTGAGACATCAATATATCAGATCTGAGAAGATATACATGTGAAAATGCATGTGAGAATTTGGGTTTTTTGGAGCCAACACTATCTGCACTTTTTATCAATGTTTTCTATTACTTTAAATCTAGAATGGTAAAATGCTAAAGTACACAATCTAAACTGCAATCCAAATACTATTTTTTCATAGTATTTTTGGTCTTTCACTATTGCAAAATAACAAGAAAAACAGTCCCAACACATAACACGGAACAGATTAGATGGTGACTTTTGAACTCGGTGTACTATAGAAAATCATCCGAACGACATGGAAAATATGTGAAATTTCATGCATCTGATGCATACCAAAAATGGTTGACTTGAGTAAATACCGTGGTTTAGAATTAGTAAGAAGCTTTCTTCTCAGTCTTATTGCCAACCAAAAGTTTTTGGGGAAACCCCAGATTTTTAAATGTATTACAGTATCACTGCTCTAGACTGTATGAAAAACACCCTAAAAATGCATGTTTTTGGCCCTTATTTCTAAAATTGGCTAAAGTGGCAAAACAGGATAATATCTTTTTTATTCACAAAAATTAGTTCTGTACTTTTCTGGAATAGGGAATTGAGAAATTCAGCAGTCTAGAGGATACACACACTTGAGTCATTAGTAACATAATTTCATTCGCCCATCTCATTTATTCAAAACCCCTGCTCAGTGGCGTAGCGTGGGTCATCATATTGGGGGACAACGACCATGATTGGGGGGCACCAGGTCGGATTGGGGGCTGTCCCCCCGGTACCCTATAACGCTACACCACTGCCCCTGCTACAACTGAGCTGAGGTCTAGTACATACATTGATTAAAAAATATATAGGCCTACTTTATAAACTTAAATATAACTTAAATAAGGCTAAATGCTAAATGTCAAAAGGGAGACAACTTAAGGGATCTAAAATGAGCGTTTATTGCGTTTCGACAGTATTTTTTGTAGGACATGAGTGCACCTCAGACCTATCAAATTGCATTCTGAATACGAAGCATGTCTTTCTGATATCAAATAATTTTTATTTTTGAAAATCACAATATAATACAAATTTTATGACAAATTATAAAAATTTGATATTTTTCAAATTTTGATATATAACAGTCCTCAGTAAATTATATAAATCTAATGATATATTCTTAAAGTGTATGTAGCAGGGAGGAAAAGCCGACGGTCAATTGAAAATTTTGACCTTTCATATTGAAGATATGGATTTTTTCCCCAAAAGACCTAATTTATTTTGGTGTTTTGGGAAAAAAATCCATATCTTCAATATAAAGGTCAAAATTTTCAATTGATCGTCGGCTTTTCATCCCACCTACATACACTTTAAGTATAAATCATCAGATTTATAAAGTTTACTTCAAGTACTGTTAATTATCAAAAATATCAATTTTTAATGATTTGCCATAAAATGTGTATTACATTGCGAATTTCAAAAATCAAAATTATTTGATATCAGAATGACATTCTTCGTATTCAGAATGCAATTCGATATGTCTGATGTGCTCTAATGTCCCAAAATAAATACTGTCCAAATGTTCATACCCCAGCCCTTAAGGTTTTTTTTACATTTATTATTAAAAATAACTCTACTATTGGCTATTGCAAAAGCCATTATTCTATGCCCACTTGCTCGAGAAGTAATTTGCTCACCGATTAGTACTCAGCACTATGTCGAGTCGTGTGATTTCGGTGTTAAAAGCAAACTTTCACTTGATTTTGTCTCTTATGGGGGTAAATAATGGGAAAAAAGATGTTTCCATTTTTTATTTCGTGGGAAGTGGTAAAATCCAAGATGGCCGCCAAAATCCTATAAAACTGACTGACACATGCAAAAAAAAGCTATATATCGCTCTCAAAATATGCTAAAATGTAAATTTCAAACACTGGAACTATGTAGCCTTGTGTCAGACACTCAAAGAAAGGTTCAGGGTAAGTGGTAAAATCCAAGATGGCCGCCAAAATCCTATAAAACTGACTGACACATGCACAAAAAGCTATATATTGCTCTCAAAATATGCTAAATGAAACGTAAGTTTCAAACACTGGAACTATGTAGCCTTGTGTCAGACACTCAAAGAAAGATTTAATATTTCAGGGTAAGTGGTAAAATCCAAGATGGCCGCCAAAATCTTGTAAAACTGACTGACACATGCTCTCAAAGTATGCTCAAAATCTAAATTTCAAACACTGGAACTAGCATTGTGTCATGCACTCAAAGATAACTCTAATATTCTAGAATTATGATTATTATTCAATATGGCTGCTTATATACTGCTTAAAAATGTATATAAATGCACGAGTTTGTTTTTATGATCACGTTTCCAAGTGTATAATTATGTCTTTGAACCAAAAGCACAATGTTTTACATAACCAGACCCCTTGTCAGGTCCAAGATGGACGGCATATCAGATACAGTACCTACTCATGGCACTAGTGCATGGTTATAAGGCCTGGGCGATGCATGGAAATGATGAACTATTTATTTGGTATGCGTGGCATCTGAAAAGACTGTTTAAAATCACTGTAATTGACCAAGTTATATTGCCAAAAAAGTACATTTTGGGTTTTGATGCTTCGAAATGGTATATTTTTCTCATTATATGACACCTTTTAGCATATATTCGCCCTATCTAATTAATTGTATCTTTCAGCTTCGAGGGAGCAATGCCATTTTGTTTGCGGTTCAGTGCATTTAAACAAGAAAAGTCTCATTTCAACCTATGTTGAGTTTTTGATCATTTTTGATCATTAAATCATCTAGTTTCACCTGATATTGGTGGCGTTTAACTATATTAACTGTAAAATTTCACCCAAAATCAGCCATTTTCCCATTGACAACAGTGTAATGGGTTTAGGGGTTTAGACTGCGTTATCCTAGATTCACGTCCCTTATCGGGGTTAGGGCACCTTATCTGGGGTTTAGACTGCATTATCCTAGATCCACGTTCCTGATCTGGGGTTAGGGCACCTTTACCTGGGGTTTAGATTGCATTATCCTAGATTCAGGTCCCTTATCTGGGGGTAGGGCACCTTATCTTGGTTTAGATGCCTTATCTGGGATTTAGACTGCCTTATATGGGGTTTGTGTTTCTTATCTAGGGTTTAAGGTGCCGTATTTGGTTTTTTTAAACTGCATTATCTGGCGCTTACGTCCCTTATCTGGAGTTTATGCCTTATCTGGGGTCTAGACTGTGTTATCACCAGTTAACATCCCTTATCAGGGGTTAAGGCAGCTTATTTGGGGTTTAGACTGCATTATCCTATATTTACATCTCTTATCTGTGGTTAAGGTGCCTTATCTGGAGTTTAGACTGCCTTATCTGGGGTTTCGTCCCTTATCTGGGGTTAAGGCGCCTTATCTGGGTTTAGATGCCTAAAGAATGGATCTGGGATTTAGACTGCCTTATCTATGGTTTACATCCCTTTTTTGGGGTTTTACATCCCTTATGGTTTACATCCCTTATTTGGAGCCTTATGGGGTTTAAATGCCTTATCTGGGATTTAGACTGCGTTATCCTAGGTTTACGTCCCTCATCTGAAGTGAAGGCGCCTTATCTGGGATTTAGATGCCTTATGTAGGATTTAGATGCCTTATCTGGTATTTACGTTCCTTATCTGGTGTTAAGGCGCCTTATCTGGGGTTTAACTGCCTTAGCTGGGGTTTACGTCTCTTATCTGGGGTTAAGGCGCCCTATCTGGGGTTTAGGTGCCTTATCGGGGGTTTACGACCCTTATTGGGGGGTTAACGTTCCTTATCTAGAGTTAAGGCACCTTACGTGGGGTTTAGATGCCTTATATGTGGTTTATGTTCCTTATTTAGGGTTAAGGCACCTTATTTGGGGTTTGGACTGCTTTATCTGGAATCTATGTCCCTTAATCTGGGGTTACGGCGCCTTATCTGGGGTTTAGATACATTATCTGGGGATTAGACTGCGTTATGCTAAGGTTAAGGTATCTTAGCCCCAGGTAAGGATCGTAAACCCCGGATAAGGCCGTATAAACCACTGATAAGATAAGTTATAGGCTAAATTCTGCATTTTAGTGGTGGTTATTTTTAAATTTTGGCGGTTATCTTGGGATTTAAGGTCCTGTGCTGTTTTAGATTATACCAATGGATTTCTAGACCCTGTAAACATGGGTATAGACACCAGCATCATACTTCTAGGACTTTCTGCACCCGAGATATAGCAAATTAATTTTCACTGGCGGCCATTTTAAAATTTTGGCAGCCATCTTGGAATGATAGGTCAAAGGCTGTTGTAAATGACTCTATTGGATTCCTTGACCCTGAAAACATGGGTATAGACATCAGAATCGTGCTGCTGGGTGCTTCTCTGACCAAATTATGGTGATTTTAAGGGATTTTGGCGGCCATTTTGAAAAACGCCCTCTACCAAGAGTTCCCCACACTTTTCGATGACGATGGTGCAGACCCCTCTCATTTTATTCAGCGTCTTCAAATCTATAGCGAAACACCTTCAAAAACTTCTTGTACTCAACCCGAGAATGGGACTTCCATTCTGTACTCTACTAAAGCGCAATTTATGAGTAAAATATGGCAAATTTTCAATCACGGCGGCCATCTTGGATTTTAGGCACTAAACGGCCTTTAAAAAAATGGAAACATGTTTTATTTCAATCTTTACCTTTCAATGTAATGAAATCAATTGAGAAATTGCTTTTAACAACAAAATCGCACGACTTCCCCTTTGTTCAACATAGCGCTGTGCACTAGATAGCTTCACATTCTAGGCTAGAGACCATATATTGCATTCAAAATCTAGTCGGATTTGCTGAAGCATGACACCGTGTAAAGCAAAAAATTGAACCGCTGTCCGACCGAAAAATGATAGCAACACACTCTAGCATCAAATGCGTATCCCGGTGCGTATCTATCATGTGCAAATTTGAAGCTAGAGTTCTCGAGCATGTCGAGTACGTAAATGCCGGACACAAAATCATACTGCATCAAAAAAAGCCTAAAGGTTATCACTATCAGACATGTCAGAGTATAAATTAGTATAAGTATGCTATTATACTTAGTCGACTGGCCCACACACAAATAGTTAAAGGTTATCACTATTTAACATGGTTTATAAAATAGGTTTACTTTAATACATGAACGTGTTCAATATTATAAGCTTACTTTTGCACAATCCGATATCCGCTACCTTTGCAACTTGACAGGTGCAACTTCACTTGAGTAACCCGGTGAAAGAGTTTATTCAAAGCTCGTCCCCACTCTTACGAGGGTCATTCAATAAGTTCTACATCCACTCTAATATAACTTTGGTTCTGTGTAACCGTAAATTATAAGTTCTTCAAACTTTCCATTATTTTGGAACCAGGGCCTGAAACCCAGGCATTGGAGACACAGACACTACGTGCAATAATTATGTGCTGAGTGGTGAATTATAGGGGGGGGGGCATATATTTTTGGCAGGCCACGGGGGAAGGAAAAGCATTTTTGGCAGGTGGCGAAGGGGGGGCAATCAATTTTGGGCGGTCGAAAGTGGCTGGTTGGGCAATTTTTGGCACAGATGTTTAGGGCACAGCTATATATTCCGCTAAAAAGGTAGCTAAAGGCCTATGTAAGGTTTTAAATTTGGGTTCTCCAAAATCTTGCATGTGTAAAGGCGGGGGGGGCAGAGCCGGATTTACCATAGGGCCAGATGGGCCCGGGCCCAGGGCCCCCAAATTTTTGGGGCCCCCAAAATTGCCTTGTGCAGTGTGCATCTTCCATTTTAGCTGAAAAATACCACGTTTTGGGCCAAAATAGGGTACAAATATTGCAAAATTTTGCGCGCTTCGCACGCACTGGCCCAGTACAGGGTGTCCCAGAAAAAATTACCGGGCGAACAAATTTAGACGTAAGTCAAGAAATAGACATCAAAATCCAAAAATCTAAACATCAACGTGTAGCGCATCTTGTTCTGCATCTTATACGTTAATTTGACTAGAATCGATTGATTGATTGCGAAGAAATGAGCGATTACATAACTCATGCGTCAATTCACTTCATTCCAAGTTTGAAAGAAAGATTATTCAACACAATGTGCACTATAGTGGTTATCTGTCAATGGGCTTCATGTTTTGTTCTGTGAATTCATTTTCGTTCTTTTTAAACAATCTGTTTCTTGCAAAACATTTAATTAGGTTTTGTTCAAATTTGAAAACCTGCACGATATTGAAAATAAAAACTTGTACATGTATGTAAGATGATACTCGATACTTGTAAATATCGTTTTTCGTTAATGTTGACATAAATGTTGCATAACGAATTATTGCATAAAAGAATTCCAGCTGGCTTAAAATTTTCTCACACACATTTAAGTTTTTGGAATAATTCGTAGAAATTGTAATGCAAAGTTTAAATCTTTTAAAACTTCAACATTAATGTTGAATGCATGGTATCAAAAATCACACGGAAACTTTGGAAAGTTAAAATATACCATATTTGCACAACCTAAAGAATTAAAGTTGGAAAGCTTCCAATTGCAGAAATCAAAGTTTTCTCTGACAAACTGTTATTCATCTTTAGTGAAAGCATAAATAACATAACACCGTCGGATTATAAAATATATAGATAATGTTTAACGAGATACACAAACTTTAGGAAGCGGTGATCGAGTATGTAAAAAGCGCCTGTGATCAAACTTGGAATGAACTGCATTGATGTGCGCATTATGTAATCGTTAATTTCTTCGCAAACAGTCAACTGAATCAAATGAAATGTTCGTACGCGATGAACAATAAAATAGGCTAAACGCTACATTTTAATTTTTTTTAATTCTGATGTTTACTTCTCGACTTACGTTAAATTTTATTCACTCGGTAATTTTTTCTGGGACACCCTGTATAGCAAAATTCAGATTTAATTTAGGCTAAAATAGTCTAAGATTAAAATTGTTCACGCGCTTCGCGCGCAAATGCCCTGGTATGATCTAAAAACTTGACCACTTGAGTGCACATGCCTTCCTCACGGTGCGTTTGGGGCCTCCAAATTTTGGCCTGGCCCAGGGCCCCCAAAAGGTAAATCCGGCCCTGGGGGGAGATCCTTTTGACAAGGGTGGTAGGGCTACATAATTAGGCCTATTGCATAAATGAAAATATGTGTGCATCCCTCTTGCAAGATTATCTCAATAATTCAAGTGTTATTGTGCCAGATTAATATACTGACTGAAACAACATCAAATGTGTAACCGAATATCAAGATTATCAGTTAAAAATGCATGTTATCTTTAAAAACTTATCCAATTGCTATTGTTATATCTAATAATGGGCTTTCAGAGAAAGGTAATCCACTTGGTACTATCTGAATTAAATTACTTTTATATAAGTTCTGTCTGAGAGCTGAAATTTTAAAATAAAGACACCCAACCACTTTTTGGTCACTTATAATTTTCAAATTAGTTTCCTTGGTGTTCAATTACAAAATACCATTTCCATAGCAAGTTTTAATACTATGCTTCCAGTTAGCTTTTTCCCAATACATATTTTGCATATTTTTGTCTTTTGGACATTTTAAAGAAAAACATTACTATTGACAGGCCTACAGTTCTTATCTAGTCTAATCTTTTCTTTGCTAAAAGCAACAATATTTGTTGGAGTGGCGCAACTTTTTGTCATGTGACATAATTTCCAATATGTTTCCTTAAATCAGCTTCAATTTAAGCCATCTGAAGTGCCTAAATAGTAGTTTATGGTCACTTCAATTCGGTCTACTTAGGTCTATGTGTTCTTTGTAGGCCTACTGATTTTCACCATTTCCGCGGTCCTGAATCCTGGTTTCATTTTGCCTTGCTTACAACAAACGGAAAAGATATTGAAACAAACAAAACGTTTTCACTAGCTAGATCAGACAATCACATGAAAAATATGAATGTGCTGCTACAGAAACTGAGATACGATGGTGGAGGCAGAACTTTTTGAATGACCCTCATCTATGTATACTTGGAAAGTTCGTCGTACGAAGCGAATAAAAATTCCTTTAAAAAAGGAATGGGGCGCCCAAATTATGTGAGCTTGGACGTGATATGGTGAATTCCATGGCATGGTGTTTAGATTTGGTCCCGGGGATTTGGTATCATAATGATTTTTTCTAGGGAAGAGTAGAAGATGATCAAATGCAAGACAAATGTGTTTGATTGGGGAAGGTGTATCACAGGACCGTTTTGGATGAAATAAATTGAATCGGAATGAAGCTGTCGTGTCAATTTGCGATTATGTGGGGTGGGGGAGTTCAATTTTGGGGCATATTGTAGTGATGATATTGCTTTGGATATTGAATATTGTTGAATTTCGTTATGCAGGGGGTATATGATGGATAGTATAGAAGAGGATCTACCCCTATGTTGACCAAAAGAAAAGTTTTTATGAATGTATAACGTCTGTGATACATATACATCATAACGTCTGTGATACATATACATCATCTACTTGCTAATACACTGAAAATCTAATAGAGATGAAGGATAAAAGACAATTACAGAACATTCATTCTTCAAAAGTAGCTATATGGGTATACAATGTTTACAAGATAAGAACGTTAATGTTTTGTACATGAACGTAACATCTTTGATACATAGTTGTTAACACACTGAAAATCTGACTAGAGATTTACAATTTGATGATATCCAAAAGAATACTTACTAACTTAGCATTGAAGAATTAAAATAATTACAGAACTTTCATTTGTTAACATACACGTAGCAATGATTAACAATGTTGAAAATACAAACGTAACGTTTTGTTCATAAACATAACATCCTCGACACATCTAGGATCCGCATAATTTGTTGATTAATGTCATAAACAGTCACAAAAGATTTATGGTCTGATCATTTTATCATTGTAAGGGGAACCCGATATTGCATTTGGAAGAACCAGGCTTTTCAATTACTATCAAAACTGCTGGGTACCAAACTTTTTGATACAGCTTGTATAGTAATTTGTTCTAATTTCCATGCAAAAGGAGCCAGTTGTTTCATCCTTAAAACAAACAGGCTACACCATAATTTCCAATTACCCCATGCAGATAGATAAGACCTTGGTAAGATAAGCGTGTTAATTGTTATGTCACTATCACTATCTTGATCTTGATAAGATGCCTGACTTTGAAACTTTGGGTACAAAAAACTCATACTCTGCAAGTTAGGTCAAATTTTGCACTATGATTGTTTATTTGAGCTTATTGGACTATGCCATTCAGATTAGGCTATTGTAATCCATAGTGTTGGTCACCGTCTATCGGGTTCTAAGAGGCGGTAAACTGGTTACAAAGGTCAAAGTGGTTACAAAGGTCAAAGGTCTCGATTTATTTGGTGTTTTTACAAATCCATTAATTTTGTCTTTTAAACAAAGAATATACGCACACCATTTTATCCTGTGCATAACAGAAAACAATAATAAAATAAAATCCAAGCATATTGTGGATTTATTTCTGAGCAAGGGCATAATTTTAGCAAAATAGCACAACAATTGCGGAGTAAATCTAGTAAGACTGAAATTAGAAGCTACTCACAAGTACATGCCTATATTGTGGGACGCCTCCGTAGAGGGCGCCCCAAAAAGTACAGGGTGATAAGGGTGTGCCAAAAGAGTTCTCAAAAGAATTTATGGTCATTATTATCGTATTTATTTAGCTTCTTTGTTTGTTCGTTCGTGTGGAACTGCTCAAGCTAAAAAGCCTCAACATGTCTGTTATATAATGTGAGAACAGATTTGAAGATAAAGAAAAAACCACTGAAAACAAGACCACTCCCAACGAATCAAGTGAACATTTGCTGCTAGTAATGCGCTCAAAACCCTGGTGCGAAAAGGAAACGCAGAAAATGGCAAAAAAAAAAAAGAAGAAAAAAAAAAGCCTTTTACAAGGCAAAAAGCAACTTTTCTGCATTGTTGCGTAAAATCGTGTATTTGAGAGATTCAGCCAAAATTGAAACCGGCATTTGATTAAATTGTTTTTACATGTATATCGATTTAAATAGTTTATTACCCCATCGTATTTACCATATACCATATATCTATTACATTTATACATAAAACACCGATTTGTATCAATTTATGCACAATTGATAGATTTTCCACAGGTGATCTTAATTTACTCGGGGTTTCGCGATCAAACAACCATAACCAATAGATCCCAACATTTCAGAATTGTTTCTGCTTCTGTTTAGGTAATGTACTCATCGCCCTGTTGGACTATCTTTGTACATGTCTTATTAAGATTAAGACACTGTAAATATGGTAAAGATTCGCCTAATGGCGCACGGTACATTTCATGTGCAAAGAGAGAGCTCCTTCCTATGAAATCCGAACAAGAATTGAGGTTCAGTGCCCTTATTTGCTGGTCGGAATTCTACGGGAGGGCACTTTTAGATTGTGCCTTAAATTCCACTTATGTCAAATGACCTCATAGAGCGCCATTAAGCGAATCTTTACGGAATGTTGTATTTAAATAATATAGGTATACTTAAGGGATCTGGAATGAGCGTTTTAAGCGTTTCGACAGTATTTTTGTGGGACATATGAGTACATCAGACATATCGAATTGCATTCTGAATACGAAGAATGTCTTTCTAATATCAAATAATTTTAATTTTTTGAAATTCACGATATAATACAAATTTTATTTTCACATTTTTGATATATAACAGTCCTCGAAGTAACTTTACTAAATTTATTACATTTCAAAAAATCAAAATTATTTGATATCGGAAGGGCATTCTTCGTATTCAGAACGCAATTCGATATGTCTGATGTGCTCTAATATCCACAATAAAAACGGTCCAAACGTTTATACCCCACCCCTTACTGTCACTAATTAGGACCATCGGCCTATACGTTTATTTATAGTGAATACTCTATGCTTACGATAAACGTCACGTCTGTATAGTTTTGACCGGGAATTTTGGGCTCAACTGAGTGCGATTATCATGATTTTAATCATAATGAACGCATTCACTGTGATAAATATCTAGCCCTGGGCCTGAGAATATAGGGTCCTAATGAAGGGCACTGTTTGGCCGATCGAAATATTTCGATCTTTTTAATGGTTGATAATTAGAGGAATCAATCTAATTGCAGTGAAAAATAGATGGAAATGATTTTGAGATTGATTCTTACTCTTACAATCGGCAACAATTAAAAATTAATATTTTTGATTGAATATTCAATCGGACGAGAGTAGCATAGTATAATGCTAGATGGTCTATCTCCTCCTCACCGCTCTCCCCTTTCCCTCTCTCCCCGGCCTCTCTCTCAGTCCCTCTATCTATGATCTATTTCTCTCACTATCTGTCTCCCTCTCCCCCTTCTTTATCTTTCTTACTCCCCTCTCCGACTTAAGGGCGCCAATCTCCGAAGTTGATGGGGGCACAAGTTTGATTGGACTGATTGAGCCCAATATTTATTGGTCGAGCTATGAGTTTTAAAATATTGGACGAGACGTAGTCGAGTCAAATATTTTAAAACTCATGGCGAGACCAATAAATATTGGGCGTAAAGCATCAAATGTTATCAATATTATCTGCTGGATCCAATATATTCGCACACTTGGATTCATCAAAACATAATAATGGTTAAATATGACCGGGAAGCAGGTCTCTCGTCACGCTTGGGCGACGCAGGGGTGTCGTTGGAAATTTGGGCGGCGAATGAAGGTATTTGGTGGATACTTTTTACACTATTATTGTGCAAAATGTTAGTTGGGAAAAAGTGAAAAATGTTATAATATGAAGGCCCAACTGAAGCAGTTTGTGCAGTTCATTTCTAGTGGCGTGCCTGGACTTTTTGTTGTCGAGGGAGAGTTGCAAAGAAAACAAAATAACCCCAGTGAGCATTATTCCGGCCCGATTTGCTGGGATATATGCAAATATGGAAATTTCAGTTTCATACTATTTGAAGTGAAAGTTGCCCGGAAAAGTTGATACACAATGGGTTCATTGCATTTGCATTTTTACACTATTTTTTTACCCAAATTAAGGGAGGTGTAATGAGCGTGAACCTGGTTTGGATTCCAGAGGGAGTGTGCCTGTAACAGACACAGCCACCAGAAAAGGACCAGCTCAGATCGCGCGCCAAATAAGTTTGCAGTCCAGAAATTTCATTTTTTTCTCAGCCTTGAAAAAAATAGGCAGAGATGGGAATCGAACCCGGGACCTCCGTGTTGTAAAAACTAGTGCGTTACCACTGAGCCAACTGACAATTAGCTTTGAGAAGTTTAATAGTAATCCTTGATATTGCTGAATAGAATAAATCAATACTAATAGGCCTATTTATCTAATGTACGATGCTATTCAAAATTAATAGACGTTCCATAGGGGCCTGTAAACTAGGAATATAATGTGAAATGACTATCAATCGATCAATCAATCAAGTTTCAAGTTATCAACAATCAATCAATCAATAATAAACCGATGTATCATGGAATATTACTAATTACTAACTAATATACCAAATAAATAAATAAATAAATAAATAAATAAATAAATAAATAAGTCAGTAAATGAATAAAAAGGCATAGGCCTAAAGATATAAATACATAATGTAGAATGCGATTAGTATTAATAATAGTTGCAAAATTCCAAACATTCTATAATAATTTTCTGCTATACACGCAAAGGACCTGTGCCTTTAATATGTCCTAATCAATAATGAGTCTTTCACCATGCTCACACACCATGTTAAACTACTGTATCCCTGTAGTATTATCAACTGACCAGGTCCTAACAACTCAATGAAATGGATGCTATAACGTACCCAATCAAGTGAACATATCAAGGTCATATCAGGGCGTTATACAAAGAATGGTCAAAGGTCAACGTTTCCAAAGAAGTATAGTAATAGATGTTGACGCAAGCTTTCGTGCGGGAAACATACACACATAGTCGCCAGTCGTGTGGTTTTTATGAGATTTGATACGGCGCTGAAGTCTAAAGCTATTCCAAAGTCAGTTCCAGACCTGGTTTCCAGATGATAATGTGTGTGTTGTTACAAGGAATTCAAAGTAATTTTATCATTACCCACATAGAGGAATACGACATCTATCGTGAGCCAATCTGCATTCTGTTGCCTGCAAAAGCCGACGATCAGGTAAAAATTCTAAAAGCAGACTAGCTATTTGCGTTAATTTCACGATACGTGTAAAATGCATTGAAAACGCCAAATTGCAGTCATAAAATATATAATATTAGTAAAGCACCCAAGGGAATGTTAACGTAGATATGTGGAAAAGAACTGCAATAACAATAACAAACTATGTGCCCAAAGAATTGTCTTTGGCATGTCGCTTTTTTGAAATATCACCAAAAATATCAAATTTTGGAAAAACGCCCCAAAATTTAAAACAAACACGAACCTTCCAAAATAAATGTAATAGTTATTCCATGAGTGGCCTTCAGGCCACGAGTGGAATAAGTTACTTGTACCAGCCCAGAGTGATACATGGCCAAAAGGAGCACTCTACAAGGACAAAACTCTAGCCAACACCTGTTTTTCATCACAGGAGTGGAATAAGTTACTTGTACCATACATGGCAAAAGAGAGCACTCTACAAGGACAGACCTTTAGCCAACCTGTTATTTATTATACTACATTCTTGTTGTTGACAATCTACTGAACTCATGTTACTCTACATCCATTTATTAATCATAACAAGTACTGCACAATAGCTGCCCTGTGTTAAGATTTTCAATTACAATGTAATATGAAATACTTGATAAAGGAAGCAATGATCAAAAGACATGAGACAGCTATTACTATTAAAGCTTAGGTCATGGTTGTGTTCTAAAAGTACACACCCACATGAAGTAAATCTATGTTTACAAACATACTGAGGTCATGGTTATGTCCTATGTTATGTCTGGACATGGTCTGGATGTAGGAGAGAAAGGCGCAGGATTGGTTGTTTTAGTAAATTTCCTATACTTAAGGTATAGGGAAATTTTACATTTCGCCACATATATAAATTGTACAAATAGCACAAATAGCTAGAAGTAAATGCAAAAGACAAGAGTTCAAAGGGCTTTAACGTACTGGCCATATAAGCAATTTTGAACTTAGATTATTTTTCTCATATCCTAGTTGCTTCCAATGATCGCTATTTGTGCAATTGGTGGAAAGGGCTTTAAGGTGCCGACTATATAAGCAATTATGACATTGATCGCCAAGTACCTTCTAGCCGTCAGCAATTTGTGCAATTTATGCAATTTTGAACTTAGATTATTTTTCTCATATCCTCGTTGCTTCCAATGATCGCTATTTGTGCAATTTGTGCAATTGGTGGAAAGGGCTTTAAGGTGCCGACTATATAAGCAATTATGACATTGATCGCCAAGTCCCTTCTAGCCGTCAGCAATTTGTGCAATTTATGCAATTTTGAACTTAGATTATTTTTCTCCTATCCTAGTTGCTTCCAATGATCGCTATTTGTGCAATTTGTGCAATTGGTGGAAAGGGCTTTAAGGTGCCCACTATATGAGAAATTATGACATTGATCGCCAAGTCCATTCTAGCCGTCAGCAATTTGTGCAATTTATGCAATCCCCCCCCCCCTTCAAAAAAAAATCCACTGTTTCAAAATCAGCACCCCCTAAATGAAATCCTGCGTATGGGCCTGTCTGTGCAATTGGTGGAAAGGGCTTCATGTACATGCTGATGATGAGATGATGATGATTAAGGCAGCCCCGAAAAGTTTATTGTTAGTGTTAGGGCGATTTTCGGACTTGTTTTTTCTTTCTAAACATCCTCGTTCGTATCACTTTTTTCCTTAAATTTTCTCGGTTTGTAATAAGGCGGTTCTCGAAAGCAATGGGACAGCGCTACGGCGATGCCTCAGATCCAGTATGACTCGGATGATGAATTGGATATAATATCATCACACTGCCGACGCAGCTTTTGATGGATGATGATGATGACTCGATGAAAGAAATGGAACCAATGATGAATATGATGATGATGATGTCATGATGATGATTATGATATGAAAGCGGTTCTCGAAAGAAATGGCGCAGCGCGAGCCCGGAAAAGTTGAGTGTAACCGTAGTGAGGGTGGTTGACGGATGCCTCGCATGATGAAGACTTGGATGATCATGATGACCATGATGATGAGGATGACAAGACGGCGATTCCTCAGATTCAGTATGACTAGGATGATGAATTGGATATAATATCATCACACTGCCGACGCAGCTTTTGACTATAATGATGACGCCTAGGATGATGATGACTCCGATATGATGCCTAGGATGATGATGACTCCGATAACGATGAATATGATGATGATGATGATGATGATGATGATGATGATGATGATAATGATGTTGACGACGATGATGATGATAATGATGATGATGATGATGATGATGATGATGATGATAATGATGTTGACGACGATGATGATGATAATGATGATGATGATGATGATAATTAAGGCAGCCCCGAAAAGTTTAGTGTTAGCGTTAGGGCGGTTTTCGACGATGACTCCGATATGATGCCTAGGATGATGATGACTCCGATAATGATGAATATGATGATGATACTGATGATGATGATGATGTTGACGACGATGATGATGATAATGATAATGATGATGATGATGATGATGATGATGATGATGATGATGATGATGATGATGATGATGATGATGATGATGATTATGACAGCCCCGAAAAGTTTAGTGTTAGTGTTAGGGCGGTTTTCGGACTTGTTTTTTCTTCCTAAACATCCTCGTGTACGTATCATTCTTCCTTAAATTTTGTAATAAGGCGGTTCTCGAAAGCAATGGGACAGCGCTACGGCGATGCCTCAGATTCAGTATGACTCGGATGATGAATTGGATATAATATCATCACACTACCGACGCAGCTTTTGACTATAATGATGACGCCTAGGATGATGATGACTCCGATATGATGCCTAGGATGATGATGACTCCGATAATGATGAATATGATGATGATAATTATGATATGGAAGCGGTTCTCGAAAGAAATGGCGCAGCGCGAGCCCGGAAAAGTTGAGTGCAACCGTAGTTAGGGTGGTTGACGGATTTGTTTTGCTTATAAACATCCTCGTACGTATCATTCTTCCTTAAATTTTCTTTCCACCAATTGCACAAATTGCACAAATAGCGCTTACTGGAAGCAACTCAGATATTGTCCTCATTGCTTTTATAAATTGCATAAATTGCAACACCTGTGGCTATTTCTACAATTTGTAAAAATTGCTTACGTACATGGCTATTTGTGTATTTGTACAAATTGCACACTTTCTTGCAACTGTAGGCAATTTGTGCAATTGACTGACATAAATGGCACAAATTGCAACACCTGTGGCTATTTATGCAATTTGTAAAAATTGCTTACATACGTTGCTATTTGTGCTATTTGTACAAATTGCACACTTTCTTGCAACTGTAGGCTATTCGTGCAATTTACTAACATAAATTCCACAAATTGCAACACCTGTGGCTATTTATGCAATTTGTCCGACATAGATTGCATCAATTGTAACTATCTGTGGCTATTTATGCAATTTGTGAAAATTGCTTAAGCAACTGGCTATTTGTGCAATTTGTGCTATTTATACAAATTGCACACTTTCTTGCAATTGAAGGCTATTTGTGCAATGACCAATCCTGTGCCTTTATGGAGAAGGACCACTCTCTGGGTGGGTCTGTTTATTTTTAAAGTTATGTACTAAAGGGTGTGACAAGTGATCTCCCATGTGACTCGTAATGTCTGGAGTGAGACATGGGAGTGGTACATGGGTTTTGACTCCTCTCTAGCCAGAGTGGTACTAGGCAGTAAAATCACCAAGTATGGTACAATAGCACTTGGCGGTCCAGTCACTACCTGCCGCTGTGATTTGGGGTATCTCGTTGCTTTCCCTCTCCAGATACCTGTACTTCAAGTTCGCCCACATACCCCATGCCTTAAGGTGTTTTCCAATTTTGCACATTATTATGTTTTGATGAATCCAAGTGTGTGAAAATATTGGATCCAAAACATAACAATGATAAAATTGGATGCTTTACGCACAATATTTATTGGTCTCGCTATGAGTTTTAAAAATATTGGAAAACTCATAGCTCGACCAACAAATATGGGCTCAATCAATCCAATTTTATATCATACTAGTCATGCTAGTTACTAGTATATATTTAAACAGAAAAACGTTGATGCTTAAGGCTGCGTCCACATAGAAGTATACTATTCGGGTATACGGTGCACGTTTTGCAGGTGAACGCGTATAGCTTAAATCGAGCAATGCAATTCCATAGTACCGGGTCACATAAGGCTACGATCAGATAGAAGTATACTATTCGGGTATACGGTGCACGTTTTGCAGGTGCACGCGTATAGCTTAAATCGGGCAATGTAATTTCATAGTACCGGGTCACATAAGGCACTATTCGAAAAGGCCGTATACCATGTATACCTGCGTATACTATAGTACAGTGGGAATCGTGCGTGCTCGATTTTAGTGCAGCGTATACCGTCCTAATTTTAAAACTAAACCACATGTGGGTAAATTCATTTTTTTGTAATAGATGCACTATCTAATTCTGCACATTATGACACCTCATTCAATGCAATGTGACCTCCAGAAGTAAAGTTACAAGCATTTGATTAGACGAAGAAAATTGGTAAACTGACCTACAAATGTATACTCGCTATTAGCTACATGTATACGAAATACGCTCATTTGACCAGGCTGAGTTCACATAGTATACTCCTATATGACCTCAGCCTGATCGAATGAGCGTATTTCGTATAGCGAATACCGTATACCGTATACTTCTATGTGAACTCAGCCTTACGCACAGTATTTATAGGTCTCGCTATGAGTTTTAAAAATATTGGACTCGACATATGCTCGTCCAATATTTGTAAACTCATAGCTCGACCAATAAATATGGGCTCAATCAATCCAATTTTATATCATACTAGTCATGCTAGTTACTAGTATATATTTAAACAGAAAAAAGTTGATACTTTACGCATAGGTCTCGCTATGAGTTTTAAAAATATTGGACGAGACGAGTCGAGTCCAATATTTGTAATTCTATTACCTCCACGACCCATTATTCAAAATCGCGCACTGTGATTTGTTGAAACGCGTCACGTGACAGACCATTAATTAGCGATAAAGTGTCAAGGGCAACGAACTTTATGTTCTTCTATCATCACAGCGCACAGCAGAGCGCACAGCACACCTGCTTATGTAGGGGAG
The DNA here is from genome assembly GCF_039555335.1 of Amphiura filiformis. NCBI lineage: Eukaryota > Metazoa > Echinodermata > Ophiuroidea > Amphilepidida > Amphiuridae > Amphiura > Amphiura filiformis. The sequence goes on from NC_092628.1 coordinate 9,038,060, forward strand.
AATGGAATGTCAGGGGTGTGTTATTGTATGTGCATACCTGCTAGAATGGAATGTTAGGTTGTGTTATTGGAATGTGCATACGCTTTGGCTACGCGTATCAACTTGAAATATTTGGGCAAATTTTTTTTTTTATATTTTCTCTTTAAATTACACTATTTTGTGGTAATAGAATAGAAATAAAGGGTGCAGCATTATCCTTTACACGCAAATAATGTGTCCTCGGCAGTAAAACGTTTAAATAATGGGTTCGGCTGCGCCTCACCCATTATTTACGTTTTTACTTCCTCGGACACATTATTTTCGTGTAAAGGATCATGCATTACCCTTTATTTCTTAAACTCATAGCTCGACCAATAAATATGGGCTCAATCAATCCAATTTTATATCATGCTAGTATTTAAACAGAACAAAGAACCCCGCAAAGAACAAGGAATTTTTCCCTTTGAGGGGGGGGGTCAAAGAAAGAACTTGAAGAAGGAAATATTTAGTCCCTGCAGCTGATTTAATATTGAATTTATTGTTATGCTAACTAATTTAGCTTCCAATCAATGTGAATTTGAATGTATAGATGATGAAGTCCGCGTCCGCACGACGTGCACAAACAAGATTACCTTAAAAGGTATAATACCGCATATACAATAAGCCTACTTAGACCATGGAAATATTTGCCGAAATGTGGGAGGCATTTGATATTGTGCCCCCCCCCCCCCCATCCCAAAATGTGGAGGAGAGGATGTCCCACCTGCCCCGGGGATTGACGCCCACGTCATCTCATGATATAATAATATTCATGTGATTGTGTTATTTACTCACCGTGTTCTGCAGCAGATTTTCGTGCGGCTGGAATGATAGTTTTCGACGTCACACACAATACTTGTTGTGCTATTATACAGTTCAACACGATGTCCAAGGCTCGAGTTAAAATGGTTAAATTGGTCTTCAGAAAATTCTATATGCATGATAAACAATGATATAAATTGTTTTTATTAGCTTTTGCCATTTCGAATTGACAAAGGGGTGCTCTGAATAGGGGGGTGTGTGTGTGTGGGGGGGGGCTTCAAGTTTATAATTAACCACTCAGCCACGGGAGCTTCATGATTAGTGTGCATGCTGAAATTCGAAAACATAAGCATGATAAGCGGTCACTTAAACTTATCGGCGAACCTGGTGAATTATATTTATTTTATATAATATCCCGTCGATAATGACACTGTTTTCCATGTTATATTTCCCCTTTTCTTCAGGGAGGATGGCAAATCCCGGGGGGGCACTCCCTATCTGAAATGGCAGGGATGTGCCTCGGCCATGTTAAAAGTAGGGGGCATTCAGGTCAAATGTACAATTACAAAAATATGGGGTCATTCAGTACACAACCTGAAAAAAATGGGGTCATTCGGTATGAAACTTTGAAAAAGGATGGTCATTGGGGTAACAAAAAGTAAAATGGGAGTCATTGAGTACAGGATTGCCAAAAGAGTATCATTAAGTACACATAAATAAGTGCCAAACTGCGTAAAAACAACTTGGCCACCTTGGAAATGTGAAAAATCTCATTATTTCTGGCCAGGAGAACACAAATACCACCTAAATTTGGGAATTAAAAGGGGGGTCATTGGGTATAGCAGGAAATAGAAAAAGGGGGTCATTGAGTACATGAATTTTTTTAAAGGGGGTCATTGGGTAATAGGTAGGACCATAACACAAAAAAGGGGGTCATTGGGTAGAAGCCGGTTTGAAAAAGGGGGTCTATCCCGAGGCACATGATGCATATCTGTCATGGAAGTGCCCCCCGGGTGGCAAATAGTTTTTCTCGCATTTACGGCCCTAGCTAATACGGGCTATTTGCGGTTACGGTTCGCTATCTCTAGGTTAAATACCACTAATTATGTATTACACGGGTTTCAATGGGAAAATGCCTAATTTCGGGTGGAATTTTCTCATATTCAGAACTCTCACAGTTCAATGCCACCAATATCATGTGAAACTACATGATTTAGATGCCAAATGATCAAAAATTCAACATAGGTTGACCTGAGACTTTTCTTGTTTTAACGCACTGAACCGTAAACACCTTAAAATGACAGTGCACCCTCGAAGCTGAAAGTTACAATATGATAGGGCGACTATTTACTAAAAACGTAGAAGCCGTGCGTATGAATATCGGTACTATTACACCAAAAATGTCATATAATGAGAGAAAATGTACCATTTTGAAGCATCAAACTCTAAAAAGTATTTTTTGGCTATATAACTTGATCAATTTCAGCGATTTTAATGCAGTCTTTTCGAATGCCATGAAAACAAATAGTTACTCATCGTATTTCAATGTATCGCCCAGGCCTATTAGTGGTCTTTAACCTCTAAGGACCGCTATCTCTAAGGTTCGCTATCCCTAAGGTTCGTTATCACTAATTACGAAAAAGGTCCACTATACCTAAGGTTCGATATCACTAATTTTGAGAAAGGTTCGGTATTCCTAAGGTTCGATATCACTAATTTTAAATAAGGTTCGCTATCTCTAATTTTAAATAAGGTCCGCTATCACTAATTTATTGAAGGTTCGCTATCTCTAAGGTTCGCTATCACTAATTTAAAATAAGATCCGCTATCTCTAATTTTAACAATCCCGGTATCCCTGAGGTTCGCTATCTCTAATTTCAAATAAGGTCCGCTATATCTCTAAGGTTCGCTATCTCTAAGGTTCGCTATCTCTAGGGTTCGCTATCACTAATTTCAAATAAGGTTCGCTATCTCTAATTTCAAACAAGGTTCGCTATCTCTAATTCATAATAAGGTTCGCTATCTCTTAATAAGGTTCGCTATCTCTAATTTTAAGTAAGGTTCGCTATCTCTAATTTTAAATAAGGTATAGATAGCGGACCTTATTTGAAATTAGAGATATGGGACCTTATTTAAAATTAGAGATATAGGACCTTATTTAAAATTAGAGATATAGGACCTTATTTAAAATTAGAGATAGCGGACCTTTTTTAAAATTAGAGATAGCGGACCTTTTTTTTAAATTAGAGATAGCGGACCTTATTTAAAATTAGAGATAGTGGACTTTATTTAAGATTAGTGATAACGAACCTTAGGTATAGTGCACCCTAATCAAAATTAGTGATAGCGAACCTTAGAGATAGCGAACTTAATTAATTAGGGATAGCAAACCCTAAACAAAATTAGTGATAGCGAACCTTAGGTATAGCGGACCTTTATTGCAATTAGTGATAAAGAACCTTAGAGATAGCGAACCTTCAATAAATTAGTGATAGCGGACCTTATTCAAAATTAGTGATAGCGAACCTTATTTTAAATTAGTGATAGCGAACCTTATTTTAAATTAGTGATATCGAACCTTAGAACTAGCGAACCTTATTCTAAATTAGTGATATCGAACCTTAGAAGTAGCGAACCTTTTTTAGGTATAGCGAACCCCTTTCTTTATTAGAGATAGCGGGATTCTGATCTCCATAGACAAACACGTTAGTGATAGCGAACCTAGAGATAGCGAACCTTAGAGATAGCGAACGTTAGAGATAGCGGTCCTTAGAGATAGCGGGATGTCACCCTATTTGCGAATTTCAGCCAGCTTAATTATGAAGCTTCCGTGACTGAGTCATGTTAAAGCATCGGCCTTATAAACCTGAGGTCGTGGGTTTGATTCCCGAGGAGTATAATTTACTAAATCAAGGTCGCGCATTATATACACCAATGAACATCAAAAGAGCTATCCGTGAGCTAATGTGTATGTACCGCTCGTGAACATTATAGTGTCTTACACAGCCAGTTTGGTTACGCGTAACCAAACTGGCTGCGGCGGAGACTACTCTTCATATACTGTACGTCATCAGTCTGGTGCATTGGAAATCAATTTCGCTTCGAACGGGGGAGGACCGTACGAGCCAGCATTTTACTAACAAAATTTCTCTTTTTTTCAGGAGGAATACGAATAAAAATATTGCAACGAGTGTCAACTTGTAATGTAATACTTATTCTCTTCGAATGGAGTAAACTTGTTTTTGCAATAGAATGGCCCTATGCCATTTAAGCATGTTAAGATTGTGATAACATACCGGTACCTAATCAAAATGAAATGTATATCTCATCTGAACGAATAGTTACGGGATCAAAGATAAATTAGTAGGGATTCTATTAAAAAATGAATAGTACGAAATTAGAGTGTAATATCTTACCTGCTCCGTTTATGCATATTAAAGCTCCTCCTCTGATACTTCCTTCACGGGGCGACATGTGCCATATTCTGGGATAGCCTAGTGTCTGGTCAACTGTATGGGGTTAAAACAGAACATACAGAGAGAAAAAAAGTCACCATCATTGCATCAATTATAGTCCTGAAGTAGGGTAGACTTCGCTGTAGTCCACTTGCCATTTTGCATACTCTTGGTATCACATTTAGGCATAAGCATAAAACTCTGATTTGTATTAATTTGTGTGCAGGGTAATCGAGTTAATGCTCAATTTTGTTTTGATTACATAATTACACTTGAATTTGTCTTTGACGAAATTTGTAAGATGAATAACAACAAATCACCTGGTATTAGTAATTTCGATGTAATTTTTTTGAAATTGGCTATATGCAACAGTTATTTGTAAATCTCTGGCTTAGTCCGGTGAACACCCGCTAGTCATAAGGAACGTGTTTCTCTATTATGACTGGTGGTCCTTTTGTTATATTATGACTAGCGGCCGTGATTTTTTTCATTATGACTAGCGGTCCTTCTTTTTATTATGACTAGCGAACCTCTTTTTGCATTATGACTAGCGGTCCTCTTTTTCTATTATGACTAGCGAGCCTTTTTTTCTATTATGACTAGCGGTCCTTTTTTTCTATTATGACTAGCGATCCTTTTTTCTATTATAACTAGCGGTCCTCTTTTTCTATTATGACTAGCGAACCTTTTTTCCTATTATGACTAGCGGACCTTATGACTAATGAACCCTTTTTCTTATGACTAGCGAACCCTTTGTTTTATTTATGACTAGCGAACTCATGGTATAGGAAACTACACGTTATGACTAGCGACCCTTATGACTTATGAACCTTATGACTAGCGACCCTTATGACTAGCGACGTGTAACCCTTAGTCCTATATTTGTAATCTTTCGCTTTATATATACATCATGTTTTCCAAATGACTGGAAGCAAGCCAAAATCCTATTCATAAGGATGGTGATAAGTATGATGTAAATATCTATAGACCAATTTCTGTGCTTCCTGTCCTTTATAAGATTATTGAGCAAGCTGTTCACGACCAACTTTGCAATTTTTTCACAGAAAATAGTATTTTGAACCCTAGTCAGTCCGGCTTCAGCCGTAATCACTCTACTGCTGCTAGTCTTATTAATGTTTCCGACTACGGTGTTGTCACAGGAGCATTGTTCATGGACCTCAAAAACAGCTTTTGATACTGTAAATCATGAAATTCTTTTTCAAAAACTTCATAACTATGGATAATGGTGTCACTGGTAATACTTTAAAGTGCTTAAACTCGTACTTAAAAGGGCACTTCGTGATCCACAGCATCATCCCCCCATTTTTCTCAAAAAAAGTTGAGATTTTTATATCAATGAAAACCTCTGGCTACATAATGTTTATGTACAAACCATTTCATGCAGATTAATTCGTTTAGCAAAAATATCGTCAAATTTGAATATCGTTCTGGTATACCAGAACGAAATTACAACAGTCATGACAGTGGCATATAATGAAGCAGTGTAGTACACATAATCATGCATAACTTGCAAACGCAAAGTCGGAATCAACTGAAATTTTTGGAGTAAGCTTTTTTCGCGGATATCTACTGAAAAATGTCATAAAAAGAGGATGCTAGGATCACGAAATCCTCCTTCAAGTAGTAGAATACAATCAGTCAATGTTAACTCTACACTCTCCGTAAGAATTTTAACATCGGCATTCTACAGTGTTCGATCTTAGGTCCACGGTTGTTTATAATTTATGTTAAATCTCTTCCAGAATATATTGATTGTAAATGTGTTATGTATGCTGATGATACAAGTTTGTTTTTTGAGTCATCAGACTCAAATGCTCTTCAGTCTGAAATGAATGATAGCTTCTTAAATATTGCTCGGTGGTTTGAAATCAACAAGCTTACTCTTAACATTAAGAAAACTAAGTACATCTTAACTTTGAACGAACATATTGATTATATTTCTTCTGTTATTTCTAAACGTATTGGTGTCATTTGCAAGTCTTATCTTCCTCCAGCCACACAAAATTTTCTAGCCAATGCATCAGATATTCAGAAACGGAAACTATTTCTATTAAAAAAAAGAGGATATTTTGGCAATTAATGTTCGGTACACACGACCCCCGTTACCGGGACCGTCGTAGTACCGACAGCCAATGATATAATGACGGAGGGCTCCCGGGGAGGGCTTCATTAAATAATAAAATATATAATTCCACAAAACACCGAAATAATAATAATTCCACCAATGCAAATGGGTTGTAATCATGTTTAGGGACAATAGTAAGTATGAATAAATTTTTACTCACCAATAAAGACACTGAGCCACAAAATTAGTGGAACAAAACCGGAGATGTTCGTCATGGCCAAGCGTCTTGTGCGACAACCTCAAATCTTCTTTAATCACTTAATTTAAATGATTATGTAAATATCCGAAATCATGTCATTGCACATCCATCTCCTTTCTAATTCCAAACGCAATTATGCACTAAACGACTAGTGATTCTAAGACGGTCAATATACCCAGGCTTACGCTAATTATGAAAAACAATTCAATATCATTTACAGTAAGGCAGCCGTTCACCGCGTCAAACGAGCAACTGGTTGTTGGAATGAATTACACGAAAGCCACGCACGGCGCTATTGCTGAATGGTGACCTGCTTTTCCCGATCGTTTATCATGTCTCCCAGTCCAGTCATCACAGTCATAAAGCGTTTCTGCTGCCATCAGATCTGCTTGGCCATTAGGCTAATTGCTCCGAGGAGGTCTCTGAACAGAAGTTCAATGCAGTATCAGTATACTTTTACGGAATTTGCATCAAATTATCATATTTTTGGTAATTTGATTTTACCAAATTTGATTTTTGGTAATTACTGGCCCAGCAAACACAAAACGTTTTCGACATCATTCGCAAAAGGTTATAAAAGGTTGTCAGAAAACGTTTAAATGTCGGGTTATATAAAGGGTACATGAATGGTATAAAACGTTTTCATAACATTAAATAACATTTGTTGGTAATTTACTGCACAGCAAACACAAATGTTTTACAGAAAACATTTAAATGTCGGTTATATAAAGGGTATAAAAATGTTTTAATAACATTCTAAAAACATTTTTGAAAACTTGGCACAAATCTTTCTAAACAGAATGTTATTTGGGGGTTGAAAAAATATTTTGCAATAAATGTTTGCCGAAAATATTTACAATAACGTTTTTAAAATGTTTTCACGACCTTTATATAACCCGACATTTAAATGTTATTAAAACGTTTTGTAAAAAACATTTTAAGAACATTTCTGTGTTTGCTGGGTGCAAATATTTTAACATAATGTTATTTAAGTGTTGACAAAATATTTGGCCAAAAATGTTTGCAAAAATAGTTTACAATGACATTTCGAAAACATTTTAAAAATATTGTTGTAGTGTGTTTTCATGCAAAACATTTTAAAACGATTTCATGACCTTTATATAACCCGACATTTTAATGTTATTAAAACGTTTTTACCTAAACCAAAACCCAAAATATAACTTATTTAAAACGATTTAAAACGTTTTTGTGTTTGCTGGGGGAACAGTTAAAGGTATAGAAGCGCGTTAAGCGTGCGGTTTGTTCCATATTATTAAAATCAGTATGAGTGTGTATTGCCATGAAATATGCATTAGTGCAAGAATTTTAGAAATAAACAATGAACAAAATAGCGTTATAGCGTTAATTATGCCCAACACATAAGTCTTACTTATGAATATTAATAATTTGCTGTGATGCGATAAGTTTAGGTCATGGTGAATGCAGTGTGAGCTAATAATGAGCTAACGTAATGTTATTGGTAATGTGTGTTCAGTTCTTGCTTTTCCAGTGATTTTCATTCACGAAAGACTTACAATAAAGGCCAAATGAGTGAATAAATGACAATAGAAGGAACGAAGAATATAAATCACCATATAATTACAATTAGCGCAAGTTGTTAATGTATACTTTTTATGAATTCAAACGCAGAAACATTTGCAAAAATGTGGTAAGATGGTATAAATCGCATATTTTCTAGAATATCTAATCAAGTTTTCATACACGTTTGTCACTCTTTTAATATATTATCTTGTGGTCGAAACTGCACAAAAATAACAAAAAATAGAATTTCACCCATAAAATATTGATATAAGTGATGATTTTGTTCATATATATATTGAATATACAAGTGTCATGTGTTCTGCACACCAAAAATGAAGTTCTTACTTTAAAGAATTAGCGACTTAAAATGCGACTTTTTTGGGTGAAAAATTACAAAAAAAACCCTTAAGTAGCGTGACCGTTGCCGTGGAAAGGGAATAGAAAGCAGAAAAGATTCTCCAGACTCTTCTGAACTTTTGAATATATGATTTGTTCATTTGAAACAAATAATTGTCCTGCGAAGCTATTAAATGAAGCACTTGTGGCTGCATGACTTCTATATACTGCAAGTTCTTACTTTGTTTGATCTGTCAACAGAGATTAGGCAAGGGGATGTGGGATGAACCCCCTTCGCAATATTTTGATATTAAGGGGGATGGTCCATACAATCACCCCTCCCCCACGTTGACGCCTGTATGTGGGTTTCTGATCAAATTAACCTCATATTTTTAGCCTAATAGGTGAATTGTTCCACTTGCCATTTTTGGGGAAACATTTTTCTCGCGCTTCTCGCGCATTTTTACCATAAACTTATTCTGTCGCCAATAGACGATAGATTCACTGCAAGAAATTTCGACTATGCCCGTAATTATAAAGATATGTTCTGTACTGCTTGATTTTCGATACAATTAACAGGGAGCGAAGTTAAAGTGAAAGTTCAAGTTAAATTGAATATTCGAAATAAAATGTTTTACTATTAAGCATATCTATATAGGCCCTATATAAGACAATGTTTTTCAGACATTTAAATCTACGAATGCACTTAAGGTTAGCAACTATTTTAAACTGTTGTGATTTGGTAGTTCACAGCATCTTGCGAATGTTGGTGAGCTTTGGCAAAATTGCATTGATCATTTCGTAGCGAGAGTGTAGAAGAATTCAAATATCACAGATATACTTTTATAGGTCACGTGGTTCTTGAGTTATGTTGTAAAGAGGGCTGAAACAACAACATTTTTGTAAATCGTATATAACTCGACATTAACAACCATAAATCAGACAAGTTTTCAAAGTATATGATATTTGTAGAATGAACTTTTGCAAAATATCAAATAGTGTTATTTTTCAATAAATATATTGATTTAGATTATGAAATTCTTGGTTGCTTCGACCAACAATATCTCTACCCTTAAACCCATACCGCCATCATTAATTCACAAAAAGGACATAACATAATTATTCTTGTGTTGCCCATGTAGCTATTTTACTATCAAGGTAATCAAACTTGTACACGTCTAATCTTATCTGCAAGACGATTCTTGTGAACAACTACATGGTACGTTTATGTACATATTAAAGACCCATTCAGTGATCCCAGCGCAAGTGTAAAAAAAATTAAAATTGTTTATAAATTGCTTAAAAGTGAAGGGCAAGTCATTCAAATTGTCATTTGGTTTTTTGAAATGACAAATTTGGCAAAAAACGAAGAAAACAGCAGTACTGACAAAGTTGAAGCCCCATTCAAATACATGTAGCTAATTTAGATACTGTCAGTATCTAAATTACAGATTCGTATAAAATGTCTTATTTTGTCTTAAATACACGTACACGGCTTTCGGCTGAACCACTCGCAGGCTATGTTAGCACATCTATGACAATGACAAAGGTACCAAAATCTGAATTTTGATGATATTTACGATCGTGCGGATGAGCAAATCACTGAATGGGCCTTTAAAGTATGACAGGAAACTTGGTCAAAGTTCGTTTTTATATATAAACATAGTGTTTTTATTGCATGCGACAGCTGAAGAAGAGAGATACCGTTTACATGGTTAACTCTCCATTACAAATTATACAGCCTTACCAATTATACCCTACTTTACATACACTGACGCTTTAAAATGTTTGTTTAAAGGTTATTGACTTGATATTAAAATAATACCAATTCGCTCATTTGGCTAATTGTTTGACAAAATAATGTATAATGACTTTAGAGATGTGTAATTATAACAATTATACACAGCGCAAGACGCTACTCATTTTCCAAACTACTTCGCAGTTATATGGTTAAGGAAGTGGTAGTTTGTATATATCCCTCTAGTGTATGCAAACAAGTAATAACCAACGATGTAAACAACGCAAGAGACATAGCAGCTGATATATCAAGTCAATGACTTTTCTAAACAGTTTATATCTCTTATCTGGTTTATGGCGTGATTCTGAAATCACTATCAATGAAAGGGCACAACTGTCAGTAGGCCTATGTGGATTTAGTAGAAGATACGATATGCCGGCAAAATGAGGCTTTTAGTGTATAGCTGTAACAGCGTTGTGGCTCTCATATGCTTATTTGCTTACATTCAAACAGGTATGTTGAAAACATGTATGCGTACATAAATTATCATCTTAATATATGTATGTATCCCTGTAACACTGTAAAATGTTTCCAGAAAATTACATTATTTCGAAATTAAGGATTATTATTAATATTAGGAAGGCTCTGTATTCATGATAGGCCCATTATCTTCCCTTCATAATGTTTTCTTTAAAATCGTCATGTTAGTAATAATGATAAATACACCAAATTCTGAAATATTACGTACACGTACTATTGCGTACACGTAATTTGCTCTTCATGTTCTTCATCCAGTTTGTCTTGATAAACATAGGCCTATGTTATTTAATGTGAAAGCATGATTCAACCGTAAATTAGATGTCAGCTTGATGCGTGTTTTTTATACTCTATTTATGTGCATGTATGCTATCCACGGCCCCAAGGAAGAACAACTTTGTTGATTCATTGTAGATTCATGCCACTGAAAGCCAAAATCGTCATGTTAGTAATAATGATAAATACACCAAATTCTGAAATATTACGTACACGTACTATTGCGTACACGTAATTTGCTCTTCATGTTCTTCATCCAGTTTGTCTTGATAAACATAGGCCTATTAATGTGAAAGCATGATTCAACCGTAAATTAGATGTCAGCTTGATGCGTGTTTTTTATACTCTATTTATGTGCATGTATGCTATCCACGGCCCCAAGGAAGAACAACTTTGTTGATTTGGGCCTGCGTGGTGAAATAAAGCTTCCTATCCTATCCTATCCTATAACGGGTTGGACAATACGGTATATCGTTAACAGTTAGCATAATTCATGATAAACAGTAGTTGAGTTCCGGTTTGTTGTATACCAGTGAAAAAAAAAGCAATTAGCATTTTAATATAGTTATTTTAAATAGATTCATGCCACTGAAAGCCAATTAAAGATATGTCTGAAACCATTTGCAATACGGAATGGTTTTTTTCGTTTACACTTCGTTATCCGAAGAATCGTTATTCAGGCTGAAAGTTACAATAAGATTCGAAAAGATTCCGAAGGGTCATTACTCTGCAGGTTCGTTACTCCGAAAGGGTCATTACTCCGAATTTACAATAACGGTTCGTTATTATGAAGGGTCAATTACTCCGAAGGTTTATTACTCTGAAGGCTCGTTATTCCGAGCGGTCATTTACTCTGAATTTTAAAAATAAGGCTCGTTATTATGAAGGGTCAATTCTCCGAAGACTCATTACTCTAAAATTCGGAGTAATATGACCCTCTAGAGTAACAAACCTGGTGTAAATTAATATTGACCCATCGAAATAATGACCCTTCGGAACAACGAACCTTCGGAATGATGATCCTAGACTATCACATAAGTACCGTTTATAATGTGCACTCTTAAAAATATTTTTACAGGAGTAAAAAGGTCACAACTCAACAAATTGAGTAAAACATTACTCAAATTGAGTAAATAATATCCAACATTGAGCTCATATTAATAAATAATACCCTGAGTATTTTTTTTACCCATTTTATTGAGTTGTGACCTTTTTACTCCTGTTGAGTAAAATAATTTTAAGAGTGTGTCGACACGTACCAAAGTCAGATTTTAACTACATTATTAGATGTCGACATCTCAGCTGACATCTATGCGACCTCGGGTGGTGTGAGGTTTGGGGTCGTGATACAACAGATTTCCTCCCGTTGCAATAAAACACTCAAATAACCATCAAATGACTTGACCTAATCTTGGGCCCAGTAACATACCGGGTAAATTTACAAAATCGTTCATTATTGTTAAAGTGTTTTGTATAGCATGTGTTCGAAATGTTTTTAAGATGTCATTAAATGTTGTACAGCCTATTATACCCCTTATCATGTTTATTAAACGTTTCTGTAAAGCGTTTTGTACCTACATTCGACCCATTCGTAGCGATATCAATAAACCTTGGTGGGTTCCATTGCAAGAAAGGGTAGAATGATAGACCAATTATTTTGGTTATCATAAGACATGTTCAATGCTTCATTTTTAAAGGTACATCTCTGTCTTCCTTTACTCAACACGACCTACACGCTCTGTGGCATTTCAATTTCATGATTGATTGTACAACCAATGACAGCTATGTAGAATCGATATTAGACTACGCAACCTACGGATGCTACTGTGGGATTGGAGGAGAAGGAAAGCCATTAGATGGTGTCGACACGTAAGTATAAAGATTGGTGTCGACATCATAGAGATGGGTGCAAACATTATACAAAAAATTATGTCGATATAATGAATATGAATGTGGGTTTGCTGCATTAGGATAGAAGTCGACATGATAGCTCATGTTGAAAGGTGTCGGCAAGTTGAGTATCTTAGTCTTTGCCAGCTGTATGCGTTTCTGTGGATATAGCATTTGTGGTGTTAGCATCATGTTAGTTATGAACAACACTGTAGTAGTTGTTGACATCATTCCTGTAAGCACATGCACTGATACCGATCATGAAAGATCAGTGATGCCTTTCGTGTAAGATCATCGAATCTGTGGATAAGCTTAAAAGTTACTTTTTCAGGGTCTAAATAGAGCAGTATGACAGAGTCCAATATCAGTCTACATGCTGCTAAATCTATGGACGTTTTGGAAACTTCGGGATCAAATGGCAAGTCAATAATAGTCGTAGGCAACAAGTGAATATCGTTATCATAGTTATAGGTGAATAAAAATAGATATTGACATAATAACATGCATTTGCAAGTAATACTAGTAACGTCCACACTAGATTATCAGATTACTAGATTAATTACCGTTTCAAATGTGTCGACAAGTATCAAGGTCAGATGTTGACTGTATAGATGTCGACACATCAGCTGACATCTATGCGACCTCGTCTTACTAAGGGGTGTTGTAAAGTTTGGGGTTGTGATACGATATTTTTCTTACTGGTGCAATAAAACGCTCAAATAACCATCAAATAACATGTCCTAATCTTAGGACCCAGTAACATACCGGATTAGCGGGTAAAATGGCAAAATGGCAAAATCGTTCCGTTGATCAACTAGAAACAGAGTAACTTGGACAAAAACGTAAATGTAGTGGATCAGATATAATGTAGAAACTTCTTGTTCCTGTGTTTTGATGTCTAATTGTTACAGATGTTGTTTGGCGCATGATCTCTGCTACGGACTTGGAAGCTATTACTGTCCATTTCCACTCATGGTGTATTTTATACATTATCATTATACCATGTCTAACTGTGAAACGGATAATCCATCTATAACTTGTAGTAAGTATTGTTAAAGAGAAGCTCCGCTAAAGCAGTTCTTCTGGGGTGAACCAAACCTGCCTGGTTATCAAATTAATCAGTGATAAGGTTATCTCTAAATTTAACAGGTGCTAATTGATGTTATTGCATCAATTAGCACCTGTCAACAGAGATATTGTTACTGATTAATTTGATAACCTGGCAGGTTTGGTTCACCCAGAAGAACTGCTCTGGCGAACTTCTCTTTAAGGTAGTTTTGATGCCAGCATACTCGTTTAGATGACATAGAGAGATATAGAGCAATTTCAATGTTTGTTTGCTTTATGGTTTGGTTTTTAAATCTCAAAATATAATTATTTACGAAAATTAAGTGTAAGTTGTAAACTTGTACTTCTCAAGAAATTGTGATTATAGTAGATATGACAAGGTAAATCAAAATTCGTATTTGGGATACCAGATTAATGATCTTTAATTTGAAAGTGAACGATTCCAGTCGTAACCTCTGACCATGCCGACGGTGTCATTGATCCTTTGCAAGAAGTTTTGGAAGCTGATGGTGTGTATGTCTATAGGTGTTATCTGTAGATTGTTTACCAAAGATGCAAATCGTCATCTCGAAAGGAACAAACGGTTAAGACAATTTAAGAAATTGGTACATGTATTAAGGATGTGCCGATTAAGCGATTTTCATATAACATTTTATTTAATACAAAAAATAGCTAAAATATATACGAAGGATTTACAATTGGTTTATATTTGTTTTGTTCTTAATTATCCACAGAGCCTGCTTCGGATTACAGTTGGTGGTTTCCATGGACGAGATGTGCGGAAGCCATTTGCAATTGCGACAGAGCAGCTGCACTATGTTTTGGACAAAACGAATACCATCCGGAATATAGATTCTATGATAAAAGCAAATGTCATGGTCTGCCGTAATGGTATCACCCACAGGCGTGACCAGAGCTTGGGGAATGAGAGACAGTGTATTCATGAGTTAATCTATTCAGGATAGTGACTTGCAGATCATATGGACGAGGTCCAGATATCACCCTCAAACATTATTTGCTGCACTGACCTCTCTTGATTACGTCAGTAAGCTTCCAATAGAGTACAATGTACCGTCCAAACCACAAATTGCACAAGTCAATGTGAATTTAAGTGACTGATGAATGATTGAAGAAGGGTCGTAACGCATAATGAATAACGGATGCCTTTGCAATTCATGTTCTTTTACAATTTTTATTTGTTTTTCTTGAGGCACGCACTTGTACAGTTTTTAGAAATGCTTCAAAACAGGAACTGAACCCATAAAGATTCACTCTATGAAACTAAGTTTGCAGTTGAACTCTCAACAAATTTATTCAAGGACGTAACAGAGAGCCAACAAATTTATTCAAAGACCAGACAGAGAGCCATTACAGGTTTTGCAGGCTTTTTTTAGAGAGACACTGACAGTTTTCAGTGACTTAAGATTATTTTGTAGTTCCTTTCAAGAACAAGTATCCTGTACTTGAACGTGTCCAAGGGCCTGTAGAATCATTTTGGGTTCTGGTTATATTTGAAGAGCTTATTTCCAAACCGTGTTAAGTCCACAACCACAAGTGTCTCATTTACTTGTGTGATACATTCACAATTCTTTTGACAAGTTTGACATTATCAACAATGAGTTGTACCATCAACAAGCCATTATTTATCATAACAATGCAGTATCCAGCATGACAATATTCTATTGTTCTCATTTGGGAACCAAAGGCCTCACACAGTATTGTTACTGTGCATCCATCCACTGTTTGCTTTGTAGCATCAAACTGAAATTATAATACCTAAAGCATCACAACCCATTGCAATATCGCACAGGTAAATCAGATACATGTGTTTATGGACTTAATATGGTTTGGAAATAAGCTCTTCATTTCTTATGATAACGCATTTAGTGTTTTAAGCGAGACTCTCTCTCTCTCTGCCAGGAGATAACAACACTCGCTTAACATGCGCATTTGCTTGCTAAGTCGGAGCATACCAATACGTTGCTCCTTCCTAGTCTAGCGGAAGTGAAATCCATGGAAGACAGTTAAGAAATGCACCCTATTGCGTGCGCACACAAGCGGATTTGCCAAAAGCCCCATGGCATTAATCTGCTGAATAAGCAGTGTAGTAGTTTGTGTCCTTTTGATCCATGCCTTTGTTGCCTTTTTTCACATTTTGGTTATTGTGCATTTTTTTCATATTGTTTGTTATGTTTCTTGTACAATACACTTTGGCCGTTAATCGCGATGTTTTACAGGTTAATAAAATCATATCAATTCATATCAAAATAAACATATAAAGTTCTTTTCGAATGTATTTCATTTATTGTGATACAAAGTGTAAGAATTATGGATAGATATAGAACAGCAGCACCATCGACATGCCCACCAACACAGATTTAACTAAAGGGCCTTACATTTGCATACAGTACTCGATTCATCCGGGCTAACAAAAGTGGTGGATCTAGACCGCAGGGTTACCTCTTCTCCTATTTTCGATTCAGCAGGGCTGACAGGAGTGGTAGATTCAGGCTGTGTTAAGTCCACAACCACAAGTGTCTCATTTACTTGTGTGATACATTCACACCTTAGTCACATCTAGACTCGATTACTGCAACAGTTTGTTAGCAGGTATCAACAACAATCTCCTCAAAAGACTCCAGAACATTCAACGCACTGCAGCTAGGTTGATCACCAGAAAGCGAAAATACGACCCCATCTCTGACGATCTCATCAACTTGCATTGGTTGCCTGTTAAGCAAAGAATTGACTTTAAGATCATGGTTCTAACATACAAATCTCTCCACCAACAGGCTCCTGAATATCTTTCAAGCATGCTCCAGATACAGACTGACCGCAGGCCGTTACGTTCCTCCTCTGCACCACTATTATTCGAACCCAGAACTCACCACCGAACATTTGCAGACCGTGCTTTTACATGCTACGCACCTCGTCAATGGAACCGGCTACCGAAACATATCAGAAATGCAAACTCTCTTCTCATTTTCAAAAGACTCTTGAAATGCCATTTGTTTAATGTTGCCTATGGACTGTAATTTTATTTGGTTTAAGTGTTTATCAGCGCCTTAGTACAATTGTTTGGTTTTAGGCGCTATATAAATTTCAGTTGTATTGTATTGTATTGTATTGTTACCTCTTCTCCTGTAGTTGATTCAGCAGGACGGACAGGAGTGGTAGATACAGGCTTTGTTACCTCTTCTGCTGTAGTTGATTCAGCAGGACTGACAGGAGTGGTAGCAGGCTTTGTTACCTCTTCTGCTGTAGTTGATTCTGCTTGACTGACAGGAGTGGTACATTCAGGCTGTGTTACCTCTTCTCCTGTAGTTGATTCTGTTAACTGACAGGAGTGGTACATTCAGGCTGTGTTACCTCTTCTCATGTAGTTGATTCTGCTGGACTAACAGGAGTGGTAGATTCATGTCGGGTTACCACTTTTTCTGTCATTGATTCAGCAGCGCCAAAACGAGTGGTAAATTCAGCTATAATTGATATCGCTGGACTGACAGGAGTAGCAGATTCAGGTTGGGTTACCTTTTCTCCTGAAGTTGGTTAAACTGGACCGACAGAAGTAGAGAATCAAGGCTGGGTTAGCTCTTTTCGTGTAGTTGATTCTGTTGGACTTACAGGAGTGGTAGATTCAGGCTGGATTAGCTATTTTCCTGTAGCTGATTCAGCAGGAATGACAGGCGTGATAGATTTTGCCGGTGTTATCGGTCCTCCTGTAGTTGTTTCAGCAAGGCTGACAAGCGGGATGGATTCAGATTGGGTTACCTGCTCTCCTGTACTTGATTCACCTGGACTGACAGGAGTAGTGGATTCAGACTCAGACTGGGTTACTTCTTCTGCAATTGATTCAGCTGAACTAACAGGAGTGGTGAATGCTGTAGTTGATTCAACAGGGCTGACAGGCTTGGTAGATTCAGATTGGGTTACCTCTTCTGTAGTTGATTCAACTGGACTGACATGAGTTGTAGATTCTTGCCCTGTTCAAGATATCTTTGTGCAATTTGTTGCAGTGTAAACAGTTGATCCAAAGTCGACCTTCCTGGGATTCAGGATCCTGGGATACTGCTTGGGATTCAGAGATAACTTTCTGCCCCGGGGGGTTCACTCCCATTGTGGCCTGTAATTATCGCGGATGGTGTAGAGGCCACAATGGGAGTGACCCCCGGGCTTTCTGCCACTGTTGTTATCGCAGTCTAGTTTATCGTTCTTCTTGGGTAGCGATGGCTCTGCTCCAGTCATCAGGATATGCTTCATTTGTCCATATCATGCTGTAGATTTCCATTTCTTTGGTAGCTTGGTACACCTTTTCTACATTGACACACAAATCTTTAATTCATGTGTTTTTGCATCCCTTTGTTTTACATTGTATGCATCATGTGAGATATGAATTGAAGTTCCTGGCTGATCTATGGCTTTGGTTTCTATTATGTATGTGAGACTTAGCAAGCAGTGGTATAATGTCCAGTCCTAAGAAGTATTGTAGCAAAGTCTTGGGCGATATATGATGCGTATATTTACTTGTAGGGATGGGCGTATTGATACTATTCCCGATATATCACACTTTCTGTAGGTTTTTTTTAAAACACAGAAGCATCTTTGAGGTGTCACTAATGTCAGATTTGATATCACTCCACATGGTATCAGCATCAGTGTCTTGATCATCGAGTAAACTTGCCACCAATTTCAATCTCATATATTTTCCTTGTGGTTGCATTGCTGATTTTGAAAATGACTTGAACTTCAGTTTGATGTCTGACAACACAATGTGGTGGTCAGATCCAACGTTTGCACTTGGATAACCTCTACAGTTCAACCAACCAAGTAAAAAATGGAACAATAATTTTAAAACACTAAAAAGTCGTTTGGCCTAAACACCCACGTTTTTATACCGGATGAAAACCCTTGGGGTTAATTTAGTTTCTATAGAATTTCACGTTATTGTTACTATCCGAATAAGTCATGACTAAATTCTCTAATTTTAACTTTACAAATCTGCCGCAATATCTGTGGGTTTTTATTTACACATTGTGCTTTGCACTGAAGAATATATATTCTTTTAACTTGAGCAACATGGTTTTGATATTTGAGTGTACGAACATTAAATTTACAATACTTGCAACACTGTATTTACCTTTACGCTTAACATAATGGAATTATGGTCGGTCCTTACTGCAAGTGTCATACATTGTACCCGACATTGTATTCTCCAGGTATAATATCAATAGATACAAGTCAATAGTCAATACAAGATAATACTGCTAAAGTAATTATTGTCTCTATGTGAATTTTTGTAAAATGCTGCAAAATGTTAATAAGGTATATTGTTATCATGCATATAGTCCTATCGTTATAGGTAATAAATATATATATAATAATATCTTATTTCTTGACTCTATTTGTGCGTAGTCTTATCATCGTACAATAATATTAAGTAAAAATACATTGGTATATTTGTAGTATTATTTTACTGATATTTGATGTTACTTTCGTTCCCTCATATTCAGATTAACACAATGGAATTATCAGTATGACTAGTATTATTATGTTGGTATGTTCGGTTATAAAATCATGTGTGGTGTGATCAAGCAAAATCAGTCTGAAGTCATAATTAATTTTCAGTTTATTGTATATAGAAAGCATTTGCAAAGCTACATTTTGCAGAAAACTCCATTGAAATTGGACAAACAGTTCAAAAGTATTTAAAGAGTTTCCAAAACAATAGGAAACAAAAGGAAATATTTCCTTTCTTTGGCTGTATCTCAAAATCAATACTGTCCGATTTTTATCAGACTGTTTTGCAATATAAATTATTATTAATATAAAGTCTGCATGAAAAGTAACGCAGCTGTAATAGATACACCTATAGCTTCAGAACTGTTAATTATATTCACAATGCTTTGACATAAATTTATTTTGTTGTTTATATCTCATGTTTTGATGTTTTAAATTTGTATATTGTACATATGCTGTAATTTAGCACTTGGTCTACAATACATTTGATTTAATAAAGCACAAATGAATTAATGAATATAAATTACACAAATCCGGAAGACCTCTTCTTCTCAGCATAATCAATCTTTTCAACATACACCAGTGTCAGTCAATGTAACATTCAGCAAATATCTGCGTTGTTTCGCTTGTTTCGCTTATTTGGGTAGTTTCGATCATAGGTTTCTTATCCAGGTCTTCATGATGTCCATATTGTGCTCTCTCTGGGTCAGGATTCTCATATTCATCGCTAGAGGCACATTTATCTTTGTCTTGTTTGTAGCTGGACAACATCTCAATTGATTTAGATAGGCTGATATTCACTTTATATGGAAAATCATTGGATTCATCACGTGACTTTTTAAAACTGTGAATATAATATGCATAAAAAACGATAATAATAAAAAGACATGATTGTTTTAACGTAGATTACTCTTAATCTACTCTCTGTGTTTGTAATGGGCCATTACAGTTGAAATCCACACTGTGGAAGATTTTGGAAATATGTTCCAGAGAGGAGTATGAATTTTAAATAGAATTAGCACATAACAACTCTACTCCATTTGAAACTAACTGTTTAAGTGACCATGCATATACCCCAAAGTAACTTGCATTTATTATGGAGGGCATAATTAACCGTACATTTGTTGCCGAAATGAGTAACTTGTAATTGAGAAAACAAATGGACATAGCTAGTTCTAGCTCTAAGCCCTCGATATATTATTAGTGCAATAACACGCTTATTATTTACCGACATACCGCAATCAAAATAGCCAACACAATACCAAATACGGTAATCATAGAACCGGTCACCGCTTCAAAATTGACCGCTGCTGCTGTGCCTGATACTGTATCTGAAATGCAGATTACAAATAAAAACACTATATTAGTCAATTTTACTGATTACCTATTATCAATAAGTTAGAAATCTTAAACAGGTAATTTCAAATTATATGGATCATTAGATCATTTGTGACATACACAACAAAAGTACAGGGTTAAAGTAAAATGTCCCTTCTTATTTTTCACTCACGTTACCGAACAATGGCAAAACAGAAATTGTGATATCAGTCTTACATCAATATAAATGGTGTAACAGTGCTACCACAGTCATCGTTGTCTGCACAAAAATGTAAAAAAATAGTAAACAATGCCACATATTAAATGGACACTAAAAAACCTCAAAAAGCGCAGTGATTTATGGTGCACAAGCACAACGCCTAGACATTGATCCACAAGCCTCAGCACACTTTACCACTACGCCCTCATATCATTCCATAAACCATTTAACAACATCACAGGGACTTTGCAGCTACAAGAGCGCACATCCTAGATATTCCACAATTGACCTTCGCAACCAGGTCCGGACCCAGGATCAACTCCCCGAGTTTCATATTGGTTACAACGAGACAATTAGCAGTCAATTCCTTGTCTAGGAAAATTTCAAACTGAATTGTTCCACGACAGAGTACGAAACTACCGCCAGGGATCGAAACCTTAATCCCTTCCGCACCACAGTCGAACTTGACTAATTATGTTAACTTGACTGAAACTGTGACTGGACAGAAGTCGCCAGCTTATAAATAGTAGAGAGGCTACATCGACCTATCTGCTCTAATTAAGATTTCCGTACAACTTTATTGGAAAAAGCTTTTAAAGGTAATAAAACGTAGACACTCTGGTTGTTTTACCCAGCTATCATTTCTGAAAAGTGACGTGAGATCTGATATTTGGGTTGAAAAATGCAATTTTAGTGATTTTTTATGAATATCACATTTGCTATGGAGAATACATAGGCAAGTCTGAAAGGGGTCTGCATAAACCACACGGGCTAAATATCAATTAGGATGTGTCGAGAGATGGTGTCAAACAAATGTTTGTTGAAAATGTGCTTTGCATGAGTTTACATTATGGTTTCATAATGTAGTGATTTTGCACACAATACCGGTTTTAAGGATGCTTACAATTGAGCTTGTAGGGGCAAATGCAAGACTGTTCTGTCATTATCAAATTTATTGAGGTTTGAGGTGATATTTCCTAAACTAAGTGAGCAATTGGGCTTCGTCAGAACTGAAATGCATGTAATGTACCATTTGTGAAAACGAAAAGAGCTTAAAAATATGGCTCTTAAAAGTGGTACGTACTTAAATATAGCGAGCGAGCAAAATTACCTAATTTCTGTCTTTAAAAGCAATACAGCAATACTAGCATGAATATTAAGGTATTAAATGTATTACACGTAAAAGTAATAAACAATATACCAACATCAGGGTCCCACTATAAGACACATGACCTTACATACATATCTGGTTAAAAACTTTATCCCAATTGAATTCTTACGGTAAACCTAATTGTTGGTCAAAGCCAATGTCATAATACGGCGTTTTAGATGAATACTAACCTGGCGTTGTGGTATTTGGTCTAGATGTTGTAACCACAGTGGCATGACTGCCAGGAGTAGTGGATTCAGGCTTTGCTACCGGAGTAGTAGATTCTTGAGTAGTTGATCTAAATGTTGTAGCTAAAGTGGAAGGCCCTGATGAGCCTGTAAAATCAAACACTTGAAAAGGAGAGTGAAATCATGCTGAAACACCCGTAAGTTGATATGGAGCATGTACAGGAGTGCGGTACCTTATTCTGCGTGATGGCATACATCATATATAAAGCGTTTTAAATGAATACTAACCTGGATCTGTAATAGTTGGTCTAGATGTTGTAACTTCAGTGGCAGGACTGCCTGGAGTAGTGGATTTAGGCTTTGTTATCGGAGTAGTGGATTCTTGAGTAGTAGATCTAAATGTTGTAGCTAAAGTGGAAGGCCCTGATGAAACTGTAAAAAGATGAGTGAAATCATGCTGAAACACCCGCAAGTTAATACACAGGAGCGCGCTACCTTATTATATGTGATTACATGCAGCTTATTTAGCTTTACTAAACTTGATTTAAAAGCAATACAGCAATACTAGTATGGATATTAAGGTAAGACACACATAAATGTATTACACATGTGATAATAGTAATACCCAATAACCACAAATGAAAACAGGCTATATATTTATTTTATATATCTGGTGGAAAACTTGATCCCATTTGTCAAATAATACTTGAATAATAAACAGGCTTTCAAATAGGCCCAATATATTGTTTTCTAGCAGATTGCTAAACTCCACATGACCTTACATACATATCTGGTTAAAACTTACATTTACATCCCTACGGTAAACCTACTTGTTGGTGAAAGCCTATCTCATATTATAGCGTTTTAGATGAATACAAACCTGGATCTGTAGTAGTTGGGCTAGATGTCGCAACTACAGTGGTAGAACTGTCTGTAGAAGTGGATTCAGTCTGCGCTACCGGAGTAGTGGATTCTTGAGTAGTAGATCTAAATATGGTAACTAAAGTGGTAGGCTCTGATGAACCTGTAAAATAAACAAAAGCAGGGTGAAATTAAGCTGAAACACCCGTAATCTCAAAAAATCATCAAAAACAATACTGATATAAGGGAGTTTGCAACAAAAGCAGTTTTTGGCGGGATGCTCATCCTACCCAAGCATCCCGCCATAAACTGCTTTTGTTGCAAACCCCCATATATCAGTACTTTTTTGATGATTTTTTTCAAAGCTCTTCTTATATAAATGATTTAAAAATGTGGTAATACACAATTAGCACAGATCGAAACATGCTGATATATACAAGGTGTCCCAGAAAAAAATTACCGCGTGAATAAAATTGAACGTAAGTCGAGAAATAGACATCATAATCAAAAAATTAAAATGTACCGTATAGCCTATTTTATTGTGCATCACATACGAAAATTTTATTTGATTATGTTGACTGGTTGCGATTAAGGATTACATAATGCGCGCATTAATACAGTTCATTCCAAGTTTGATCAGCAGCACCGGCCCTTCAATTATATGCGCTGTTTTCATTGTCATGTTATTCATGCTTTCACTGAAGATGAATAACAGTTTGTCCAAGAAAACTTTGGTTTCTGCAATTGGAAGCTTTCCAACTTTTATTCTTTAGATTGTGCAAATATGGTATATTTTAACTTTCCGCAGAACATTTGAGCCAAGAATGACAATGATCAAGTGCTTACAGCTTTACGTGCGATTTTTGATACCATGCAACATTAATGTTGAAGTTTCAAAATATTTGAACTTTGCGTTACAATTTCTTGAAAATATTCCAAAAACATTAATGTGTGTGAGCAATTTTTCAAGCCAGCAGGAATTTCTTATGCAATAATTCTTTAGGCAACATTTATATCAACATTAACGAAAAAAGATATTTACAAGTACCGAACTTCATCTTACATGCAAGCTTTCATTTTCAATATCGTGCAGGTTTTCTAATTTGAACAAAACCTAATTAAATGTTTTGCAAGAAACTGTTTAAAAAGAACGAAAATGATTCCACAGAACCAAATATGAAGCCCATTGACAGTTAACCACTAGTTGGCATTGTGTTGATCCTTCTTTCAAACTTGGAATGAAGTAAATTGACGCATGCGTTATGTAATCGCTCATATCTTCGCAATCAGTTAACCGATTCCAGTAAAATTAACGTTTAAGATGCAGAATAAGATTAGTTTAGAGTTTTGGATTTTGATGTCTATTTCTCGACTTACGTCCAAATTCATTCGCCCGGTATTTTTTTCTGAGACACTCTGTATGCCTTGAGCCCATTTGAACTCTTATGGTGAACTCTTGTTGGTGAAAACATACAGCGTTTTAGATAAATACTAACCTGGATGTGTAGTAGTTGGCTTAGCTGTTATAACTACAGTGGTAGAACTGTCTGTAGTAGTAGCAGTGGATTCAGTCTTTATTACCAGAGTAGTGGGTTCTTGAGTAGTAAAATTTAAAATATAAAAAATCTAAAATGTGGTAATAGTAATACATAATAGGCAGAAATGGAAACAAGCTGATATATATCTGGTTTAAGACTTGAGCCTATTTGAACTCATACAATAAAGCTTATTGTTGGTGAAAACATACAGTGTTTTAGATAAATACTAACCTGGATCTGTAGTAGTTGGGCTAGGTGATGTAACTACAGTGGGAGAACTGTCTGCAGTGGTGGATTCAGTCTGTGTTACCAGAGAAGTGGATTCTTGAGTAGTAGATCTAAATGTTGTATTTAAAGTGGTAGGCTCTGATGAACCTGTAAAATAAAACAAAAGGAAAATGAAATCAAGCTGATGCACTCGTAATTTCATGTAGAGGAGTGTGCTACCTTATTTTCTTTCATGATATACACCTTATTTAGCTAATCTCTACCACTTATTTATTTTAAATTCACATAAATAGAATGATTTATTGTGTGTATTACAAAAGCATGAAATGCTTAATTTATACTCGAACACAGATATCACAGTACTCTTGTGCCACTAATTGCTAATTAAATCTTAGCTAATTAATTAAATTATAAGGTTAATCCAGATTTTAGTACTTTTGCATTAAGATATGTGCTTAACTTGTAAAATCCATTGCTCTAGCAGTTTGCATTACATGACTCATGTTGCTGCACCGTGGCTCCTGTACCGCGGCACTTCTGTAATTGACTTCGTTAGCATTTTACTTAATTAAAACCGCAAAAATAATGGCTGGTGTATAAATTTAATACATACTCTCCCGACGCGACGAAATGTCTTTCCGCACCCTCTATAACCGCAGAAAATGTTAAATTGTAATGATACTACGAATGTAAAACGTATCAAACCTAACTGTCACTAAAATATAAACCCTTTAATCAATAATAGTCATAATTCCAAATTTGACCTCACAGATGCATTTATCAAGTCTTTGCCATTCTAAATATATACTTTTATATACCTTAGACCAACAATTTAGCAGTTATGAGGCTCGAAAGTTTCCATAATTCCAGGGTTAATACCAACCTTAAAACACATTTGATTAAATTAAAATGTGGTAATACGCAATAAGCACAGATCAAAAAATACCAATATTCGTATACAACCTGTCTCAAACAAATTGTGCAAGTGAAAAGCGCCCCTTTGGCAATTAGAAAATACAGTTGTGACATGATGCTTTACATCAGCGTCAAGGGTGCAGCCTTGGCTCTCAAATGCCGTTTGTTTTGTTCAATTTGCTTGTTTCAATCTCGAGATATGTTTCGTTAACAAGGAAAGGGTAAAATCACAATTGTGCCACTTTTAATATAGGAAGAGGTCTGTACAGTCATGTAAATCTATGATAGCTGATGTTGATGTGTCTAATGCACTCCGCTTTTTATCTGTTTCCTGTATCATGATAAGACAGTAAAAACTGTAAAAACAATTTTGTATTGTTGTGTAATTGATGCATTTTTTTGGATTTCACAAGGAGCTCTTGATAAACTTGATGTTATCATTGATTTACATGTACATTCCTCTTCCTTAGTAAAAGTGGCATAATTGTGATTTTACCCTTTCGTTGTTAACTAAATATATCTCGAGATTAAAATTAGCAAATTGAACAGAACAAACGGCATTTGAGAGCTAAGACTACGCCCGTGGCGCTGATGTAAGCATCATGTCACACTAGTATTTTATAATTGCCAAAGAGGGCGCTTTTCACTTGCACATTTGTTTTTTGAGACAGGCTGTAATGTCTGGTTTAAGACTTGAGCCCATTTGGACTCTTACGGTAAAGCTTATTGTTGGTGAAAACATGCAGGGTTTGGGGTTAGATGTTGTAACTACAGCGGTATAACTGTAAAAATGTAAAAGACTTAAAAATGTGGTAGAGAGATAGAGAGAAATACTAACCTGGAAATGTGGTAGTTGGGCTAGATGTTGTAAGTACAGTGGTAGAACTGTCTGTATTAGTGGATTCAGTCTGTGTTAACGGAGTAGTGGATTCTTGGGTAGTAGATCCAAATGTTGCAGGCTCTGATGAACATGTAAAATAAAACAAAAGGAGAATGAAATCAAGTTGATGCGCTCGTAATTTCATGTAGAGGAGTGAGCTACCGTATTTTCTTTCATTATATACAGCTTATTTAGCTTCATTAGCTTTAAAAGCTATACACACATAATAGTACATATATAAATGAATAAAAAATGTGGTAATACACAAGAAGCACAAATGGAAACATGCTGATAATTTTTATATATGTCTGGTTTAAGACTTGAACACATTTTGAACTCTTACGGTAAAGCTTATTGTTGGTGAAAACATGCAGGGTTAGATGTTGTAACTTTTTTTACTGTAAAAAAATAAGACTTTTAAGTTTTTAAAAAAATGTGGTAATAGTAATATACAATCATGGCAATAGGCAGAAATGGAAGCATGATGACATATGTCTGGTTTAAGACTTGAGCCCATTTGAACTCATACGGTGAAGCTAATTGTTGGTGAAAACATGCACCGTTTTAGATGAATACTAACCTGGATATGTGGTAGTTGGGCTAGATGTTGCAACTACAGTGGTAGAACTGTCTGTAGTAGTGGATTCAGTCTGTGCTAACGGAGTAGTAGATTCTTGAGTAGTAGAATTAAAAATATAAAAGAATTTAAAATGTGGTAATAGTAACACACAATAGGCAGATAAGGAAACATGCTGATATATATCTGGTTTAAGACTTGAGCCTATTTGAACTCTTACGGTAAAGCTTCTTGTTGGTGAAAACATAGAGCTTTTAATACTAACCTGGATATGTGGTAGTTGGGCTAGATGTTGTAGCTACCGTGGTAGAACTGTCTATAGTAATGGATTCAGTAGTAGTGGATTCAGTCTGTGCTAACGGAGTAGTGGATTCTTTGAGTAGAAGAATTAAAAATATAAAAGAATTAAAAATGTGGTAATAGTGACACACAATAGGCAGATAAGGAAACATGCTGATATATATCTGGTTTAAGACTTGAACCTATTTGAACTCTTACGGTAAAGCTTATTGTTGGTGAAAACATAGAGCTTTTAATACTAACCTGGATATGTGGTAGTTGGGCTAGATGTTGTAACTGCTGTGGTAGAACTGTCTGTAGTAGTGGATTCAGTCTGTGCTAACGGAGTAGTGGAATCTTGAGTAGTAGAATTAAAAATATAAAAGAATTAAAAATGTGGTAATAGTAATACACAATAAGCAGAATGGAAATATGCTGATATATATATCTGGTTTAAGACTTGAGCCTATTTGAACTCTTACGGTAAAGCTTCTTGTTGGTGAAAACATAGAGCTTTTAATACTAACCTGGATATGTGGTAGTTAGGCTAGATGTTGTAACTACAGTGGTAGAACTGTCTGTAGTAGTGGATTCAGTCTGTGCTAACGGAGTAGTGGAATCTTGAGTAGTAGAATTAAAAATATAAAAGAATTAAAAGTGTGGTAATAGTAATACACAATAAGCACAATGGAAATATGCTGATATATATGTCTGGTTTGTGACTTGAGCCCATTTGAACTCTTACGGTAAAGCTTATTGTTGGTGAAAACATAGAGCTTTTAATACTAACCTGGATATGTGGTAGTTGGGCTAGATGTTGTAACTACAGTGGTAGAACTGTCTATAGTAGTGGATTCAGTCTGTGCTAACGGAGTAGTGGATTCTTGAGTAGTAGAATTAAAAATATAAAAGAATTAAAAATGTGGTAATAGTAACACATAATAGGCAGATAAGGAAACATGCTGATATATATCTGGTTTATGACTTGAGCCCATTTGAACTCTTACGGTAAAGCTTATTGTTGGTGAAAATATAGAGCTTTTAATACTAACCTGGATATGTGGTAGTTGGGCTAGATGTTGTAACTACAGTGGTTGAACTGTCGATAGTAGTGGATTCAGTCTGTGCTAACGGAGTAGTGGATTCTTGAGTAGTAGAATTAAAAATATAAAAGAATTAAAATTGTGGTAATAGTAACACACAATAGGCAGATAAGGAAACATGCTGATATATGTCTGGTTTAAGACTTGAGCCTATTTGAACTCTTACGGTAAAGCTTATTGTTGGTGAAAACATAGAGCTTTTAATACTAACCTGTATCTGTAGTAGTTGGGCTAGATGTTGTAACTACAGTGGTAGAACTGTCTATAGTAGTGGATTCAGTCTGTGCTAACGGAGTAGTGGATTCTTGAGTAGTAGAATTAGAAATATAAAAGAATTAAAAATGTGGTAATAGTAACACACAATAGGCAGATAAGGAAACATGCTGATATATATCTGGTTTATGACTTGAGCCCATTTGAACTCTTACGGTAAAGCTTATTGTTGGTGAAAACAAAGAGCTTTTAATACTAACCTGTATCTGTAGTAGTTGGGCTAGATGTTGTAACTACAGTGGTAGAACTGTCTGTAGTAGTGGATTCAGTCTGTGCTAACGGAGTAGTGGATTCTTGAGTAGTAGAATTAAAAATATAAAAGAATTAAAATTGTGGTAATAGTAACACACAATAGGCAGATAAGGAAACATGCTGATATATGTCTGGTTTAAGACTTGAGCCTATTTGAACTCTTACGGTAAAGCTTATTGTTGGTGAAAACATAGAGCTTTTAATACTAACCTGTATCTGTAGTAGTTGGGCTAGATGTTGTAACTACAGTGGTAGAACTGTCTATAGTAGTGGATTCAGTCTGTGCTAACGGAGTAGTGGATTCTTGAGTAGTAGAATTAGAAATATAAAAGAATTAAAAATGTGGTAATAGTAACACACAATAGGCAGATAAGGAAACATGCTGATATATATCTGGTTTATGACTTGAGCCCATTTGAACTCTTACGGTAAAGCTTATTGTTGGTGAAAACAAAGAGCTTTTAATACTAACCTGTATCTGTAGTAGTTGGGCTAGATGTTGTAACTACAGTGGTAGAACTGTCTGTAGTAGTGGATTCAGTCTGTGCTAACGGAGTAGTGGATTCTTGAGTAGTAGAATTAAAAATATAAAAGAATTAAAAATGTGGTAATAGTAACACACAATAGGCAGATAAGGAAACATGCGGATATATATCTGGTTTAAGACTTGAGCCCATTTGAACTCTTACGGTAAAGCTTATTGTTGGTGAAAACATAGAGCTTTTAATACTAACCTGGATATGTGGTAGTTGGGCTAGATGTTGTAACTACTGTGGTAGAACTGTCTATAGTAAAGGATTCAGTAGTAGTGGATTCAGTCTGTGCTAACGGAGTAGTGGATTCTTTGAGTAGAAGAATTAAAAATATAAAATAATTAAAAATGTGGTAATAGTAACACACAATAGGCAGATAAGGAAACATGCTGATATATATCTGGTTTAAGACTTGAGCCTATTTGAACTCTTACGGTAAAGCTTATTGTTGGCGAAAACATAGAGCTTTTAATACTAACCTGGATATGTGGTAGTTGGGCTAGATGTTGTAACTACAGTGGTAGAATTGTCTATAGTAGTGGATTCAGTCTGTGCTAACGGAGTAGTGGATTCTTGAGTAGTAGAATTAAAAATATAAAAGAATTAAAAATGTGGTAATAGTAACACACAATAGGCAGATAAGGAAACATGCTGATATATATCTGGTTTAAGACTTGAGCCTATTTGAACTCTTACGGTAAAGCTTATTGTTGGTGAAAACATAGAGCTTTTAATACTAACCTGGATATGTGGTAGTTGGGCTAGATGTTGTGACTGCTGTGGTAGAACTGTCTATAGTAGTGGATTCAGTCTGTGCTAACGGAGTAGTGGATTCTTGAGTAGTAGAATTAAAAATATAAAAGAATTAAAAGTGTGGTAATAGTAACACACAATAGGCAGATAAGGAAACATGCTGATATATATGTCTGGTTTAAGACTTGAGCCTATTTGAACTCTTACGGTAAAGTTTCTTGTTGGTGAAAACATAGAGCTTTTTAGAAAAATACTAACCTGGATATGTAGTAGTTAGGCTAGATGTTGTAACTACAGTGGTAGAACTGTCTATAGTAGTGGATTCAGTCTGTGCTAACGGAGTAGTGGATTCTTGAGTAGTAGAATTAAAAAAAAAAAAATTAAAAGTGTGGTAATAGTAACACACAATAGGCAGATAAGGAAACATGCTGATATATATCTGGTTTAAGACTTGAGCCTATTTGAACTCTTACGGTAAAGCTTATTGTATATAGGTAAAAACATACAGCGTTTTAGAAAAATACTAACCTGGATATGTAGTAGTTAGGCTAGATGTTGCAACTACAGTGGTAGAACTGTCTGTAGTAGTGGATTCAGTCTGTGCTAACGGAGTAGTGGATTCTTGAGTAGTAGAATTAAAAATATAAAAGAATTAAAAATGTAATACAGAAAAGGCAGAAATGGAAACATGCGGATATATGTCTGGTTTTTAGACTTGAGCCCATTTAAACTCATACGGTAAAGCTTATTGTTGGTGAAAACATACAGCGTTTTAGATGAATACTAACCTGGATCTGTAGTAGTTGGGCTAGATGTTGTAACTACAGTGGTAGAACTGTCTGTAGTAGTGGATTCAGTCTGTGCTAACGGAGTAGTGGATTCTTGAGTAGTAGAATAAAAAATATAAAAGAATAAAAAATGTGGTAATAGTAACACACAATAGGCAGATAAGGAAACATGCTGATATATATCTGGTTTAAGACTTGAGCCTATTTGAACTCTTACGGTAAAGCTTATTGTTGGTGAAAACATAGAGCTTTTAATACTAACCTGGATATGTGGTAGTTGGGCTAGATGTTGCAACTACAGTGGTAGAACTGTCTGTAGTAGGGGATTCAGTCTGTGTTACCGGAGTATTGGATTCTTGTAGTTCTTTAGTAGATCTAAATGTTGAAGCTAAAGTGGTAGGCTCTGATAAACCTGTAAAATCAAACAAAAGTAGAGGAAATCATGCTGAAATACCCGTAAGTTGATATACAGGAGTGCGCTACCTTATTCTTTGTGATGACATTATACAGCGTTTTAGATCAATACTAACCTGGGGCAGTAGTAGTTGGTCTAGATAATGTAACTACAGCAGTATTAGTGGGTTCATGAGAAGTAGATATAAATGTTGTAGCTATAGTAGTAGGCTCTGATGAACCTGTAAAATCAAATAAAAGAAGAGTGAAATCATGCTGAAACACCCGTAAGTTTATATACAGTAGTGCCCTATATAATTCTGTGTGATTACATTTTAGCTTCTTTTATTAATATGACCCGGCAGGCCAATATCACCTGTTACCGAGTTCACTCAACATCAAACACGCAAACACACTGTTGATTATATAAAACAACTTATGATTATTTATTAATTAGTGCAGTGCAGTATGGCTTTCATTGACATTACAATATAAGATCATACAAGAATTAAACTTAAAGTTACTACAAAGATTTCTTTATGTTATGGTTACTTAGATAAGCCTGGAGATCTTGATTAGCAGACTTTCTGATGAGATTCCTTTGATGGTCTCAATTCTTGATCCAAGATCCGGCAATGTCCAAGATCCTGTCTACCCAAGGGAAACCCCTGGTCCACTAGAGCGTCTGTCCAAGTTCTGAATAATCCTCTAATATGACCCTACTAAAAGGTTCATCAAAGGAATTGGTTTCAATGATGCAGCAGGAATTTTCTGATTTGGTTTGTCCATCATCTGACATGTGTGGCATGACCTGCAGTATTCCGACACACATCTTTCCTTAGTGCAGGCCACCAGAAATGTCTTAAAATTCTTTCCTGAGTTTTCTTAACTCGTAAATGCAGTGCCATAGGACTGTCATAATCTATGTTCTATACTTTTGTGGTAGACATTTGGTACCACAATTTGGTACACTATCTTCCACTCTTCATCGGCAGGTGCATCAGGTGGGCGCCACTTTCTCATTAACACATCACCTTGTTTATATACAAAAACAGACAGAAATGTTCTTTTTCTTCCAGGGTCAATATAATGCCCTTTACTTAATCTCCTTGAGTTCTGGATCATTTTGTTGTCCAGAACCAGCTTGTCATGACTTAATGGGTCTTTAATAGTTTCCCCAAATTTTTCTTGATCAGAAACTGCATCATCTTTAAGGGTCTGTTTATTTGATTGTCCTCATTTGCTTCTGCTAAGGCGGCTTTTCTAATGCACATGCAGGAAATATCTCATCTTCCCGAGTATCATCATCCTGCCTATATGGCTTATCTGTGACAGTTGGGTCACGAAAAATGTGTAAATAGTGAAACTGGGCCGATAATATGCTACATATGGGGCTCATAATGCATATAGTTAGGTCAAAATCTTCAATATGGTGACCACTCTCTGGCTAGTAAGGTTTGACGATTGATTCGACTTCAATGGACCATTTAGAAAAAAAATAGCCCCCATGTCCCTCGCGAAAATCCAAAATGGCCGCCGCCACCATTTCGAAAATTTAAGTTTTGAACCAGAGCACCTATAATCATGCACAAAGACACTTTTTCGGATATGTCGAGTACAAGGATTCCGATTCTGACATTAGTTTGACATTACGGTATCATTTTCACCCAGAAATCCAAGATGGTGGCCTGCACCATCTTGAAAAATTTAGTTTTGAACCAGAAGACCTAAAATCGTGTACAAAGACACTTTTTTGGATAAGTCAACCACAAGGATTTCAAATTTGACATTACTTGACATTACGACCTCATTTTTACCCAGAAATCCAAGATGTTGGCCGCCGGCGCCATCTTGAAAAAATAAGTTTTGAACCAGAGTACCTAAAATCGTGTACAAAGCCACTTTTTCCGACAAGTCGACCCCAAGAAATCCGAATCTGATATTAATTTGACGTTATAACATAATTTTTTCCCATAAATCCAAGATGGCCCCCATTTGGTAGAGCGTAAATGTGATTTTTGAATGAGAGCAGAAGCATAAGTGTGTCATTTCCGCCTTATCTGGGGTTCATGTCCCTTATATGGGGTTTAAACTGCCTTATCTTGGGTTTACATCCCTTTTCTAGGGATAAGGCGCCTTATTTGTGGTTTAGACGGGCTTATCCCGGGTTTACGTTCCTTACCTGTGGCTAAGATGCCTTAACCTTAGCATATCGCAGTCTAAACCCAGATAAGGCATCTAAACCCCAGCTAATGCGCTGTAACCCCAGATAAGGGACGTAGACCCCCGATAAAGCAGTCCAAACCCCCCAAATAAGGCGCCTTAACCCTAAATAAGGAACATAAACCCCAGATATGGCATCTATACCCCACATAAGGTGCCTTAACTCTAGATAAGGGTCGTTAACCCCAGATAAGGGTCGTAAACCTCAGATAAGGCATCTAAACCCAAGATAAGGCGCCTTAACCCCAGATAAGAGACGTAAACTCAGATATGGCAGTCTAAACCCCAGATAAGACGCCGTCTGGGGTTTACTTATCTTATCTTAGGTTTATGTTCCTTATTTAGGGTTAAGGCGCCTTATTTGGGGTTGGGACTGCTTTATCTGAGGTGTACGTCCCTTATTTGCATTGACAAAATTCATTTAGTCATATGTTGTGCTTAGAAGTTGGAAATAAGTACCATAATTCTTTCTTTGGAGTTTTCCACACACCTATTCAAAAAATATTAGGACATCGGCCAGTAAGAAATTTATGAAATGGTCTATATATAATTTCCCATGACCTTACACAAGTGATCATGCTCAAATATACAACTAGAGAGTTTGGCATTTGATATATACCACCAATGTTGTACCTGTGATCAATATTTCTAGGCAGAAATTCATAGTAAATATGGAAGATTCCTCCCATTTTGCCCATTTTTTCGGACTTGGACAGACGACTTAACGTTCGACCTTTTTACTTCTAACTCCCCAACGAAATGACGAGAGGAGTGATTGGGCTCATGTTTGATATAAAATTTGATCGATTGAACCCATTATTAGTCGAGCTATGAGTTAAAAATATTGGACGAGACGTAGTCGAGTCCAATATTTTATAACTCATAGCGAGACCAATAAATATTGGACGTAAAGCATCAAATTTTATCATTATTATGTTTTGGATCTAATATATTCACACACTTGGACTCATCAAAACATAATAATGGACATAATTGCACTAGTTTGTTATTTTGACCCCTGACTTTGACATTGGATACCGGTATCTCAAATTGACCAGTGGTGATCTGATTCAACATGCTCAAAGGCAGTAACAAAATGATTTGGAAACATTCTTACCGACATGTTGTGTTATTTTTGCAGAATTGGAGGAACAAAAATTAAATTAGTTGACTTCTCCAAGACGCAACAAACACAGCAGGGAAGCTTTGAGATATACTCGTACTATTTTTTGGCCATAGGTCAACAACATTTACAATTAATTGAAGTAAATCCCTTACCTACTTCATCTGTTGTAAAGCAATATGTCGAGCTTTTGTATTCAACATTATTAGAATCTCTTGATTTAACGAAGTAAAAATATTTGGAGTAAGGAATGAGGTCAGTTAATTTTATCCAGTATGAGTAATGGTTAAAGTTGCTCCCTCCGATTGCTTGACGGTTCCATATCCCCCAGTCTGTAGACTGATTCTGCATATTTAATGAGTTTGGTTCTCTACAATCATCTGTCGTGATCAGTGTGTATACGACCTGAAATTCAGTTGAATTTGCAGGATCAACACATCCCCATGATACCCTATACCTTGAATAGGTAACATCCCTTGGCCTAGGTGGACGAGCTGTATTTGATAAATCATAATTTATATCAGAATATTTTATTGATAGGTTATTACTGAAGCGTTTGTAAGAAAAATAATGTTTCCTAAATGTTATTTCTAGTGGTGCTTAAGGTAAATTTAAAATTATTTGGGGTATACCTTAAATATATATAGTTTCACCACAAGACAATAAAGTAGTGAATATTTAAAAAAAAAATCAAACCAGAAATACCGTATTCATAATATTTATGGTTTTTAGGTAGGTAACTAATTTTACATTTTTCTCAAAAAATAACTACACACTGGTAACAAAAGTTATGTATATTATAGGGGCAAGGAATCTAATTACTTCCCTGAAATTTCAGTGATTCAAGACAAGTGTTTCATTATATATGTTAAGAAATGAGGTACATTTTAGCGGTACCTCTTTTCTAAATAACGTACCGCTTGTCTTGAGTCCCTGAAATTCCAGTATAGTAACTGGATTCCTTGTCCCTATAATATACATGTACATAACTTTTGTTTAAAGCTTTCTTTAAAACATAGTGAGCTTATGATAATTGCAGTACATAATAATAAATCCGTGGGTGGTTGTTTTTCTTGCACTTGTGCGTGTTTTAACCCTTGTTTCATATTAGTACAGCTATCAAATCAATCAATCTTTATTTCATTCAAAATACAACAATACAATAACAGCAAAACAACACATTTGAATGGGGAGATGCTCAGAAGGCCAAAAAGGCCTGAACAAGCACCCCCTTAACCTTAGCCTAAGTTTCTTAATTTGTCTAATAAAATACAATTTCATACATACAAACACCCCCCCACCCTCTTTCATACATTCATGTAGAACGAACTAAGCAGGAAAAAAATGATGAATAAAGAACATGCAGAATATAAATTAGGATTTCATAACATTTGCTCACGTACGTATATCGCACAAGAAAGCTGACATTTTGTGAATATAGTATAAATGCTAAGAGATCAGTTAATTTTAATCAATTTTAAAAGGGAGAAAAATAAAAATAAGTAAATCCAAACTAAGAGGTATTAAGTGTACATTTCTATAAGGTTTGTTTTAATTTGGGATCTAAAGAGTTTTACTGATGTAGCCGTTTTGGCGCATCTGTCAATCGAATGCCATTTTCTTGGCCCGGCGGTTCTTATTGTTTTGTTAGCAAACTCTGTTTTTGTAAGACAGATCTTGTAATCTTCAGCGTTTCTTGTGTGATACCTGAGGTGATTCCTCTGCTCAACAAAATAACTATTGAAGGCCTTTGGTAACTGATTGGTATTATACTTGTACATAAAAGTGCTTAGTTCGAGATCATAACTATCATAAACATTAAGCAAATTGTAATTCTTGAAAATAGGGGCTGAGTGACTTAAAAAGTGACTATTCGATATCATTCTAAGGGCTTTTTTTTGAAGTTTGAAAATCTTTTCCAAATATTTTTGACAAGTATTTCCCCATGCTAAGATACCATAGTTTATGTAAGGAAGTATTAAAGTACAATATAGTGAATACATTATTCGCTCGGGGACAAAATGTTTCAGTTGGTTTATTACACCAACACCTCTAGATATATTCTTTGAGATGTTGGTAATATGAAATTTCCAAGTTAAATTCTCATCAATTGTCACTCCAAGAAATTTGGTCTTATTCAACCTTTCCAGGATTACATTATCTCATATAATATTTTTAGTAACATTGTACAATACGTGTGATGTTTTGTGATTTGTACCAAGCACCATATAATTAGTCTTGCTTGCATTCACTGATAGCTTATTAGCCTTAAACCAATTATTTACTTCTTTTAATTCATTGTTGATAAGATCGTATTTGGACACAATGTCCTTATGTGAATAAGTTATAGTAGTATCATCGGCAAACAAGACAAATTTTAGAATGGTGGAAGTATTTATGATATCATTAACATACAAAATGAACAATAATGGGCCTAGGATGGAGCCTTGAGGTACTCCACATATTATATCTTTATGTTCAGATTTACAAGAATTGTAATACACATACTGTTTTCTATTATGTAAGTAATCTTTAAACCATTTTAAAACGTTTCCTCTAAAACCATAATGTTCCAGTTTATGTAATAAAATACTATGGTCGATAGTGTCAAAGGCTTTTGACAAATCTAAGAAAATCCCAACAGTTGTCTCATTGTTTTCGACAGCATTACTAATTTTGTCAATAAATTCCAAGATAGCCATATAGGTAGAATGTTTAGATCTAAAGCCAAATTGCTTATCATTTAGAATTTCATATTTATCAATGTAATGTATGCATCTGTTGAACACAAGCCTTTCAAGTATTTTTGAAAAGCATGGCAGAACAGAAACTGGACGATAGTTTGAGAAAACTTCTGGATTTTCTTTCTTATAAATGGGAATTACCTTTGCGATCTTTAACTCATTTGGTACTACACCAGCAGTAATAGACAGGTTGAATATAATAGTTAATGGAATCGATATTTCCTTTGCAATCCTTTTTACAATCCTACATAATTATACATAACAAACGATTTTTAATGTGATGTTATCAGTTTTAATTAAATCTCACCTTTTATCATGTTTATGCCAACAAAGCAAGTAAATAAAACAAAAAGAAGGCTGAAATACTCCCCTATGCCCGCTGTTGCCATTATTTTCAATACTACATAATTATACATAACAAACGATTTTTAATGTGATGTTATCAGTTTTAATTAAATCTCACCTTTTATCATGTTTATGCCAACAAAGCAAGTAAATAAAACAAAAAGAAGGCTGAAATACTCCCCTATGCCCGCTGTTGCCATGTTTATTTGTACAGTGTGTCAACAATAATACTCAAGCGATATCTAGGCAAAATTTAATATCTAACAAGACTCGACCCTACCATACTTCGCTGACCTATATTATTTTGCTTTTATATAAGTTTTATTTAATCTTTCCATAATGCTTTGACCAGTGAGCCACGTGTAATGAGTGGGCTTTATAGTAGAACTAGATTACATCTATAAGTGTTTAGGCCTTAGGTTCGATCGTTGTTTGTCGCATTGTATCATTTGTGACGGATTGAAAGAAGAGATCTTATCATAGAGAAACAGGCGCCATGGACAATGAGGGGTGGGCAAATAATCATATTTTGACTATTAAACCAAGTTTGGATAAGCATTCCCCCTCTTGTAAAATATGGCTAAGCTATTGGCATCTGACACGCAACACGCATTTACAGGACTTGACAGAACAATTATTTTAAATATTTAAGCCTTTATTCTAGACATTCATAAAATCACAAAGTAAAATTAGTTGAAACATATGCACGTCTAATTTGGTATCACTAGACTCAGAAATCCCAAAGTTATCTATTGCTAGTCTCTATACAACATAGTGGCTTATTTGCACGGGGAGGAGGGGGAGGGCACGTGCCCTTTCTGCCCTCTCCCCGTCGCTACGCCACTGCATAATGCACTTAAGCCTCTATAATGCGCCACACAAACTAACTTAAACAAAAAGTACAATATATAATGTGAATACAGTGGAAGAGCTAAATAAAGTTGTGATTAAGGCTTGGAACCAAGTTATAACTCTGCTGAAGACCTTGAAACTCCAGAAAAAAATTGGTGGCAAAAATGTACCTTTCCCAAAATTTTTATGGCCCCATCAAGGTCATACAGGCCAGGGGTCATATTTCAACACCCAAGCAATTATCTGGTCAAAACGATTCAGAAAAAGTACAGTCGGGTCTACATGCGACGTGTGGTCCTCGGGTTATAAGAAAAAAGGTCAAAGGTTGCATTTTACGTTCTTCATCTTACAAAAACAATTTCGTTCAAACCAAACAAAAGTATTCCGTTGGTAATGATAAAAGTATAGTTTGGCTTATCTGCGGCGTATAGTTCTCGAGTTATAAGCAAAAAGGTCAAAGGTCGTATTCTGTCACCCGGTTACCTATATGTAACGAGACATTCTAGATGTTGATTGAATTGTTATCAAAAATAATATAATTGGAGACCATTTAAAATTATGGTTCTATGGGCCCAAAATACGACCTTTTCTGAATCGTTATGATCAGAGCAATACTTTAGCGTAGTGTATAATAAGAGTAATTGAGTAATTTCGAAATTTGACCACTGTATGACCTCAACTCGTTTCCTGAGCAAGGTGCATTTTTGCAACTAAAGTTTTGTCTAATCTAGGTCAGTTTATGATATGAAGCCTGATTCTTGACATTGATTTCCCTTGTTTCTTGACAATACCAATCATACTGGCTTTACACAAATATTTCAACATGCTTGGTCATTGATGGTGACGTTTCAATATATGCACCAAGGTTTCTCACAATGTCAGATGATGTGATGATGGAATCATTTACACAGATTGATGATGCAGGAATGGCATCTTTGACAAGTTCACATTGTAAAAATACAACCTCTTGTTTGGAATCATTTAAGGCCAGCGTAATCCGTATTATGGATACCAGTTGGATTTAAAAGTAATGAACATTTGCGTGTCGTCTGTATATACTATACAGTTTTAAAATACCGTGAGCGGCTATCATATCTTGAAATGGTGCACCGAAAAGAGTGAAAATCAATGGTCCAGCCACTGACCCTTGTGAAACATCGCAACAAAGATGTTTAAAGTCAAATTTAATATTTGCAATTACAACCAATTGCCTATTTTGTAATATGATGATATCCAATTCAAACACAGATTTTGAATTGCATAACGAGATTGAAACCGACGACAGAGTTGTTGTGGTCTATGTAAATTCCAAAAGTACTAAAAGCTACTAAAGTTGCTTTTTTAGAGCAATGGCAGATTGCATTTTGGAAGGAAAGATTGCTAGAAGTAAGATAAGTAGTTTCGACAAGACTGCCCTTTGAATTATTTTAGAGATGTACGATGATTAAAGTAAGATTCTGGGTCAGCATTCTGTGTTTTTTTTAATAAAAAGGACATAATATGCTTCTTTCAGCTGGGATGAGGGCATAATTTTTTCGCGATCAAGCAAAATCAGTCGGAACTCGGAAATATTAAATTTTCAATTTTATAGGATAGTAAAAAGGATTTACAAGGCTGAATTTGGCAGAAAACCCCATTAAATTTGAACAACCA
The DNA here is from genome assembly GCF_039555335.1 of Amphiura filiformis. NCBI lineage: Eukaryota > Metazoa > Echinodermata > Ophiuroidea > Amphilepidida > Amphiuridae > Amphiura > Amphiura filiformis. The sequence continues at coordinate 9,078,732 of NC_092628.1, forward strand.
GTTCCAAAGATATAAGCAAATAAAGAGTTTCCAAAACAAGAGAAACAAAAGAAAAGTTTTCCTATGTTTGGCTATATCTCAAAATCAATATTTCCGAGTTCCGACTGATTTTGCTTGATCGCATCACATATGATTCTTGTAATTTACCGACAATCCACTGGTTTTGCCGACAACAGTAAATTTTTGTCGACAAAATTATGAAGGGGGGGGGGGTCACACCCCATAACCCCTCTAGCGGCGGCCCTATCTATGCACGCAGTGTTAATTATTCAATCCTGATCTTTTCGTGATTCCAAGCTTTTTTAATGTCATATTGTTGTTTCTATATGTATTTTCTCCACAACTTGTGGAGAAAAATTAAACAAAAATAAAAAGCAATTTAATATTTAAATAAATTTAGAAAAGATCCTAATAAGGGATTTGATTTCATTTATACTCAGCCTAAACTTCTTTTATGTTTTAGTTCAACATTCATCCTGCTCTTTCATTATTTGTAACTCTTGTTGTTGATTTCTGACGGTCAAATTCTTTATTTTCTAAGTTTGTATCGACAATTCATTTATACACGGAAAATGAAACGGCATTTATCATCAAATAGTACATTGAAAAAGTTTTGTTATTCATATTTTTACCGAAAATTATACAATAATGATTCAAGTTTATTACACTGTTTAGATACAGTTTCTTTGTGTACAGTAAGTTTATAACATTTGGCCCCAGGCGGCCATTCAAACTTTCTGAGTGCGTACCACTTTTAAGATCCACCCTTTAGGCTCCTCCCATGTTCAAAAAATTAGTACATTGCTGACGAAGTTTAGGAAATATCACCTCAAACCCCTATACATTTGATAATAACAACACGATATTACATATAATCCGAAATTTTGTCCCCACAAAGCTCAAATTCAGCCTCTCTAAATCCATTATTTTAGGCAAATTTGCTACATTATGAGCACCATATGTAAACTTATGGAAAGCACATGTTTATCAAGCAATTATTTTACACAATATCTTGCCACATCCCAATTAATATTTAGCCCATGCGGTTTATGCAGATTCCGTCCACACCAGTCGTGGAATTTTGCGAAAAAATATTCGATACAAAATGTCAAGTCTGTATCTCATTTTGGGTACAAATTCATGAGTATTGTTTTTTTTTAATTTGCAGAATGTCTAATTTGGATACAATCACCGAATCCGTGAAATCCTCGTCAATGTTACATTAAAGTTTCTGTTATGATATTAATCTCTTTAGCTGTATTTTTCATTTTTGCTTTTTAACTTTATTCCGCCGTTTTTGTGGCTTGAATATTCTCGAGATTTATAAAACATATGTGTTTTATTCTCCCTCTTCCAACCATTAAACCTAATCTGCTGCTGCCTCCTTTACATTGTTGTTTCTGAATTTGCTTAAAGCTATATTATAACATTTGCTGAGGAAGACGCCCTCACTGAACTTTTAAAATTCCCTTTTTTACACGATTAAATTGTACTTTATTAAACCAATATACCCTGAAAAAATCAAGACTCTAGGTGCTGTAGTTTTGTCAAAATCCGAGATTTTGAATAAAACACGGATTCAGCGCTTTATTATTACGATGGAATTATTCGTCGAACGCATACACGATGTTCATAACACACAGTACGTACACGGCGTGCAGGACGATGATATACACAACAAAGGGTCGTACCACAACATGACCGAAGGAGTGGTACGTATGGGTGCGACATGTGTGCTGGTAGTAAATTCCAATTTTCTTTGCTTTGCCGTAGTTGTTCTGTTCAAAAATGAAGGGGGATATATCTGACAGTCAAAGCTCACATTTTATGTCAAAAACATGCTAATCTATTTTGTTTGAAGATGTTATAATATGGCTTTAATCGTGGACTTAATTTGTGTATATTATTTGAAACCTGTAGATCAATGTCATTTGAATAGTCTTTTTCTTTTCAAAATTACATAGTTCTTAATAAGTTCATTAATATAGTTTTTACATTTTATTTATTTATTTCTTATAATCAATGTGACTAAATTCTACAATTTATCTTTACAAATCTGCCATATTATCTGTGGATTTTCATATTTTTACATAATTAGATATTCATACAAGTCCTCTTCCTCTCAGCAGGTTAAGAAACTTCATAATCAAACGGTTTAACAGGAACCCGTATCTTGACAGTCAATGTAAGATTTGGTGAAAATCTGGGATGTTCCGCTCGGTTCGCATATTTCGTTAGTTTCAATCATAGGTTTCTTGATGTCCATATTGTTCTCTTTCTGGGTCAGGATTCTCATATTCATCGCTAGAGACACTAGAGGCACATCTTTGTCTTGTATGTAGCCGAGGTTGCTGCAGGACATCTCAATTAACGTAGATGGGCTGAAACTCACTTTATATGAAAAATTATTGGGTCCATCTCTTGATATTTTGAAACTGTGGATTTAATGAAAGTAATGTTTTTATTATTGAGTACTGTTACTACTCTTATTCTACTCTCTGTGTTTGTAATGTCGACAAAATGTTACACCAACATCGATATGAACATGGACTAATGATTAAAGTCCATTATTTTGTCCAACAATGATCTGTTTTTCATGTATTCCTTTTTTTGCCTATACTTAATACTATACTTAATAGCATGTACTTCTGGCGACTAAATCACAACTCTTTGGAAATAAACATTGATTGGTGGAAGGTGGAGGGTTGGGATGTTAGGACAAGGTTTAGGCTTGACCCAAACCTAAACCTTTGATCTAATATTTGGTATAGAAACATCCATTTCAGCACATTAAGAATAACAGAAATATGGCTATGTGCATATTTTTCAAAGTTTTCAAACACATTTTGTCGAGGATTACCCGGACAGCAGTTAGCAGACATTAACTAATGCATTACATATGCTGCAAAAGCATTCAGGCATTCCCTGGTATTACTAAATATATGTGTTTGAGTAGTAGCTAATTATTAGAAAAGGATTATAATGTCTGCAATTAAAGATGTTCCCAGTAAAAGACCCAGATAAGTTTTTACGATAAAACTGTACGACATTTCAGAAAGAAAGATAAGGACTTTATTAAAACGGCAAGAAAACAAAAACAAAAAACACCAGATCTTAATGTAAATGCCCAGTAAATATAAAGGTGGACATACCGATATATTGCTATTCCTACTATCACTGTGACAATGCCAAATACGACAATCAAGGAATCGGTCACCGCTCCAAATTTGGCTGTTGCTGCTGTGCCTGAAATGCAGTTTATAAAAATAAAAACCACCATTACTAGTAAATTATGCTGACTGCCTAACCGATGACTAAAGGCCACTTTGAGTAGTTGGCTGTGGTGAATAAGCCGAATCGTGGAAACTTGTGAATATTGATATTAATTTTGTGGCTAATTTAAAGCGGGTTGTAGGTGGCAGGCATTTAAGGAAATATTCTCCAAAAAGCTTTTGAATAAAATAATTCATTTCTTAAAAAGTAATGATCGAAGTTAAACTAGTAATTTGCTACAATTTTGCCACAACTATACTCTATTAAGGGATCTAAAATGAGCGTTTATTGCGTTTCGACAGTATTTTTTTTGTGGGACATGAGAGTACCTCAGACCTATCGAATTGCATTCTGAATACGAAGCATGTCTTTCTGATATCAAATAATTTTCATTTTTGAAAATCACAATATAATACAAATTTTATGACAAATTATAAAAATTTGATATTTTTATAATTTTTGATATATAACAGTACTCGAAGTAAATTATATAAATCTAATGACATATTCTTAAAGTGTATGTAGCAGGGAGGAAAAGCCGACGGTCAATTGAAAATTTTGACCTTTCATATTGAAGATATGGATAATTTTCCCAAAAAGACCTATTTTGTTTTGGTGTTTTGGGAAACAAATCTATATCTTCAATACGAAAGGTCAAAATTTTCAATTGATCGTCGGCTTTTCATCCCACCTACATACACTTTAAGTATAAATCATCAGATTTATAAAGTTTACTTCAAGTACTGTTAAATATCAAAAATATCAATTTTAATGATTTGCCATAAAATGTGTATTAAATTGCGAATTTCAAAAATCAAAATTATTTGATATCAGAATGACATTCTTCGTATTCAGAATGCAATTCGATATGTCTGATGTGCTCTAATGTCCCACAATAAATACTGTCCAAACGTTCATATCCCAGCCCTTAAATGGCGAACATAATTATTATAATAAATAATTATTTATACCACTCAAGAACGGTACATCCTAGATAAGTCCAAATATATATTTTCTGAATCCTGACTAGTGGAACTTATTGGTTTGATTTCTTAACATGTTGATCAAATTTGGTACTGTATAAAATTCTCTTTGCCGCCAAAAGCTACTCTGATACAATAGCTATCATGCAATTTTGTGTACTCTTGATGTAAACTACCTGTGGTGTGGTATCGGTGCAGATTTGCACCCCACCCCTTTGTACATTACAACCTACATTTATTTGGCCCACCCACCATATGAAGAAATGACAAATGCCAAAAGGCCTTATTGTACCTTGTGTTGTTGATACAAATGTTGCCAAGCCTTCAATCACTTCTTCAGTTGTGGTTGATCGAGCAGGACTGGCAGGAGTGGTGGATTCAGGTTGAGCTACCTCTTCTCCTGTAGCTGAATCAGCAGTGCTGCCTGCAGTAGCGGATACAGGCTGGGTTACATCTTCTCCTGTAGATAATTCTACACGACTAACAGGAGTGGTAGATACATGTTGTGTTTTCTCTAATCCTGTAGTTGATTCAGCAAAACTGCTAAAAGTGGTAGATTCAGGTTGTGTTAATACCTTCTCTTCAGTTGGTTCACCAGGGTCGACAGGAGATGTCGACTGGGTTACTTTTTTCTGGTGTTGTGTCAGCGGGACTAACAACACGAACAAGACCATATGATTGTGTCTGGGTTACTGCACTTCCTGTCGTTATCACTTCTCCTGTAGTTGATACAGAAGGACTGACATGAGTGGTAGATTCAGGCTGTGTTATCTCTTCTTCTGTATTTGATTCAGAAGGACTGACATGAGTGGTAGATTCAGACCGTGTTACCTCTTCTCCTGTAGTTGATTCAACAGGACTGACAGGAGTGGTAGATTCAGACCGTGTTATCTCTTCTCCTGTAGTTGATTCAACATGACTGACTGGAGTGGTAGATTCAGGTTGTGTTGCCTCTTCTTCTGTAGTTGATTCAACAGGACTGACAGGAGTGGTAGATTCATTTTTTGTTACCTCTTCTCCTGTAGTTGATTCAGCAGCACTGACTGGAGTGGTAGATTCAGGTTGTGTTGCCTCTTCTCCTGTCACTGATTCAGCATGACCTACTGGTGTGGTGAATTCATGCGGTGTTACCTCTTCCCCTGTTGTTGATTCAGCTGGACTGACAGGAGTAAATGCAGGTTGTGTTTCCTCTCCTCCTGCAGTTGATTCAGCAGGGCTGGCATGAATGGCGGACTCAGACTGTGTTAGTTCTTCTCCTGTATTTGATTCAGCAGGACTGACAGGAGTGGTAGATCCAGGCCGTGTTATAGATTCAGGCCGTGTTATCTCTTCTCCTGTAGTTGATTCAACATGACTGACTGGAGTGGTAGATTCAGGTTGTGTTACCTCTCCTCCTGTAGTTGATTCAGAAGGGCTGAGAGAAGTGGTAGATTCAGGCCGTGTTATCTCTTCTCCTGTAGTTGATTCAACATGACTGACTGGAGTGGTAGATTCAGGTTGTGTTACCTCTTCTACTGTAGTTGATTCAGCAGGACTGAGAGAAGTGGTAGATCCAGGCTGTGTTACCTCTTCTTCTGTAGTTGATTCGGCAGGACGGACAGGAGTGGTAGATTCAAGCTGTGTTACCCTTTCTCTTATAGTTGATTCAGCAGTACTGACAGGAGTGGTAGATTCAGGCTGTATTATCTCTTCTCCTGTAGTTGATTCAGCAGGACTGACAGGTGTGGTAGAGTCAGGCTGTGTTACCTCTTCTCCTGTAATTGATTCAGCAGGACTGACAGGAGTGGTAGATTCAGGCTGGGTTAACTCTTCTCCTGTTGTTGATTCAGCAGGACTGACAGGAGTGGTAGATTCAAGCTGTGTTACCCTTTCTCCTATAGTTGATTCAGCAGGACTGACAGGAGTAGTAGAAGCAGGTTGTGTTACCTCTTCTCCTGTAGTTGATTCAGCAGGACGGACAGGAGTGGTAGATTCAAGCTGTGTTACCCTTTCTCCTATAGTTGATTCAGCAGGACTGACAGGAGTGGTAGATTCAGGCTGTGTTACTTCTTCTCCTGTAGTTGATTCAGCAGGACTGACAGGAGTGGTAGATTCAGGCTGTGTTACCTCTTCTCCTGTAGTTGATTCAGCAGGACTGACAGGAGTGATAGGTTCAGGTTGTGTTACCTCTTTTACTGTAGTTGATTCAGCAGGACTGACAGGAGTGGTAGATTCAGGCTGTATTACGTCTTCTCCTGTATTTGATTCAGCAGCACTGACAGGAGTGGTAGATTCAGGCTGGGTTACCTCTTCTCCTGTATTTGATTCAGCAGGACTGACAGGAGTGGTAGATTCATTTTGTGTTACCTCTTCTACTGTAGTTGATTCAGCAGGACTGACAGGAGTGGTAGATTCATTTTGTGTTACCTCATCTGCCGTAGTTGATTCAGCAGGATTGACAGGAGTGGTAGATTCAGACTGTGTTACTTCTTCTCCTGTATTTGATTCAGCAGCACTGACAGGAGTGGTAGATTCAGGCTGTGTTACCTCTTCTCCTGTAGTTGATTCAGCAGGACTGACAGGAATGGTAGGTTCAGGTTGTGTTACCTCTTCTACTGTAGTTGATTCAGCAGGACTGGCAGGAGTGGTAGATTCAGGCTGTGTTACTTCTTCTCCTGTATTTGATTCAGCAGCGCTGACTGGTGTGGTAGCTTCAGGCTGTGTTACCTCTTCTCCTGTAGTTGATTCAGCAGGACTGACAGGAATGGTAGGTTCAGGTTGTGTTACCTCTTCTACTGTAGTTGATTCAGCAGGACTGACAGGAGTGGTAGATTCAGGCTGTGTTACCTCTTCTCCTGTAGTTGATTCAGCAGCGCTGACTGGAGTGGTGGATGCAGGCTGTGTTACCTTTTTTGTAGTCGATTCAGCAGGACTGACTGGAGTTGTGGATTCAAGCTGTATTACCTCTTCTCCTGTAGTTGATTCAGCAGCACTGACAGGAGTGGTAGATTCATTTTGTGTTACCTCTTCTCCTGTAGTTGATTCTGCAGGACTGACAGGAGTGGTAGATTCATTTTGTGTTACCTCTTCTACTGTAGTTGATTCAGCAGGACTGACAGGAGTGGTAGATTCATTTTGTGTTACCTCATCTCCTGTAGTTGATTCAGCAGCACTGACAGGAGTGGTAGATTCAGGCTGTGTTATCTCTTCTCCTGTAGTTGATTCAGCAGGACTGACAGGAGTGGTAGATTCATTTTGTGTTACCTCTTCTACTGTAGTTGATTCAGCAGGACTTACAGGAGTGGTAGATTCATTTTGTGTTACCTCTTCTGCCGTAGTTGATTCAACAGGACTGACAGGAGTGGTAGATTCATTTTGTGTTACCTCATCTCCTGTAGTTGATTCAGCAGCACTGACAGGGGTGGTAGATTCAGGCTGTGTTATCTCTTCTCCTGTAGTTGATTCAGCAGGACTGACAGGAGTGGTAGATTCATTTTGTGTTACCTCTTCTCCTGTAGTTGATGCTGCAGGACTGACAGGAGTGGTAGATTCATTTTGTGTTACCTCTTCTCCTGTAGTTGATTCTGCAGGACTGGCAGGAGTGGTAGATTCATTTTGTGTTACCTCTTCTACTGTAGTTGATTCAGCAGGACTGACAGGAGTGGTAGATTCATTTTGTGTTACCTCATCTCCTGTAGTTGATTCAGCAGCACTGACAGGAGTGGTAGATTCAGGCTGTGTTATCTCTTCTCCTGTAGTTGATTCAGCAGGACTGACAGGAGTGGTAGATTCATTTTGTGTTACCTCTTCTACTGTAGTTGATTCAGCAGGACTGACAGGAGTGGTAGATTCATTTTGTGTTACCTCTTCTGCCGTAGTTGATTCAACAGGACTGACAGGAGTGGTAGGTTCATTTTGTGTTACCTCTTCTGCTGTAGTTAATTCAGCAGGACTGACAGGAGTAGTAGATTGAGGCTGTGTTACCTCTTCTCCTGTAGTTGATTCAGCAGGACTGACAGGAGTGGTAGATTCAAGTTGCGTTACTTCTTGGGATACCAGTTCACCATGTTCAGCTGGGCTAATAGAAATGGTATATTCAGGCTTTGTAATTGCTTCTGGAGTGGTAGATTCAGACCGTATTATCTTTTCTCCTGTAGGTGATTCGGTAAGACTATTCCGAGTGTTGGACTCAAGTTGGTTTACCTCTTTTCCTGTAGTTGATTCAACATGAGTGAGAGGAGTGGTAGAATCAGGTTGCGTTATCACTTCTCCAGTAGATTCAGCAGGACTGACATAAGTGGTAAGTTGCGGCAGAATGGTCAGTGTTTCTATGTAACAAATACAAAAGTAGATTAAAAAAGAATAAAAGATCATTGCACAAAAATGTTATTTTAAATATTTAGAAGATAGCGCATCACGGTTGTTTAATATAGCATTGGCTTCATTATTAACTAAATGCAAACTATAGGTGGCGCTATTTATCCTAAATCATATTTCAAGCGGCATAGGACACGCAACACGGACGTACGAGGCTGGCGAAGATACAGGGCTGACAGCCCCATTCACAATACACGGTTAGCGATTATAAATGGACAATTAACATACTTGCAGTGGGGTACTTTGCAGAACCCCAACGGTTTTAGAGTAAGATAATTTTGCTTTGACACCACATAACAAATTTAGAATTGTTTGTGAAGATTTCATGATTATGTGTTAATCCAATGGCGACGTCAAAAATAGCGATATCGCATCCACCATCATCTGTCATATTTCTTTATTTGCAAGGGTTAGTTAATTAATTCTGCCATTAAGGTTGGTCTGAACCCTGGAATTATGGAAACTTTCGGACCTCATAAAACTACTAAATTATTAGTCTAAAGAATATAAAAGTATACATTTTTAGAATGGAAATGACTTAATAAATTCATCTGTGAGGTCCAATTTGGGCCAAAATGCTCATTTTTGGAGAAAATCCCCAAAAACAGGTTTTTTGGCCCAATTTTTTTCGCGCAACGTAACAAAAAAGGTAAATAATTATATTAACGTACCTTGCGTTATTGATGCAGAAGTGGTCCAGGTTTCAATCACTTCTCGTGTTGTTGATGCAACGGGATTGACAGGAGTGGAATGTTCAGTTGGGAATACCTCTTCTGGAGTTGTTGATATACCAGAACTGTGAGGGGTGTTGGATACCGGCTGGATTACCACTTCTCTTGCAGTTGATTCAGCAGAACTGACAGGCGTTGTATATTCAGGTGTTCTTATCTCTTCTGCTCCAGCAGATTCTGCTGGAATAACTGGAGGTGGGGATTTAGGCTGGGTTACCTTTTTTTCTGTAGTTGATTCAGTGGGACTGAAATGGGTTGTAGATTCAGACTTTGTTATCCATTTTCTTGTAGTTAAGTGAACAGATCTGTCTGGAGTAGTGATTCCGGCGTGGGTTACCTCTCCTCCTGTTGTTGATTCAGCAGGACTAACAGAGGCGGTAGCTTTGGACTGGGTTACATCTTTTCCTGTAGTTGACTCTATACGACTAACAGGACTAGTAGCTTTGGCTGGGTTACCTCTTCTTCAGTTGTTGATTCAGCTTGGCTGACAGGAGTGGTAGATTCAGGCTTTATTACCTCTTCTCCAGTAGTTGACTCTGCACGATTGACTGGAGTGGTAGATTCAGGCTCTGTTACCTCTTCTCCTGTTGTTGATTCATCAGGACTAACAGGAGTGGTAGATTCAGGTTCTGTTACTTTCTCATCAGTTGTTGATTCAGCTGGACTTACTTGGGTTGTAGATTCAGACCTTGTTATCCATTCCCCTTTTCTTGTAGTTAATTTAATAGGACCTTCTGGAGTAGTGAATTCGTCTTTGATTCCCTCTACTCCAGTTGTTGATGCAGCTGGACTTATATATGTGGTGGATTCAGGTTGGTTTACTTCTTCTCCTGTTGTCGATTCAGCAAAACTGATAGGAGTGGTAGCTTTGGACTGAGTTAAATCTTCTCCTGTTGTCTCTGCCCGACTGACAGGAGTAGTAGTTTTCGGTTCAGATACCTCTTCTCTTGTTGGTGATTCACTAAGACTGACAATAATGGTAGATTCAGGTTTTGCTACCTCTTCTCCTGATGTTGATTCAGCAGGACTGACAGGAGTAGTAGATTCAGGTTGTGTTACTTTCTTGTTAGTTGTTGATTCAGCTGGACTTACATGTGTGGTAGAGTCATGTTGCGCTACCTCTTCTTCAGTTGTTGATTCAGAAGGACTAAAAGGAGTTGTAGATTCAAGTTTTATTGATTCATTTGTTGATTCAGCAGAACTGATATATGTCACAGCTTCAGGCTGAGTTGTTGATTCAGTTAGACAGGTAGGAGCGGTCAGTGTTTCTGCTGGTGACCCAGTGGCTGTCGAGTTAAAGAAATACATTGTGGATTATTGATTTGAAAGTTTATCGTTATAAACGAAATTGATTTTGATAAGTATAACTTTTGACTGGATTTTAAGTTGTTTTAAAAATGTGATGCGATCAAGAAAAATCAGTCGGAACTCGGAAATATTATATTTTCAGTTTCTTATGGAATGGTAAAAATCATTTACAAAGCTGCATTTTGCAGAAAACCTCATTGAAATTGAACATCCAGTTCCAAAGCTATATTAAAGAGTTTCCAAAACAAGAGGAAACAAAAGGAAATGGCTATATCCCAAAATCAATATTTCCGAGTTCCGACTGATTTTGCTTGATCGCATCACAAATTAGCGCCTAAAAAGAGCCCTGGTCATAAAATTACATCTGAACTGAAACAAGAATTGTCTTCAAAAACCACAGGGCTGACACCAATTAAAGCATGATATCTAATATGAATACATCCACCGGCCTACTGCTTATTTGTTTGTTTGTATTTTCTTTAACCTTGCTCACCGAATCATACTCGATGATAATACAAGTAATCCTCTGTTCTTCGGTGAAGCATACTGTTCATTTGACAATGATTATTATCCTTTTTGTTATGATCTGATAAGGGATTGTATTGAACCGTATACATCAAGTAACTACAATCCAGATTCACTAAGTACAGTAGGAAGCTTCCATTAAACTTTGAGAAACATGATCAATACATACTGTTTGTTAATTTGGAAGACTGGGATGAGAGAGTATCCTGTTATTGTTGGCTGCTTCAAGGAAGTTTGACAAGCACCATTGAAATTATTCTACACAATTAAAAAGGAGTGTCTGACATTGCTGTTAGCATTGCTACATTTTGATGTGTATTGGCTACCCAGGGATACCATGGACAGTAGACCCCGTGCTTGTTGTTAAAGACCACAATTCCCTCACCTTCATCCACAGGATAACTGAGGAGCAGGTTTTTAAGTGTCTCAAGTCTCTAGATACAAAGAAAGCAACTGGTTTAGATGGTATTAACAGTCGGCTTCTCAAAGCAGGGGCTGGTCCCCTTACTGCGCCTTTGACTAAGTTATTCAACAACAGCTTATCCAGTGGGCAGGTCCCTCAAAAATGGAAATTATGCAGAGTCACTCCCTTATTCAAAGAGGGGTCCAGAGACGATGTCAACAACTACCGTCCAATTTCTGTTATTCCTGTTGTCATGAAAACTTTTGAACGCCTAATTCATAATCAGTTGTATGCCTTTTTAAGTCAACATAAATTGCTCTCTTCACATCAATCCGGATTCAGACCCAAACATTCCACACTTACCACTTTGATCAATGTTTCAGAATACATCCTCCAGAACATTGATGCTGGCCATTTTGTTGGAGTGGTCTTTATTGACCTAAAAATAATTATTCAGAAACTTACTTCTTTTGAAATTTTGGGTCTGGAGCTGGATTGGTTTAAATCTTATCTTAGTGATAGAGAGCAGGGAACTAAGATTGGTAATACTATTTCTGCATTAAAATGTGTCAGCTTTGGTGGATGGAAGAGAACAAATTGACCTCAAATGCTAAAAAAACAAAAGCCATGCTTTTTTTGTTCAAGGGTTGATGAGCTAAGTCTTTACATGAATAGGGAACAACTTGAAAATGTAAATCAATGTAAATACCTGGGAGTCATTCTCGACCAAAATCTAAAATGGGAAGCACAAATTAATCAAACCTGTTTAACAGTTTCGAAATACATTGGTATGTTGTACAGAATCAGGGAATGGCTACTAACCACATGAATACAATTTATAAAGCTCTTATTCTTCCAAGATTGACTTACTGTGATACCGTATGGGGAAATTGCAATAACACGCTTCTGAATAGGATTGAGCGTCTCCAGAACAGGGCTGGGAGGGCCATTCTTAAAGTTTCAGTCAGGACACCATCTTCTTTAATCAGGGAAAAACTTAAATGGAAGCCTCTTAGCAACCTTAGACAAGACTGTGTCTTTTAACTTATAAATGTATTGCTGGTTTTGTCCCAAAGTATATGCAAACAATTTTTACCTCTGTGAAAACTCTGTGGTAGCGCTCATGGCATTATTGCACTTAATTTCAAACCCAGAATTGAAGCTGGTAGACGCTCACTTTTATTCAGAGGGGCTAAGGCCTGGAATTCACTGGATCATAAACTGAAATCACCTCTCCCAATCAGCACATCAACTTTCAAAACAATATACAACTCTCAATAATTATTTTATGATTCTTAAATTTTACGGTCCAAAATTCACGGGAAATTGCACGGCTTCATTTACTTGTGTGTAGTTACGCCTAGGCGTGACTTGCTCGCGAAAATAGTCTAGCATCGTAATACTAATCAGTGTTGCCAGGAAGTATTGGGTGGCTTTACAGCATGTCTAGGTATACATGTTCGTGCAATCGCGTAACAATCGGTCATATAATTATGCAGAGATGAAACGGGGAATTATTTTCGTCCCAAAATACACCGTGTGGTAATATGCAACACCAAAGAATTACATTGACGCGAATCTGATTGATTTCATTCATTCAATTGGAATCGCTAATCTGATAATAGGTTGGGCCTGTATGCGAGTTCCGAGTTTATTTTAAATGTTTATTTTTACGGAGCTGATTTTGTCAGTCATTGATCATATTGATAAATTTCGCAAAGAGGGAGGGGGAGATACTGACAGACTGAACAAGTGAGAGTGGGAGGGGCAAGGGAGAAAGAGGGAGAGACGGAAAGGTTAGAGAATAAGAACTCGAGAGGAGAGAGACGGGACTGGGGAGGGCCGGGGAGACCGATTCGGAGGGGGAGGAGGAGGTGAAATAGGGAGATATACATTGATAAAGGGCGACACTTCGACCCTGCACCTGTGCGACCGGCTCATAAGCGGAACTTTTGTGTAAAGGGCTTATTTTCAACGTTTTGCAGAAAAAAGTGGACCTTTTCATTCGGATTAGCATTTGTCACATTAATGAGATCCAATTTAACACCATCAAAGACGAGAGGGGTGCTGGACCACTAAAAACACCGGTGTTCCATAATCTTGTCTTATCCAGCCTTTATTGACACGGGCATCAACCTGTATTGAAATAAGCTAAATGGTACATCAAGCTTAACAATGAATTCAATTTACAGATCAACTCACTTAATCCCTTGTGTTTTCGTTTCTGAACAATAGACTTACGAAAGCTGAAAAGATAAAAAGACCCTATGTTCATGGTTTACGAGTTTTTTTTAAAATTCTTTCCGGTGCGTCAAAATTTATTTTGATTCTAAGGTCACCAACAAAAATCTGAATAAGGTATCAATTATACATTTACCCTTATTGGTTGGTGATATTCCAATCTAGGCCTATAGTCATGCAGAGTTCGAAGAACCTACCATCATTACCATACATAACCAAAGTTATCAGAGGGGAGGTAGAAGTTATTGAATGGCCCGCGTAATTCACTAATATTGGATTGGACACCGACACACGTACTGGTTTATTCCGTCTTGATAAACACCGTTTAACACAAGGATAGCAACCATCCATATCTTAAAAGAAATGTTGAAATTGAAATCATGCCACATGTTGAAAGTGGGACATAACAGAAATCGGTAGCTTATATGAAACAAGACAAAAATATTTAATTTCGATATATCTTTCTAATACATATGTGGTCCACAATTTTTGACTTCAAAATTGTTGCTGTGTTATCAATCGCTGGCGCTGGAAAACATAAAAAAGCACTCGAAAACATAGCGAGCCTCGAAAACATAGCTAGCCCACCAGAGCTGACGTCTGCATAGAACCTCCTAACAAAGCCAGTGAGCCCAAACTACAGATCAATAATTATTTCACCAACCTGTTCTTGTCGGGACCTTAGTAGTCGACATGCTAGATATCTGTACTTCATAAGTGCCTTCGGTCAGTCCTTTTAACAATGCGTTTCTTGTATTTGCCACCGCATATGTGACAGTCCATGTATCAGTTCCATTTAATCTATATTTAATCTGAAAGCCATCTACTGGAAATTCTGGAGGCCAGGTCCAACGCACTAGAAGAGTAGTACTCTGCACATTAAGCAATGCGCTATAAAAACTACAAGTTTGATCTGAGTAAGAAATAAAAAAGCAAATACAACGTCAGCTCGAGAAATATATTATATGAGAAGAAATTGGCCAACACGGTGATCAGCTGATTGTCAGTGTTAAATACCCCGCGGGGACACCGCAGCCATGGCGACGTCGATAGAGAGTTCAGATTGGGATATTACACTAAATTTGTCTAACAAATATAGACAAAATAGTTGTCATACTGTACAAGCAGATAACAAAAGAAAGACACTTTAACTTGACAACCATCAGGGCAAAAATAACACTTTCACGATTCTTTTTATTCCACATGATCAATACTATGACCTTGCTAAAAATGAAAAATATGTTTTACCAATAAAACCAGTATTCATAATTATCGATTACACTTAAGGGCTGGGGTATGAACGTTTGGACAGTATTTATTGTGGGACATTAGAGCACATCAGACATATCGAATTGCATTCTGAATACGAAGAATGTCATTCTGATATCAAATAATTTTGATTTTTGAAATTCGCAATTTAATACACATTTTATGGCAAATCATTAAAATTGATATTTTTGATATTTAACAGTACTTGAAGTAAACTTTATAAATCTGTTGATTTATACTTAAAGTGTATGTAGGTGGGATGAAAAGCCGACGATCAATTGAAAATTTTGACCTTTCGTATTGAAGATATGGATTATTTTTTCCAAAACACCAAAAAAAATTTTTCAATTGACCATCGGCTTTTCCTCTCTGCTACATACACTTTAAGAATATGTCATTAGATTTATACAATTTACTTCGAGGACTGTTATATATCAAAAATTTGAAAAATATCAAATTTTTATAATTTGTCATAAAATTTGTATTATAATTATTGTAATTTTCAAAAAATGAAAATTATTTGATATCAGAAAGACATGCTTCGTATTCAGAATGCAATTCGATAGGTCTGAGGTGCTCTCATGTCCCACAAAAAATACTGGCGAAACACAATAAACGCTCATTTTAGATCTCTTAAATGTTTCAAAAACCATATGTAGTTGACATGAGAGTGGTGACATGTGGAATTCTAGATATCCGTACGTGGTACAATTTCCCTGTTGTTAGT
This sequence comes from Amphiura filiformis, assembly GCF_039555335.1. Classification (NCBI taxonomy): domain Eukaryota; kingdom Metazoa; phylum Echinodermata; class Ophiuroidea; order Amphilepidida; family Amphiuridae; genus Amphiura; species Amphiura filiformis. The sequence continues at coordinate 9,094,548 of NC_092628.1, forward strand.
CCTTCCAAACGTGCCATTCTTTTATCTGCCTCGGTATATACGAAATTCCATGTATCAGTTTCTGATAATCTGTATTCAATCAGAAAGCCAGCTACCAGAGACTGAGATTCCCATTTCCATTGTACTTGAGGTGTTTCGTATACTTTTAACCATGCGTCATATATAACTGAATCTGAAGGAATAAAAGATCAAATGACATGAATAAGATGTCACCTTGTGATTTGGACGCAGCCCTGGACACTCGCATGCATCGGCACGCATCACTTGCCTGTTTTTTTCTGTGCAAATCTGCCACTACTAGAGAGGCTGTATCTGTATCAGTTATCATTTTCGTGCAACATTTTTGGACAAAGTGACGTTGAGCTGAGATATTTGTTTTGAAAAATGCATTTTTATGATTGGTTACCATTACAAAAATGTCAATATTAAACTAGCTATAACTTTAAAAGTTAATGATGTATGAACTTCATATTTGATGTGGAGAATTTCCCGTCATATTTTTTCAGTTAATCTCGATGGCATTCAAAATAATTCATAACAGTATAATTGGCCAAAATGGCAGGTAGCTAACGAGGTAGAATTCCACGATCTGAGAGTAAATAGGAGAGCACACAAATAGGCCAAATCATTGATTTGAGAGTCTCTCAGATGCGCTAAAACATCGATCTGAGAGTCTCTCAAATCGGCTAAATCATCGATTTGAGAGTCTCTCAAATCGGCTAAATCATCGATATGAGAGTATTGCAGATTCAATGGGTTATTGATTTTAGAGGAGGAAGTGCACGAACGGATCGTTGCTCCCGGATATGGCCCACATCAATGGTCTGTATTAAATAAAGCATATCGCGACTTGCGAGTAAACATTAAATTTCAAAATGATTAGGTGCAAAGTTTTCATGGTTTTCAGAGCATTTTTCAGTTCAACTTTAAGATACTTTAATTTGAATTTTTGTTCAATAAGACTTCTGTTGTAGTCGTTTAAAATTTCGCATGCACGTGTGATTTGACCAAGCTTTCTTTGGTGTTTACGATATCGGCCTATCATAAAAATGATACCCCCGTCGGAAATACTGATATCATTGCCGGCGTGTATTTATTAGAAAATAATGATATTATTAGGTATAGGCTTATAGCATAAATAATAGGCATTAAGAAAATTTATTGCATCTAATTTCAAACATTGAATTGTTGGAAGCATTGTATAAGCCTATAGACATGCAAAAATAACATACAAAAAAAACCCACGATATATATTTATAATAATATTTTTATCATAATTATTTTTCATAGACTTCCGTTGCAGTCGTTTTGTAATTCACATGTGGTTTTTCGGTCTTTTGTCATTCCACCCTTGATGAAATATTTGATTTCCGAATTTGAGAAATTTAAGAAAGGAGTTTATACAAACAAAATAATGCATTGTTACCCAGAATTGAGGCGTCAGATCGTGCCTCTGTCCTTAATACCGAGTTGCCTAATTTGTTCATAGACTTCCGTTGCAGTCGTTTTGGAATTCGCATGTGGTTTTTCGGACTTTCACTTGCAAGTTTCATTCTTCTGCATAATATAACTCTAAATATTTGATTTCTGAATTTGAGAAGTATGTACAAACAAAATAGTGCATTGTTAACACTGAAGCGTCATCAGATCGCGCCTCTGTCCTTTATAGCCTACCGAGTTGCAGACCGAATCAAGTTGGTATGCTGGTCACTTTTGAGAAAACAAAATGACATGATGGACGAGCAAACAATCTTTGTCAACTGAGCTAGATATTTTTGTTTTTTGTGTGTAGGCCTATATGTTTTTTGTTTTTGGCCCGTTTACCCCACTATATGAGACCTCATATTTTACTAGTGCCCTTCCCAAGATCCCCCAGCACCATATTTTTCTTGCTCTCCTCCAAAAAGGCAATTAATGTTCTAATATTATAGCTTATTATGAGACTATTCATGCAATCCCCGACCCCATAATTCCTCGTCACTCGAAATTTTGTCAGTGCAATCACTGGTCCTTATGTACATTATGGTCCAAAAATGGTCTCATAGGTATGTTTACTTTTTTTACAGGTGGCACTAGATGCCAATAACCCGCTGCCCCAGTTACTGCGCATAAACTGCAAGATTGAGAAAATTGAGGCAAGCAGCATTATTAAGATCCTGCTTTTGAAGGGTTGCAGTGCCTAGAAAATCGATGATGAAATGAAAGTTATCTTCGGTGGTGATTGTGATATGTCACTGTCGCTTTTTGGAAAAGGAATTTTTATTTCATCACAGATTTTCTGGGCACTGTAACCCTTAAAATGGAACTTAATCATGCTGCATGCCTCAATTTTCTCCATTTTGCTGGTTATGCGGTTACATAGGCAGGTAGTGACATCTAGCTCCTGTAAAAAAGTAAACATACTTATGAGACCATTTTTGCACCATAGTGTACATAAGGACCAGTGATTGCACGGACACAATTTCATTGTTATAGCTCTTTCACTTCTGGGCGATTTCTAAAACTTTTTGATACCCCCTCGTATATACGCGTCACCTCCAAAGTTGGAGTGCCCACCCCCTTCATGTACATGTGCTATGCATGATGCATATGATGCGCAATAATTAAGTCCCAAAGTTTCTTATTTACCCACCAAAGACCCATTTTGGTTTAAAGTCGGACTGCATTTTTGTCTCTAAATTCCTACTATCGGAAAGGCCTACAATTCTGATAGATTTACCCCCCCCCCCAACAAAATCTTTCAAAGACCCCTATTTTAGCGCCTAGAGGACTATTTTAGCGCCTAGAGGACTTTTCATCATGGTTCATATCCTTTTCCATCACTCTAATGACCATTCTGTAATGAACAGGGTGCAATTCTGCTTCGAGTATCTCCAATAGATTAATAGGCTGGTAGGGCCTATAATGGTTATTTATGATGAGACCTAAATTTCATGTTTATATGGTATGCCTCCCTCTCCTATAGGCTAAATCAAATGATTGAAAACATTTTGTGCGGCTCGTTCGGCGCACCACATCATCCGTCCATATCTAGGTATATCAAACACCCAGATTTGGAAGCATAGTGGATCGGTTTTATGCCGTGTGCATGGTCAGGCTGTCGACAGAAATAATAGCACCTATTTCTTACATAAAGTAAGATGACTTTCTTTTTCAAATTAAAAACTATAATATATTTCTTTCTCTCTTTCAGTAACTTTCTTTTAATTTTATTCCACATTTTAACAAAACATTGCTTTGTCTTTTTAGCATGTTTTTGTCTTTCTTTCTAAACACTATCCCTCAATAGACTCAAACATGTTCAGCATTCAAACATGTCATCCGTCCATATCTAGGTATATCAAACATCATCCGTCCATATCTAGGTATATCAAACACCCAGATTTGGAAGCATTAATAGTGGATCGGTTATATGCCGTGTGCATGGTCAGGCTGTCGACAGAAATAATAGCACCTATTTCTTACATAAAAGTAAGATGACTTTCTGTTTGAAATTAGATATTGTAATATATTTCTTTCTCTCTTTCAGTAACTTTCTTTTAATTTTATTCCACATTTTAACAAAACATTGCTTTGTCTTTTTAGCATGTTTTTGTCTTTCTTTCTAAACACTATCAATATACTCAAACATGTTCAGCATTCAAACATGTCATCCGTCCATATCTAGGTATATCAAACACCCAGATTTGGAAGCATTAGTGGATCGGTTTTATCATGTTTATGCCGTGTGCATGGCCAGGCTGTCGACAGAAATAATAGCACCTATTTCTTACATAAAGTAAGATGACTTTCTTTTTCAAATCAAAAAATATAATATATTTCTTTCTCTCTTTCAGTAACTTTCTTTTAATTTTATTCCACATTTTAACAAAACAGTTGCTTTGTCTTTTTAGCATGTTTTTGACTTTCTTTCTAAACACTATCCCTCAATATACTCAAACATGTTCAGTATTCAAACATGTCATCCGTCCATATTTTATTTATATCAAACATCATCCGTCCATATCTAGGTATATCAAACACCCAGATTTGGAAGCATTAATAGTGGATCGGTTTTATGCCGTGTGCATGGTCAGGCTGTCGACAGAAATAATAGCACCTATTTCTTACATAAAGTAAGATGACTTTCTTTTTCAAATTAAAAAATATAATATATTTCTCTCTCTCAGTAACTTTCTTTTAATTTTATTCCACATTTTAACAAAACATTGCTTTGTCTTTTTAGCATGTTTTTTCTTTCTTTCTAAACACTATCCCTCAATATACTCAAACATTTTCAGCATTCAAACATGTCATCCGTCCATATCTAGGTATATCAAACATCATCCGTCCATATCTAGGTATATCAAACACCCAGATTTGGAAGCATTAATAGTGCATGGTCAGGCTGTCGACAGAAATAATAGCACATATTTCTTACATAAAGTAAGATGACTTTCTTTTTCAAATTAAAAAAATATAATATATTTCTCTCTCTCAGTAACTTTCTTTTAATTTTATTCCACGTTTTAACAAAACATTGCTTTGTCTTTTTAGCATGTTTTGTCTTTCTTTCTAAACACTATCAATATACTCAAACATGTTCAGCATTCAACCATGTCATCCGTCCATATCTAGGTATATCAAACACCCAGATTTGGAAGCATTAGTGGATCGGTTTTATCATGTTTATGCCGTGTGCATGGCCAGGCTGTCGACAGAAATAATAGCACCTATTTCTTACATAAAGGAAGATGACTTTCTTTTTCAAATCAAAAAATATAATATATTTCTTTCTCTCTTTCAGTAACTTTCTTTTAATTTTATTCCACATTTTAACAAAACAGTTGCTTTGTTTTTTTAGCATGTTTTTGACTTTCTTTCTAAACACTATCCCTCAATATACTCAAACATGTTCAGCATTGAAACATGTTTAAAAAGTGATTGCAATGATGTGTTTAGCGATATATAGGGCTATATATTTCATTTTTAACTTCATATAACTTGTTATTTTTACGCGCGCACATAGGTCTTCCATATCTGGGTATTAAATACATTTTGGAAGCATAGAAGTGGATCGTTTTTTACCTTTCCAATCAAATTTGTGCCCATTTGTTTGCACTACATTATGTAACTTGAGTAATGATTTCAAAATCAAAAAGAAAAAATTGAAATATCTCATTTACCTTTTTAATAATGAATTTTTAATTAAATCCGGCAAAATGAGCATTTCTGAAACAACAACTTTTGTTAATTACAATGATATTTTTCAAACATAGTGACCCAAAAACAGTTCCTTATATTTGGTTATAATAGTTAAAGAACATTCAAGGCTACTATTAGACATCACAAATCATTTTCCTAAAATTTTATATTCATTTTAAGTTCAGATTTCCGGAAATTCCTTAAGATTTCCCAAACGGGAAATATATGATATCTCCAGAAGGGAAGGTGGTATGAAGATCAAAACAACCACCAAAATGTGTATTTTTACCCACACTATAAGTATAATGTCATGCCAATAACTCAATTTCAGCCAGAGGTGGATGTAAGGGCTTTTGCAACAGAGCTCTTCATATAGTGTTTGGCAATATATGGTCAACACTGAATTATATTATCATATAGGCCTATTTCCTATCTCTATTGAAATGTTTACTTTGTCAATTTTTATATTTAAAGTAAATAACATAGGCCCTAATGTTGCACAAAATAATAAAGACCCGTGCATGAAGAATCACATTCGAAAGATGTAAAATGTAACATGAAAAAAATAACATGTATACATTTCTTTCAACATTTAAAGTTTAGATTGATTGCAGAAAATTATTTTCAAAATGATTTGTGCATGCTCATAGACTTGAACTGAGCAATGTATATCTGGGCGAAGTTTCAAATAATGTTTCAAGTTTATTAAAATCACGCCTCATTCAAGAATCCAAATTTATATGGCTCAATGAATTCTTTCAGGTTTTGTGTGAAAATTGCTCAAAATAATATTAATTTTTAGCTTCCTAAAGTACCATTGTGTACCGACTCCCGAGTGATATTTATTCGTACTCTAAGTTGTAAACATGGTAAATGAATAAATTGGCAGATGTTAAGAAAAGATACATCACTTTCAATAGGCATTTTCCTTATCACTTTCAAAATGCAAGTTGATTTAAAGAAATACACCATGGTAGTAGTTTTATGATAATTATTATATGGTGTCCAATGTTTTGTGGGCAAAATAATTTACTGTATGGGCACTTTTGGGCAATGGGCAAGTTGAATTTACTGGATGGGCAAAATAATTTACTGGGTGGGCAAAAGCAAAAGCCCACGCAGTTAACATATTATTTACCTCCCTGGTTTAATTTAAACTTCATAATACTAGTAACTCGCGTGCTCATAGGTCTTCCATATCTTGGTAGGCCTATATCAAATAGATAGAAGTGAATCGGTTTTATGCGTATGCATGGTCAGGCTCAGTGGCGTAACTCCTATGGGCTCTGGGGGGCCGCGCCCCCGGGCACCCAGGCTAAGGGGGCACCCATCTGCAGACCGGATACCCTTTCGACACGATAATACTTTGTTATAGGAAAGAAGTGGAAACCTTTACCCACCATGCATAGAATTATACTCTTCATTTGGGTGCCCCCTTCAACACACAATTTTCGCGCGCTTCGCGCGCATTGCACATAAATATAGTCATTTGAAAGACCAAAATTCAGCTTGATTAGGCTATACCAAATTTGTATGCACATTTTTGCGCGCCCGCACCACTGGTATTGTGTATTCTTTCCTCTGGGCGCCACAACCCCTAGCTACGTCACTACAGCTAGTAATGAATCTTCAAAAGTAAAGACATTGGAGAAGATGAAAACATTTGTTTTATTAACATGAAGTTATTCGGTAGGTATAATGGCTTTCAATACCAAAATTGATTAGCTCTGCACCATGCACACAACTTAGAAAATAGGTCCTACACCAGTGGCGTAGCGACGGGGATGGGGTACAGAAGGGGCACGTGCCCTGGGCGCCACTGACCCTTAATTAACCAATTCAGCGTCAATTCTGCGCCCCCTCCAGCGATGAAAGTCAAATTTTTCGCACGCTTTGCGCGCATTTCAGCACAATATCATTTGAAAGATCAATTTAAGACCGATATTCAACTTCATTATGACCAAAATTAATGCGTGATTGGTCCAATTTTTGCAAATTTTCGCGCGCTTCGCTCCAAGAATTGGGGAGGGGTGCCATTATGTATCCTTAGCTCTGGGCGCCACAATGACAACCCCTAGCTACGCCACTGCCTTTGGTCAGGGGCACCCGATCTACTTTCGCCCCCGGGCACCCTGGCCCAAAGTTACGCCACTGGTCAGGCTGTAGACTGTATATTAATAGCATCCATGTTAGATAATTTTAAAAGATCTTTGTAAAGGGGTGACTTTCTTTTCAAATTTAAAAATAAAATATATTTCTTTCTTATTTGTTTTCTCTCTTTCAGTGACTTTCTTTTAATATTGTAATATTTTTATTTGGTATTATAGTGAAATAATGTTTTGACTTATATTGTGTAAACCCTTGTCACAAACGCATCTCACAGATTAAGGAAATATAAATTTAATTAAATCTGTTTTGGATGAGTGGCATTTTTTAAATGTGTTGAAATTATTTGATATGAAAAACACGAACAAATTAACTATACGATATTTCTAAATTGCCATACTAGTAATTTCAATTTAAGTATTTCCCAGTAATTTCCGATATCAGAGATGCCACCTTTTCTTCTTTTGCCCGAATTCCTTCTTTTATAATGTCATACTTTCCACACTTTTAGGCATCTTCAGCCCATTGGGGGACTTTTTAAAATCTAAATTTACACATTATTTCAGGCATTTTTTTCCACAAACTGGTTTAATTTTAAGCTTCATATAAGTAACTCGTTATTTTTCCTATTCACGCGCGCACATAGGTCTTCCATATCTAGGTATATCAAATACCCAGATTTGGAAGCATAGAAAGTGGGTCGGTTTTTGCCGTGTGCCGTGTGCCATTTCATAGATTAAACATCTTTGTAAAGGGGATAACTTTCTGCATCAAAATAAAAATATATTTCTTTCTTATTTTGTTTTCTCTCTTTCAGTGACTTTCTTTCAATTTAATTCCACAAACCATTGCTTCAAGTTGTCTATTTTAGCCTGCATTTTGGATGTTTTTGTATAATAGGCCGATATATATAGTTTTGAACTGATTTTCTTTCCTTCATTTGTTTTTTCATCCTTTCTTTTCATATAAAATCGGGCTAATTATCTGTTTGAAGGCAGAATGAATAGGAAAACTATGTTTGTTTTTTCTTCATTCATTCGAAGGTCTATAAACATTAACCCTCATACTCAAACATGTTTCACATTTAAACATGTTTACAAAGTGATGACAAGAGTGCGATAATATAGGGGCATTGATTTATTTTAAACTATAGCTTTTAGCCTTTTATACATGCACATCATATACTTCTAGCAAACACCTACAATGTAAATCCAAACGTTTAGGTTTTAAGCACTTATTTAATCACCCCAGATATGAAGGTTTAACACTTTTAAAACACAAATGTGTTTATTTCGTCCATGGTGTGTTTACAACCTACACACTCTGCGTAATGGATAAACACATTTAGTGTTGCAGTATTAAACATGTTTAATATCACGAACACTGTACTCAGACACAAATAGACACTAAACCAAACATTCTGTTTAAGTTATCAACACTTTGTTTATTGATATAAACACACATTGCATTTATTAATTAAACACATGTGTTTATCAGGCTGTAACAATTTTTAAACACAGCAAGGTATTTACTTTACCAACACTACACACAATGTTGAGAATACAGTTGAAATTAAACACATGTACAAAGTACACACATTGGTGTATATACTCTAAACACTTCAATAACTAAATATTTAGCTATTTCAGTATCAACGTTCATTGAAAAAAATGTTTAGGACTTATTTAAATACATTTTTTTTCTTTCTATATGACTTATTAAACATTTTAATACAAATACATAAAATTGATGGATGATATAAACACATATGTTTAGCAATTTACACATTGTTTACCTTCTAAACATGTTACAGAGTGATAAATGAATGTGTTTAATTGCTAAACAGTTTTTATGTTTTGGCAAGTCTACCTCTCAGAAATACTGTAATTGTGAGTTGCCAAAACTTCTTAATTATTCATGCAAGCTATAGTAAATATATAAACATCTCAAAAAAGTAACTAACCCTGTTGGGCCCTTCTTCCACTCAGGTATTCAATTGTTTTCTGGGCTATCGTATCCAATGAGGTGTTAAAATGCGCAGAAATAAATTCTGCTTCCAACGTATTTTACAGATTCGTAATTCAATAGCCTGTCTTTTAATAATGGCCATTATTTAAGGGGTTAGTTGTTTTCTTTAAGGGGTACTACACCCTGGCCAATTTTGTGCCTATTTTTGCATTTTTCTCAAAATTATATCGCATTGGTGACAAGTAACATATTATAGGGGCAAGGACTACAACTGCTGCACTGAAAATTCAGCACCTCATGGCAAGTAGTTATTGATTTATTGATCAAATATTGGTTTTCCCTCATTTTTGACTGTAACTCCACAACTGTTGTCTGTGCTGAAATAGAATTTCCATTGCAGTAGTTGTAATCCTTGCCCCTGTAATATACATATCTTACTTGTCATCAATGCTCTATAACTTTTGAGAAAAATACAAAAATAGGCAAAAATTGAGCAGGGGTGTAGTACCCCCTTAAGATGTTTACAATTGTGAATGTAAATGGAGAAGTAATACAAAAATACTAGGGGGGGGGGGTAAAAACATTGATTTTGAGACCATAACAAAATCAGGCTTTTTATAGTTTATATACCGGTATAGGCTCAATTATATAGTTTTCAAAAACACTGGAAACTCAAAATTTGTTTTTGGTACACTTTTTGAAATCTAGAAACTTCTAAAAATATATCTTGCATTACAACACACAATGTTTTGACATTTTAAAGTCCAAATAATTATTTAATTATTCCTGTATCCTGGACAGTTGTAATGTTTCTTTTCACATCTTCCCTGGTTCATCTATATAGTGTTTTTAATCATATGCCCAAAACATATATTTGAACCATGCATGTTATTCCCGGTTTATTCTCAGCGTATTCCAGCTTTAAAGACATTACTATTAAAGCCATAATGTGTGATTTGCTCTACAGCAACGCCCTCAATTTTTTTTGAATTTCTACTTTTTGCACCATTGTATGGATGTACATATGTGACGTGTCATGTCAAAGGAGACACTTTTGGGCAGGTTATCAATTTCGAGATTCTTACATATCTTAAATATAGACATATTTTGCTCCACAACGCCGTTTGCCCCAATGAAATCGGACATTCCTAAGCGAAGATATTGAGTTCGTAAGTTATGGTATTATAAAACTGGAAATTGAGATATCGGCCTTTGAAAATAGTATTGACAATGTTGAGAGTAGGAATTACCTTGAACAAATGTTTCAAAAATACAATATGCCAATTATATTCCGGTCTGAAACTATCAGACAATATTTTTAACATTAATAACATCACAAATTCACAACAAACCCAAATTGTGAAAAAATTACCACCGGGTAGATTTGTGGCTATTTCTCCATTTACGATCCTGCCCAAAAGTGTCTCCTTTTGACATGACACGTCACATATATAAGATGGAAAACTGCTCAGTGACCTCTACCAGCCAGACGTGAAAATTTACCACCCTCCCCCTAGCACACGCGAACACCAACACACCCTGCAACACCCCATGTCCACCCACCCAACACAGGTGCAAACAGATGAGGTAGGTCACCGAGCAGAAAACTGAAACAAGAGACCTGCTCTTCAATACTGGTATTCACAAAATAATATTTCAAATGATTTTTAAAAGACTTTGTGCCCATATACAAGATAAAATGATCCTTAACAGAATTTGGCCCCGTTACAGAACAAAAATGCACAAAATATATTTTCCAGAGCAATGTATACATTTTCACATGAAAATAAATAATTTTGGATTCAAAATGAATGTAAAGAAAAAAATTACCATTGCCGGGAGTGGGAATTAAACTCAGACCACTCGCGTGGTAGGCTAAGATACCAACCGTTACACCATGTATACATTAGTTCAGATTGGGGAAATTTTCAGTATTATATCATAACATAACATGCGTTATTCATACAAAAAATAACAAAACAGTACTTTCAATGAGGTTCACTGTCGAACCTCAACGGATTTAGACTGATAAAATATACATACACTTTTGGAATTATTTGAGACATTTTTGTGTTTACATGTTAAACCAATGACGACGTCAAAATTCAGTCAATCTTGCCCCCCGGTTGAAACCAATAACATATCTGTGCAAGGGTTAACATGTTATTGCACTGACCCCTTCAATTACAATTTTACCTAATAATCTGCCATTTATCTTCCATTGCAACGTATGTTATATAACTTCCAAAAAGGTTCCAAATGTAATTATAACATCATACCCTATCATTACCCAAAAGTTCTTATTGAAATGTCTGACATGAAATTTTGAATCCATTTCGAAAACTGTTCTGTAATTATTGGTAATTGTCACTTAAATCAACCATTGGTGGGATGAATGTTAGACCGTCGGGTACATGCGGGGACACAATCACCCCATTAAAAAAGTATGACATTGTTCATGATGTTCAATTTGTTCTTCCATAGCCCAGTGCAATTTTTGCCTGCAATACTGTTAAATACCACATGCTTTGTGTGCAATTTAAATAAAAGTAGATAATTGTATCTTGATTTAGGACTATAAATAATGAGAACCCATTTTTTTTTTTTTTTTTTTTTGTTGAGGAATTTATCATCATGCAAAGTTTTGGTTTCTCAATATATAACCCTAAATTATAGGTAATTTTCAGTGACGTTTTCTTAGTCAGGTGACACGAAGCATGCAAAATTTGTAAATTTTACACTACACATATTTCAGGCAAAAATGCACACAAGACTATTCAAGTTCAATGTTGATTTTTTTCAGAGGGTTATCACTCCCCTGTCCCCAGCAGTACACAACAGGTTACAGACTATTACAGGTACTCAAATTGAAACACATAATACAAGATATCAAGTTGACAATTTAAATATAGTCAACTGGACTTACTATTTTTGTCTAGATTTCCAGTTGACTAGATTTAAATTATTTGATATTTTTTATACCTGGATGACTGAGAATATACACAAATACATTTACAAGGCAATCAGTTGGAGAAAGGCACCTGCAGAGCTATCCATACACTGTAAGTTCACACCATCTCCTACAATGTAGTTGGTTTCGTTGAATATTACAAGATGAGGCAGCTCGCCACTCTTCAATGCAGCGTTGATATTTGACACATCCTGTCATAAAAACACAAAAGGAATCATTATAATTCATGTGTAGCCTAAATATTTAAAATCAGGTTATAGGAATTAAATAAATCTCCTTTTTTATTATCTATATTTTAATTTAAATATTAATTGATTGACTTTTAAGTCTTCAGAGCAAAAGATATTAACTTGTACAGTGAGAGGATAGAGTGGGCAAAGAAAAGGGAAGGGAGAGAAGAGAGGAGAGCAGAGGACACCTGATTCACAGTTTGGTCCATGTCTAAGTTATCAAAAAGCTCCAAGTCACTTTCTGATTTGACATGTGCATCTAGATAGTTTTTGTTTTGTTTGTTTTATTTCTTCTTTTGCCTGGATTACTCATTCAGTGGATGTTTTAAGGTATCCTCTGTTCTTCCATGAGGCCCAGGGTCACATTGAAATAGTAACACTTTATTGGAGAATTTTATAGTAACACTTTAGTGAAGAAATATTGCATAGCAAATAACTAGCTAAAAAAACCTCAATATGGTATTAATTTTAGGGATTTTGCCCATTTTATACTAAATATATTATATATTGTTATACAAAAAATTCTCGGACAAGCAGCAGTTAGCATCTTGCATGATTATCGGAAGTTTGTGGTGCTCTGCGTGGATTCAACTTGTATGATGCGACGCATACATGCGCATTTATCGTGCATGTTTTACAGTGTATTTTGTGTGTATCACACAAAATTGCATGCACTGTTTGGGATTTTTTTGTTTCAGCAGTACAAAATATACATGCAATTCACAGAAGTTCACTTGAAACAAGGGAATTTGGTATGTGATACCATTTCAAATATTCTCAGGTGTACTAACCTCTTTGATGAAGATAATAGACTTCGTCTTGTCTCCCTTTCCCGATCCAATATAATGCGGAATGCTTCTCCATAGTTTGTATGGCATTGATCATCTGTCAATAAAAAAAAAAGAAATTTAGAATGTTTACCTTTACCGTAAGTCTTCTTAAATTTAATAACTATATGAATACAATCATCAACCAATTCAAGACATTGGTGCAAATGCTCAATTTTGTTGCTAAATTGAATTAGGCACATGTGGTTTTGTATAAAGTTGGTGAGCTATAATACACGCATTGTTGGCACTTATAGAATGAAATAGCAATTTTCTTTGTTTTACCTCATTTGTTTGGCTCGAAACTAAAAGGGGACAATGTGATTAGCGAAAACTAACATTTAAATATGAATCTAAGCTTTATGCAAATCAAACATAGTTGCTTTAACTTCACCCTCATGCAGACTTCATCCATTTTTTCAAATCAAGTCTGAATTAATAATTAATTCATCATAAATATGACTTGTTTTCTGGTATTTTCAGTGACAAAGCCAGCTCAAGCAGTACCGGTACTTGTGTCCTTCAGTTTGTTCATTCGTTTGTACATTCGCACTTGCACTGGAAGGTAACCCTTTAGCGTTTGTGCAGGGTCTCCTTAAAATGTCTTGTGAATTTGGAATTTACACACATTACCGGTAGTGAATTAAATCCAAATATTTGTGGATTAATTGAAAAATTAAATAACATCATGTTTAGTTCTGTATTACTTATTGACAGTGTAAAAGGTTTTTTCAAAATATTGTACAATTACGAAAATATGACTTTAAGGGCAGAGTAATGGAAGAGAACATGCCCCTTTTCCAGCTTCATTATTTCCCAAGTTTAAGTCCAAAGTATATAAAACTTTTTGGAATGGAAACGTAAGTTGGGGAAGCATTATAGTAAGATCAGATTTAAACAATTTAAATGTTTAGTTTTTGAAGTTCACAACATTGATTTTGAAAATGACCACAGACATACAAAATTACAATTTTAAATTTCAGCAAAATTAATGCAGAAATAGATCAGCTGAGAAACATGAAAAGGTCAAACTAAAAAGCCACTAAAAACTGAATATGACAAAATGTATTTTAGAAATCATTAACGTGTATTATATACACATTTAAGTGTTTATTACATTATCAGTTCAGAATATTTCAGATTATAAATTTGATGTCTGTTCTGATAATATAATATATATGCATGTAAGTTTGATGCCTACATTATACAGTATAACTGTAATTTATTGAAATTTATTGGTGCAACATAACATTGTTAAAAATACAAGTGTTTCCTGCTACATAATCGGTTGTCTGTGATTTTCAAACCTTTTTGAATATGTGGATATACACTTGTATTTCCACTTCTTTTATTATCCTGTCGGAATGACTTGTATACAACATAATATGGGAAGGTGATTTACATCTGACAATGTCATTCAGGCAGGATAATAAATGAAGAAACTGAAAAAAAAACCCACCAAAATACTGGTACCGATATGTATTTACCATGGCCACACAAACATGTAAATATAGCTCCTTGGTTGCCTCATGTTGGACTCTTGAAGAGAAGCTTCTTCACAATAACATAGGTGCTGAGAAGGTGTCCAGTAGAAGAATCACAGTCTATACACATATGTATAAGTAGGCCCTTCATAGTAGTGTTTTGACTGCTATACACTTGACCGGCAAGTCTGCAAAAGACAACATAAACAAGAATAAATTAGTAATGTATCTTCTTGCCAAGCAAACTGCTGTGTAAAATCACCACTGAACAATAAATAATAATATAAACAAACACCCACTTGTGTCGCGATCAGCTGCGGTGTGAGTGGTGTCATGCTTCAGTGAATCCGACTCGATTTTGAATGCAATGATCTCTACTCTCTAGCCTCAAATGTGAACCTAATTGGTGAGCAAATTTGTGACTAGACTTCTCGAGCAAGTTCAGAATGGCAAATTTCAGAAGAAAGCATCATTTAAATAATTACATTTTTTTGTACACAGAAATATCATAATCATTTAAATTGAAGATTTAAGCTTGCACTGATCATGACTATAAAACCGGGAGCCTGTAAAAAGGAAGTAAAGCTCACACATTTTCTTTGTCGGGGTTCTTTGTGTAGTGTGATACTGATACCGTACTTCAATGTAAATGACAAATTATTACAGGCACGACAGACTTTTCTTGTTAAGCTGTCTGCAAAAGTATAGACTACCCCGTAGTCCACTTGCCCATTGTGCATACTCTGGATATTGTATTTAAGCTTAAAACTCTGATTTAATTAATGTGTGCACAATTGATAGATTTTCACATCTGTTCTTTTCAGTCACCCTAATCCCTCTGTTTGTTAGCTTCCCAAGTGGACTACTGACATTGGATTGCGGTTTTCATGCTTAACACGGCTGTCTATGAGCTTCTATGGATGAGATTGTCGGAAATCTGGCCTACTAAAATTGGCCATGATGTAATGCATCTTCAAATGGATCTGGCTTGTGATTGGTCGCCCGATCTCGTTATGGTTTAAATCCTCCGGTACCTGTCATTACCATTAATAACTACATGGTACACAAGTATGTGGCCTACCCCGCCTTTGTGTTGTGTAATTGCATGAACGCGTCAATAAGTGCATGAACGCGTCTCGTATTTGCTTGCGGTTAAATTTGATTGATAAACAAGTATGATTGACAGTGTGAGTGTTAGGGACTTTGCCCATTCAAAATCCCGTTTAAAATCAAAAGTCCATAGTCTATTTTTAACCTGGAATTTCGCGATTAATAAACTGGCAGATTCTAAAATCAGAATTGTTCAGTATTGAAGTGCCAATACACACTGCTAACACACAGTGTCTTAAATTGGAAAAATCATCCTTCTTTTAATCTTCCAGCTTGAATGGGGAATTAGCATTGGCTGACAATAAAAAACACTCAAAAGTTGGACCAAAACACTCAAAAGTAAGACCAAAATAAGCTGAACCACTCAAAAACTAGCTCAAAGTAAGACCAATTCAAGCCAAATTTACTGAATCCACTTCACTTGAGTGCCCTCTTGAGTGAAGTACTTCTTCCTATTGTGACTGTATTGACTGATCCAACATTCAAGTGCATTCATCCAACTTTGAGCTTATTTTGGTCTTAATTTGAGCTTGTTTTGGACCTTCTTTTGAGTGTGTTCTATTGTCAGCCACACCTAATTCCCCATTCAACCAGGGTATTAAAAGAAGGACGATTTTTCCAATTTAAGACATTTGGAGTTTCCAGTGACAATTAGGACATTATGATATGTTGCATTCAATAATATAAGCCTACGTACACTTTACATTTACTGTCACTAATATAATTATATAAACTTTTTCATAACAATTTTATACTAGTATTGTGATGTAATTAATATCAGTATAATTTCGAGTTCAACTGAATGCTTTCATCATGATTAACATCAAAAATAGACTATGGCATAGTCTAGCAAAAGTAACAAGCTTTGGGCGAGTTTTACAAATTAAAATAATTATTTAATTTCTTGGTCGGCATGACGTCACTCACGATCATAGATCGCTTCATCTCATTGGTTGTTTTTGCCAAAATTGCTAAATTTATATTTAATTATATTATTTTCATTTTGGATTTTCTCCTTTAAAAAATAACTTTTAATGACTTGCTACTTGCTACTTTCTAACATGAATCATATCAACAATAATGATGAATAAACAAACAGCATAACTGCACTTTATACTATGTGTAAAAGTAAGCATATTAATAAAATAATTGAATGCCGACTCCCGTCAAAACGGGTTGATAATTGGTTGTGATGCTAAATAAAGAAAATAATAGATAATTAGTAATTAAAAGTCACCTCGTCCTATTTTTAAAATCATGAACAGTAAACTCAGAATCAATTGTGAAGGGCCTAAGCATTAGGCCTAAAGGAGTATTTCCGATTTCGTGATCCTAGCATCCTCTTTTTACGACATTTTCCAGTAGATATCCATGAAAAAAGCTTATTCCCAAAATTTCAGTTTATTCCGATTTTGCATAAATGCATGATTATGTGTATTTAATACTTTTGGTCGCATGTCACAAACTGGTCACCCAAAAATGGAGGAGCCGTAACATGAAAATGCTTTCTTCACACTTCAAGTTTGGTTTATTCTAAAAGTATAATACCTATTGTAGAAAGTTTGGTGTCATTTTGTAGATAATTATGTTCTTTGTCAAATACAAAAAACCCCAAGTCAATTGGACAACTACTTTGAGATTTATACTTCAATATGTAAGATGTGTCAATGGAGGAGCCGGGGCGGGTGAGCTGGGGCGGGTGAGCCCCATAGGGTTGTACACAAAATTGTGAAAATATGGCAAACTTCAAACCTCTGTATCTTAAAAAGTACAACAAGCATGGACCTCAAATTGCACATATATCATCCTGGATTGTAGATCTACCTCATAGTACATGAACTGGAATAAAAGGTGTTACTAATTAATTGCCTAATTAAATGCTAATTAAGACACTTTTCCCTATATGTTACAGTACAAAGTGTGCACGTAATGCTCCAACATTTCTAAAGCCCTATTTCTTGCCTGAGTCACCCTGCTTATTTGAAAGTTCACATATCTTTAAGGAAATTTGATGAGGAATTCAACTATGCTATTAGTTTTAGTGCCAGACATGGAAGAAAAAAGTTTTGATTGATAATGTCATAAAAAATTGTAAAATTATTTTACAATATTTGACCACCCTGTATGTTTAACGCAAGGGATACCAAACACTTTCTTCCTGAGTTGTTTGAAGGGCCCATGAAATGTCTTTCTGAATCCACATTTATTTTGAGCTACATAGCTTTCAGTAAAGGAAAACATGGGGTTTACCATGACAAGAAAGATGCTAATTTTGTTGATGTACCACCCTGTATATTTCTTACCCACCCTGTATTATGATGTTATACTTTGTTGATTTGGCATCCTTGTAATATAAGCTTTCCAGAAATATATACTTTTAGTGGTCTAAAATGTATTCATTAAAAGTTGTGTTGAATGGAATCAAAATTGGTGTAATTTTCTCATTTTACATTATGTTACACAAAAGATGACCAATTCATGACATGCGACCTTTTAAATATGTACTTTGTTTTTGTATATCCTAATTTATATATATATTGTTGAATTAATATTTAACTCAATTCACTCGTAAATGTAAATTGGTTTTGTATTATCTTGCTTATCTTATGGTGTTTAATATATTGCTTAAGGTATTTTATTTGTTAATTGAATCAACTCACATGGTGCTAGTCACGCTCTCTTTGTATCTTTGATTTGATATTTGAAACTATGTGCTTTGATCTTTTATGTTTTTGCTTGTGTCAGATATATGCGTGTTAAAATTATTATCATGTTTAAGTTAAGTATATCTGTATTTGTAGCTTAAGGTATTTTATTTGTTCAGCGCCAGAGGCTATCAGCGTTAGGCGCTATATTAAGTCTCTCTTATTATTATTATTATTATTATTATATACTGCTAGAACGAAATTCAAATTTCACGATATCTTTGCTAAACGAATTAATCTGCAACTAGCACAAGAAATATTTTGTACATAAACATTTATATGTAACCAGAGGTTTCCAGTGAAAATATATAAATCTCAACTTTTTTTGAGAAAAGTTGGGGGATGATGCTGTGCTTTGGGGATCACACACAGCCTCATTTTGTGATCCACGTACAGCCTCATCCCCCACTTTTCTCAAAAAAAGTTGAGATTTTTATACCACTGGATACCTCTGGCTACATAATGTTTATGTACCGTACCGAATATTTCTTGCAGATTAATTCGTTTAGCAAAATATTGCCAAATTTGAATTTCGTTCTGGTATACCAGAACGAAATTACAACAGCTATGCCATGACTGAGCAGTATAATACACATAAGGCCCTTCGCACTTGATTATTAGTTTCCTGTTTACCGCACGCGTCCAAAATTGAAAATCTCAAAATAATTAATTATTTTATTTTTATTTCTAATTTTCTCCTTTAAAATAACTTTCAACAACTTCTACTTGCCATTTTCTGACTTTAATAATATCAACAATAATGATAAATGAACAAAGAGAGTACAACTGCACCTTCATTTATTTATAAAATCAAATATTGTTGTGAAATAATTAAATGCCCGCCCTAGTCAAAATGAGTCAATAGTTGCTTGTAATAGTTCAAACTAAATAAAGAAAATAAAAGATAATTAATAATTAATAACTAAAAGTCACCTCGTCCCTTTTTCAAAATCTTCAACAGGAAACTAATAATCAAGTGCGAAGGGCCTAATCATGTTTAACTCGCAAACGCAAAATCGGAATGAACTAAACTTTTGGGAATAAGATTTTTTCGTGGATATCTACTGAAAAATATCATAACTTAGAAGAGGATGCTAGGACACAAAATCCTCCTGAAAATTAAAGTCAAAGATATTAAAAGTTGATATTTAATTGTTCGATAAGGATAACATTTTTACTGTTTGGGTTGACTTACGTCGTCGTTGGCATGGGTTCTCATCGGCAGAGCATTGGCCATTGCAGAGTGTGAGTCAGTCATTCAGTAAGCTTACCATGCTACGACGCCTTCCCTTGGTTGTTGAAACACGGAACTCGCGATAAAGAAACCGCATTCTTTTTCTTCCCTTTTGACAATAGTACTACACCGTCCGTGATCATGATACAATTTAATTTTACCTGGTATAAACTTCGGCTTGAGGAGTAATTATAAATTGATATGATATTTTTTAAATTTGAACTTTTAAAATACGGAAATCGTCTCGTTATTTTCAGCTCGTATGATGAATTGTCGCCGTATATGGTGAGGGCGCTATCACTCTCATTTGGCAGAATTCCTCGATCTGAGAGTACTCTCAAACGAGCTATTTTATGGATTTGAGAGACTCTCATATTGAACAATTCTTCGATCTGTGAGTACTCTCAAATGAGGGTTTTCTTGGATTTGAGAGACTCTCAAACTGGACATTTCATCGATTTGAGTGCTCTCAAAGCAACTCTCAGATCGAGGAATTCCTTTGCTCACATAACTCAAAATGGGCATAAATAGTGGTTACCATGGTAACTGGTACTTATTTATATAAATAACATAAGTTGCAACAAAACATTTAGAACATAAAAACACAATTAGGGAACGTTCAATATTTACGACAGGGGGAGTGGGAGTTTTGATAAAAACATCGACAAAAATATTGCGTTCCCCTCGCGTTCGCTGAAAATTTTCGGATTCCTCCTGTTTTCCCATTTGAAACTTACATTCCATCCTCATGGTTCAAATAAAAAAAATCAGATTCCCCTCAAGGCTCTCTTGGCCAGCTAAGCGTGTCATGTTTTGGTCTTTCTTCAATGTTGTGTAGTGCGTCGCCATATCTGTTGGATGTGCCTCTATGGAACTTGCAAGCGTGAACACACCGTTGCTTTCATCGAGACTTTTAAGTCAACTTAAAAGTTGAAAGCCGTCTATTTGGTAAGTATGAAGACTGATAATAGAAGCTACGTCTAGACCAACAATTCTTCCAGGAAATATCTGCTCAATAAAACCCATGCTATATAGCTTCGTTGGTTAGCGTGATAGCTGCTTCAACAACTCCAGTGGATCATAACGTCTTGGCAGATGAGGTTTATTTTTGTTTGTAAGACATTCTTTATTTCTGTGTCGCCTTTGAGAGAACGATTCTATGAGGAAGCTACTTTGGGTTGGGGAATAATTGCACCTGAGGCCTGATATGGCCTCGTTTCTTGCTGCTGAAATAATACAATAACCATTGCGTTATATGTATCTTTCTTTATCTATTGTCTGTGTATTACTGTCTTTGTTGTCATTACCTTCCTGAATGAGATGGACTCGTCTTCACGCGACGCTATCACTGGTGGGCCAAATCCATTACTCTGATTTTCAATTTCCTGCTCGATCAGCAGCAGCAGAACAATATACGACACATTTAGCAAAAGCTGTGTGTGCCATATCCGCAGAGTGAAACGCATCTTTACCAAACAGCATCTACAGCATCCAGTTCAACTTGGATGAACCAAATTGTTCAGAAACCACTATTAATATTATGCTATTGTCGTGTTTCCTCAATTGCTTCTATTTCCATCCTCAGAATTCATGTCGCTAGATGAAGACAATTGATATCTATACAAGAGGAAGGGTACGAGTTGTACACCTCCGTAATAAGATAATAGTTAAACTTTGGTCTAACTTAATAGAATACCTAATACTAATAGTAGGGATGTCACAGTGGCTGCACAATAATCCTGCCACACTATGCATGCAAGCATAACAGTGAATTCAAAAGCGCGCGCTTCAAAGTTGGCCAATTTTGGAAAACATCCATGTCGAAAAATGAATTTCCTAATATGCTCCATTTATCCCAATTGTTTGAATTTTTAATATATGACGTGTGAAGCCTTTCTGACGCTACCATCGAGTCAGTAAAAATTAAATATTGCTTTGTCTAAGAGCTACTGCCTGTTTTATGAAATTTTTGACGATCGCTCATAAATCAGTAAATATAGGCCTATTGAAATAGTCTGACCTACCACCATTCAGCTGAAATACTAATCTTTCTTAGCATGTAAATTATTTCCGTCGACAACGAATGAAGCACATGAGGAAAACTATTTGAAACATAACATTATTAATGATATTTGATAGGGAGTAGTTTTCCATATCACAGTAGCTCTAAGCCATTGTATGTGTCCAAGGCCATACCTTTTTTTGTATACACGGTACAGTGGAATGGCGGTTCTTTTTACCATTTGTCCTCCCATGTTAACCCAGATAACAAAATGCTAATTTAAAGTCTCATTGCAAATGAATTTTTATATTTACTTTTCGGATTTGGCTTTGACTAATGGTGACACATACCATGTTTACATTTACAGTAAAAAAGACAATTATATTCCAGACACCGTCAAAATGTCAAACTTTGTATTTCTTGGTATTATTTTTAAGTAATTAACTGCAGTTTCTTTATTCAACATCATAAAAGGTTCATATTTCACAAATTTATGATGAATTTAAATTAAATATCGAAAAAACAAAACAAAATTGCTCATGCCTAATTTACATAATAATATCATAATTAGCTGCAATTAGCTAATTTGCATAATTAATTACTTTTTGTGTATTTTTTTGTTATCAATTGAAAGAACTTTCTATACATATGTGTGGAAACAAACCACACCCTGATATCATGTACGATTTTCTATTGGCATCAATTTTGCATATTAATTAGCTGAACTTAGTCATTTTCAGCTTTAATTTGTCTGCAGATTGGCCGAAATTGCTAAAATAGTATATTTGGTTCATTTATTATAATTATTCAATGATAGATTTTTTCATTTTGTTTTCTTTAACAAAGTCAGGAAAGATAGGCATTTAACCTGTGATATTTCAAGCAAGCATCCAAATAAACCTTAAAAATCTCGAAATGTGCCAATTTTGTCATTACAGCCATTTGTGGCAGATTTTCATGCCATTTACGAGCATCTTTAAATTGACACTACATCACAATGCATTGACCATTGTTGATCGATTTCGATTCCGTTTTTTGATTTTGGATGCTTTATAAAACTCATTCATGTAGAAACATAAATAACGTGTTTCTGCTGCGCTTATTTTTGAGGTGATATGCCTACTAATAGTAGGGCCTAAAAATGTTTACAAATACATTAAACCATTAAAAGAATAATTTGCATACACTGCACAAAATGGTTGAAATCATTATTTTATTTTTTTAGGTCTTTTACTAGTTTGTCAAATAATATTCTACAAATGTGGAATTTATGACATGGATCAAATTCCTATGTTTGGAAATACACGATTGATTAAAAGTTAGGTGAAACGGAGATATATTCTACAACGTTGGATGGTTTCCGCCCAACCATTTTGCAGTGTAGTTAGTAGCTTTTTAGTAGTTAGCTTAATCTGTTAATCGGTTAAGCCCTAGAATCTGGTACCTGACGATATGAGTTCAAGCCTCCACAGTGTCATATAATTTCTCTGTTCTTGTGTAGAAATTGAGCTACCCTGAAATGCTATTGGACAAAGAAGTTACTACCAATTAGCCCGGTCCATTCATACGAAACTCGGAGAACTGATCCTAGCTGTGATGAATATTCTACATGTAGGCTGCGTAAGGTATTGCAACTGTATAAAGCTGCGTCCATGACTAAATTATATATAAATTATATACAAATAAATTCATGGCCTTTCCCTCGTCTATTTGCATCAGTGGCGTACCCAAGGGGGGAAGCTGGCCCCCTGTGAAAAGTCTTGCCCCCCCCCTCTCTTGCCCCCCTGTGGGACATTTAAGACTTTTTTGTGTTTCTGACCAAATTGACATTATATTTTGCCACTTTAACCTAAAAAGTGCCAATTTTTGCGCGTTTCGCGCGAATTTATTCCGTATCTGTACCATATTTCACCAGTTGAGCTTCAATATGGCAAAATTTTTCGGATTAACATTAACGGATGCCCCCTTCAAATTTGTCTTGCCTCCCTTTGCCCCCCCCTGAAAAAGTGATGGCTACGCCACTGATTTGCATATTTAAAGCCTTGTTTCAAACATAATTAATTTCAATGCTAGATATACATGACAAATTATGTAATTGAGTTGATACTAGTTTTGTTCTCACCTGACATGTCTGATTGTCCAACAACGGAAGTAAACAGAACATAAAGAAGACATAAATACTTTCGAATACACGCAGTTGTCATTTTTATTTGTAAAGTATGTGAACACTCATACTGTAGCGATATGTACTATCTAGCAAAACTCGATTAATATTATACCCAGCTGACCTATATTTTGTGCAGTGAATTGATTGAAACACTTTTGCTTTTAAATAATAAAGTTTTTTATTTGTATCTTTGAGTCAATACGTTTGACCAATAAGCCACGGATACTGGGTGGACTATAAAGAGCTAGATAACATCTACAAGTCTTAGGCCTTAGGTTTGATCGTTGTTTGTTGCATTACATCATTTGTGATGGATTCAATAAAGCGATGTTATCTTAGAGAAACAGGCGCCATGGAAAAAAGAGGGGAGGGCAAAACTGATTACCTTTTTTGACGAACAATACAGTTAGCATCCTGGACAACCGATTCTTTTGTTATGCAAGGCTCACTCAGTCATTTAATGAGGCAATACAAACGATCGAATTTGGTGTTGAAATGAGCTAAATTTTTAGTTACACCTTTTCGATGTAAAATTAATTTTCTCGGCCAAATGAAAAGCAATCATTTTCATTTTTTCAGTAAATGTCAGGAAAAATTGTAGTGCTTGATACTGTACTTTTTTTTCAAATTCTAGTGTTAAACTTAGGCGTGAAATTTAGTCATTTAGTGTAAGATTTTCGATTTTGATAGGCTAAAACTCTGCCCGCGAGCCTATTTTTGGATCAACCTTTTAGCTTTTCAAAGTAAGATAGTTCGCTAATGAAGGATTTTTCCCAACTTTCTAACGCACATCACCGTGAGCGATATATCATAGTTTTGTCAGAATTTGCGTTTTCATTTCACTATTTTTACTGCCGGCTGACCATTTTTCAAAATCAACGCGTGAAATCTAAGGCTAATACTAGCATTGCGCGATCGATCTCCCGGTGTTCAATAGGAATACCGGCATGGCTACAGTGTTGCTAGAATTTCAATATAGCAAAGAAATTCCCAGGCCTATAGCGCTCCTACTGATCATGTTTAACCAGAACACTCAATTGGGGATTTGGGCTACCAAATCGCTGGTCGGGCAATTTGCTTTCAATGGAAAATTGACCTGGATAAACAACAAAGGAAATATCGACTATTTCTGCTGGTTGCTCTCGAGATAAAAGTACTGAGTTAGACATTTTCGGAGCATGAAGGGAAAAAGGGTAAAACAAAAACGGAAATTCTGACAAAACTATAACATATAGACCCACACGATGTGCCTTACAGGGGTGGGAAATATCTTTCTTTAGCAAACTATATTAGTTTGAGACGCTAAAACATGAATTCCGTAAAAAGCTCGCGGGCGAATTCAAGGCCTATAAAATCAAAAATATCACACTAAAAGACACAATTTGATGCTTAATTTTAACACCAGGATTTAAAAAAATGTATATCCAAGCACCAAGTGTTTAACTGACATTACTGAAGAAAAAAAAATTATTGCTTTATATTTGACCGAGAAAATTAATTTCATAGCAAAAAGGTGTATCTCTGAATTGTGCTGATTTTAACATGTATCGATCGACTTTTAGCGCGACTAAGCATTTCTAAAGAATCGGTTGTCCAGGTGGCTGACTGAATATTCGATAAGTGTTATAATCATTACGAAATATAAACCATATAGGCTATGCCCCTCTTGTGATATGATACCCCTAAAATAGATGCCTGATACGCATTGTACCGGATTGAAAATCCAGTACTTGGACTAAGTTTGATACCGCCAATTCAATTTTATTGACATTATATCTCATAATCAAATTATGTATCCATAGCAATATAATACAAGTATCTATGAAAGTATACACACATCTTTTATAATAAATTGTTAATTAATACATTGTCTTCCTGAACAATCAAGAAAATCAATGTTATTTGCAAAGATTGGTGCCCGTTTCACATTTTCTAACATTTGAAACAAAATTTAATGTCCGTTTTTTTGTGGTGTTATCCCAGCAAACATAAAATGTTTTCGATATAATTCGCCATAATAGGTCAGAAAAGGTTGTCAGAAAAGTTTAAATGTCAGATTATA
The DNA here is from genome assembly GCF_039555335.1 of Amphiura filiformis. Taxonomy (NCBI): domain Eukaryota; kingdom Metazoa; phylum Echinodermata; class Ophiuroidea; order Amphilepidida; family Amphiuridae; genus Amphiura; species Amphiura filiformis. Next base: position 9,120,598 of record NC_092628.1, read on the forward strand.
TAAACGGTATAAAACGTTTTTATAACATAAACATTCAAAAACTCTTTTGATAACTTCCAGCAAATATTCCACCATAATGTGTTGACAAAATATTTGGCAAAACATTTTTGCACAATAACATTTTGGAAACATTTTAAAAATATTACTGTAGTGTGTTTTCATACATAACGTTTTAAAACGTTTTTCATGACCTTTATATAACCCGACATTTAATGTAAATTTTCTTGTTATCAAATCCAAGTAAATATTGGGTAAAATAATGTAAAATAATGTATACCTATGATGACGTTTCGTGCTACATCATAGCACTTTCTCAAATCGACTGACCAATTCTCCTAATCCTCGTCTGTATCCAAATCGCATCTTTTATGTGACTTCTGTTTCTATTCTGCTCTCTGTCTTTGGACTATCTGTATCGGACTGCAGAAGTGTTTTCTTTTTCTTTTTTCTTCTCTTTCAATTTCCCTCTTTCTTTCAATTTCAAGCTTTATACGCCTTATCGATTGAGCTAACTTGACTGCTAAAGTGCATAATGAATGCCTTCAGCTGGATGCACTTTCACAATACCATCATTGTTTATCATATTTAATGAAGTATTATTACTTTACTACGCTTATTAATAAAACCATGACACAAGCATTGCATCTCATAATTTATTTTTATCATTCTAAAGCATTCTATACATAATCATATTTGCCCATTTTTACAATCTTGTAAAATGATTTTTCAACGCTGTGGCTTACTTTTGTACCTTAAACATAAGTAGATACTGTTGGGAGATTAAAAATATAACATACGGTCATATGTGAAATTTGGTTTCTTGATGAGAATTTTAGTCATACTTTACATGGAATATTTGAAATAATCAACCACAAAACAGATGCCTATATTGTGTCCTAAAAATGCCGTCTGGGAGGTATAGTAGCAAAATTCTGAGTGAACTGAATCTGATGAACGTTTCACACAAGGTATGAGAAATGAAAGTGCTCACCATTTCTGTTAGCAAAATTGTGGTACAACCCCAAACTGGATTTTTGGGACACACTGTTAATTTCTGAGGTTATTTCTGTTTCTGACTGGATTTTCGATAACTCTAACATTTATTACTGAATAGGGCTTATGCTTTTATACAATATGAATTTGGACTCTAAAAAATTTTTTAAATTAAATTTAAGTTTTAATTTTACTTCACTGTTGGCATGATGGTGTGTTGACTGGGTAGCCGCAACAGCTGCAGACCTCGTTGAAAACAAAAGGGGAGCCACAAGATTGAGTGATGATCTTTTCATCTAAGCAATGATGGAATTCTGTGCTGCATGGTGGTGTCTCAACCAGTTGACCGTCAGCAACGCCAGCACAAGGGTTGATTGGGTCCCACGTTGGTGGTTGAGTTGGTAGTGTAGGCACTGTAGTTTGTGTGGGCGGTGGTGTGTAATCATCTAGAAGAAAACGGAAAAATAAAAAACAGCGTATTTTAATAAGGTTTATTTTATACCAGGTTATATGACTATAGCGTACGCCAGTGACCTAGATTCCGTCCTCCAATTGTTTATTTTAAAACTGATTTTTTTTGTGTGTGGAAATCTTTTAACATTATTTATAGACTGTTTCCTTCAATATTATCCGTTTGTCTCTTCTTTTAACCAAAATAATAGATCCCTATAAATAGATCTCTTTCATGATTATCAATTCCCCTTCCTGATTGGTGACAAATTAATTATTTCATCAACAGTTTTTTCAACAGATTTTATGTGTGTGAGTGTTGAAATAACTAGCTTGGAGAATCGGTCGATTGCAATTGTATAAATTTGGTCATAGGGACCCCCTGACCATTGAATCAAAGAAGATATTCATAGTATTCCCAAATGCAATGGTCGATTTATCTTTTTCGTGTCTATCCTCGTTAAAATCTTTTGTCCTGCCGAGCTACACAAAATTGTATACTTCATTGAGTTTGGTTTTTGTAGTTGATAACATCATAATCTAACCAATTAAGATAAATAATTTTGCCTTCAAAGCTTCAGGAAACAGAAACGAATACGCTTAGGCTGACCTTCTTCATGCACATTCTAGCCAATTGAGTCGACCAACTAAACCAGGGAATTTTGCATTATGGGAAGAGCATAAGAACATGTATCTTATATCTAGACAATAGGCGCCATATTGCTGGAGGGTTAGAGTTCATAGGGCAAACGAAGGCTTAGCATTTTATTCATGTGTTGTATATAACACCGGTTACTCAAAACATTGATTTGTTAAAATGTTCCCGATTCCCAATTAAGTATAGGCTTTACAAACTATTCTTTGGTAAATCTATCCAATATGACGGCGACTTTGAGATATCTATGCATCACATTTGAACATCTTCCTAATAGGTCAATTATTCCTTGCGCATGTTCAAAGATGGTCTTAGACTAGCCACAGACTATCCGATGGAAACCATACCAAACACGGACCATGCGTTAATAATTACAAAATGGCGAAATATGTATCTTAGGTCGAAAAATGGCGTGACCTGGTGTCCCAACATTGCCCTTATGAACCCTCTTGACCAAACTTAAAAGTAACAATAGTAAAACAGGTAACTGAAACTGAAAAAAAAGCGATTAAGATAAAACGAAGCAAAGCGATTAAGATAAAACGATCTAATGAGATTGTGGGCATTTTAAATACACGACAATACACATATGTGACCGTACACCACGAATGAGCCGTAAATGTCCTCAATTGTATTCTGAGTTACAGTGTAAAATGGGCATGAAGGTCGTATTCATAGGTACCTCAATTTGGTGCTACGTGTACCTCATTTAATTAGATACACGTAGCACCAAATTGAAATACCTATGAATATGACCTTCATGCCCATTTTACACTGTAACTCAGAATACAATTGAGGACATTTACGGCTCATTCGTGGTGTACGGTCACATATTACGAAGAGATCCGCCAGTTGCAATTGCTATTAATGGAACTCGTATATAAGGTATTTGTTTTCATATGTGAGTGCCTCAGAACCTCAAGTATACCTTTTTATGTATGTTCAAAATTTAAGAATCCCAACTAAACCAGGCCAACTATTTCGAGAAAAATCTGAATAATGCAATTGGTATGTGAACCACTTTGCATTTTTCATATACGCTACATATGATAAGATAAAACAACAGCCAAATTGATAATCATCGGAACAATTGCAATATTTCACACTGTGTTAACATTTCAAGAAATAAATGTGGTCTTTGTAATATTTTCGTATTGCATTATAATACTTTGTTTCCACATCTCCTATATTATCTTCCCATGCTTGGTCGGCTGGACTAGTGCTATTATGTATGACTAGTCAAAGTCCTAAACCCCTCAACAAAGGTTTGTAAAGTTTTCACAAGAATCAATATATCAGATTATTTGTGACATGTTCGTATCTCATGATCTTGTTGAATATCAATGGATAGCTATTTTATTCTCCTACACGTCTTGTGAATGTATTGGGGTCTCAAACAGAATGTGCCAAATTGACCATAATATTCTGTGCAGCAAGCTGCAATCTCATATCTCCACAATCTGGAACCTAATGTATATCCGCCAAGATGATATCGCTCGCCCCCACAGAGCCAGGGTAGTCAACGACTACCAACAGACTATGGAATTGGAGAGAATGAAATGGCATCCTATCAGCCCAGACCTTAACCCGATTGAACACTTGTTGGAATAGCTTAGTCGTGCTCTGCGTACCAGAGTAGCCAATGCAACCACATTGAATGAATGACCTGCGACGAATCCTGCTTGAAGAATGGAATGCCATCCCACAGCAACGTGTGACCAGGCTGGTGAGCAGCATGAGGAGGAGGAGGAGGTGCCTGGCTAGTGACTAATGTTGTTTGAGCAAAGAATACTGGTCAATTTGGCACATTCTGTTTGAGACCCCACTACATTCACGTCACAAGACGCGTACTCAGCCGTGAAAATGTGATTATTTCAAATAATTATGCTGTCATTGTAAAGGGGAAAATGGGAATAAAGTAGCCATCTATTGATATGCAATTGATATGAATATGTCACAAATAACCTGAGATAAAGATGCTTAAAAACAGTTCGTTCGTATTCCATCCCCAATACGCAAAGAAGAATAGAATTGTGTGGGTCTGCACAAAGAATTCTCAATATGCCCAAATATACGTGCACAATATAAGACCGAATTATTAGTCAAATTACTTTTAGATGTTTTTATAACAACGTTGGACCTTATTAACAATTTGATGCTTTTTTTAAGGTTGAACTGCTAATTTAAAAAGTCGTTGTATAAAACTATATATTTCCACAAAAGTCATATTAAGAAAACAAATTATTTGTAGTCATTTTACTGTTTTTTGGTTCAATAACAGTTCTCGTTTTAACAGCACTGGTTCTCGGGCTCGAGAAAACTCCACAGACCAACACGGCTAAGACTATAAATCGCAACATCTTGTTGTAGGCTAGAAGGAAGAAAATATAAAAACAAAGTTAACTTTAACAGAAACATACTATGAAAACCTTGTAGATGGTTCTTCCAAAGGTGCTAGATGATATTATACTCAAAAGTAAGTATTCCTTTATCTTCCTGTATGACACGCGTATTACGTTTTAGAAGTAATTTTACCTGATTTCGTTTTTTTAATATTAAGAAATCCAGACTATTTGAAATAAAAAAATGTATTTTGAGAATATTTTTTCTCTTCCAATTTGTTTACAAGCAATATGAAATCAATCAATAATATATGCTATGAAATTAAATTCATGACAAATTGTCATGAAACTATCAATTTTGATATTGAATGGGATGGGACTGATTTAAATCATGGGGATAAGTGACGTCATTTTTCGTTTATTGTACATTTTGAAGTGTATCAACATTTATGGATTTTCAAATTCTGAGTACAAAGACCTAAATTTGTCCAATAAGCGAGTAATATCAAAGTAAACAACAAAAACAACAACAACAAAAACAATGACGTCAACGACGAATGGAATAAATGAAAATACCTAGGAATCTACTATCTTGCAAAAGACATTACTAAAATAAAACGACTGACGCTACAGATGTCTAGGGTGTGCGCTATTGAAGCAGCAAAGTCCCTGATTTGTTGTTAAATGGTTTATGGAATTATGTAGGCCGTAGTGGTCAGCGACAACTTGTAAAGTGTGCTGAGGCTTGTGGATCAACGTCTAGGCGTTGTGCCTGTGCGTAGCGCACTATAAATCACTGCGTTTTTTTTACAGCTGCTCTTACCATGTTTACACAATATGAACGTATCCTAACAAATCAGCTAGTACAATGCATATGTCACACGCATCTTCCTAAACAGCAGTGAATCATGGGAAAATCACAGGAAAGGTATAATTATTGACATCTTCCAAAGAGGTATTATCCTTTGGCCATATACTATTAGGAATAGCGATATATTTTATATCAGATGGTCGGAGAAAATAAAACAGAGGAAGCTTATTAAAATAGCTGCACAAAAACCTACACATCGAGCTATACATGTAGCTCTTCGACCTGCAGAAATACCACAGGGTAGACCTAAAGTATTTGATTCTAAAGAATCAACAAAGACTTGAAAAACTGTAGAAGAACAAGACGACTTATATTTCTCTTCAATATCGCGGAAATTTGAAATAAATTTGTAACTAATGGCATAAAACTCCAAAGAAAAGCTTTCAGCAAAATACAACAAACATCTATCAAACGCTAAAATGTTATGAAAGAAAAGTATTTTGTACTTACCGAATGTGCCAACAAAGACGAATGAGGATGAAGTCTAGAGAATGGGACCTATAAACGATCACACATGTTACTTTTCCCACGATATTTCTCAGCTAACAAGTGATGCTAAACAGCGATATTTCCCAGGCGGCGCGCGGCATGATAGAGAGAGACGGCAAAACTGCTCAGCCGTATGGCACTTCCCATACAATCGGAACACGGAAGTAAATCGGGACTGAATTTTGCAGCTGCCGTGATCACTGGTACGCGCCGTTCAATTTGCCGACTGAGTGATCGGAGCCCAACTAACACGGCGAATTTAAAACCGTCACAGTGACTCTCATCCAGTAATAATCAAATTTTATTGTATTTAATTAATTTAAAGGTTACATTTGTGGGGTTCATTATCGAACCCCAACGGTTTTAGCGTTTATGAATATTATTTATTAACATAGGCCTACTTGTTTGTGATATTTTAAGCGTTTTAAAATGTCAAAATAACCCCATTCAATTACACGGCCGACAAAGGAAATTTACCGAATTTAAAGAATACGTGGCGCTCACCACCTGATATTTCCCAGGCCTGATATTTCCCTACCCAAAAATAGCGCCATCTCTTGATATACGGATATGTTTGGCAGCAATATTTTGAGGACTTTCCGAAACATCTCGAACAACTGATGAGAAATTATCCATACCACAAATTTCCAAACAAAACCCTGCATATAGAAGATTGTTTCACTACTCTGATAATCCCAAGAATACATACTGTTTTGAAGAACATAAATTGGTTGATATTTGACTAGATTCAAGAAATTTCCGAAGGGCTATTTTGATAAAAATTTTCATAAAAGGCCAATTTATGATGACATTAATGTATCCCATTGTGAAAATAAGCCGGCACATTTTGGAAAATGGTTCATTATTTTAAATGAAAACCTACCGTTCTAGTAAATCCAATCATTTTTTCTGATAAATACATTTGACAGAGATTGCAATTTTATTATATTGCAGGCACCTGTTCATGTTGTGCAATTTTGCAGAGTTGGTATTCGTTTTTGTATTCTGATTAACATTATTTAAACATAAAACAATAAACTAAATGACATTAGTGAACCTGGTATGTACTGTCATCGAGCTGTAGGTAATTAAAAACAATGACAAGTCAATTAAATGAATGTACATTTATCCTTCTAAATAACTCAAACCAACTTCTTTTCCGATGAACATTATATAAAACATAATACCGTTAACCAGACATTAGTGAAGAAGGAGTTTGTACGTGTACTTTCAACAAGTGGATTGACATTTTATATGAAAACAAGAAACAACAACAAGTTGTCCTTACGATGATATTACGACAACATTTGGAAAAGTTGTAAAGGAATTATGTTATTAAAATGTTAAAGTTAAGGTTTTAAATATAAGCTAAGGCGTTCCACACGGGTTAATTGTTGGACCCCTATTTATAATATATATAAACGATAATAAATACATCAACGATGTTCCCATTTATTTTCTCTGTTGATTACACAACAATAATATATTCAATTTTAAGATTGAGGTTCTTTTTAACACAAGTCTCTAACTACAAACAAAAACGACAGCCGGTGAAAAAATTTCACTGACCATCCATCCAGGATTTTAACAATGGACCTTCGGATCACCGCACTCTACCAACTGAGCTAATGAGTTCATTCATTCATTCATTCACTTTATTTATACACGGTTACATGTTCAAAAATATTTGTTCTTCCACACGTCCGTGGTGTAAAATATTAAACATAAAAACAAGATTAAAAGATAGATATATAAAAGAACATTATTATATACAGGTTATTACAAAACATGATAAGAGATCGTTTTAAAAACAATTATCTTACAGATGTAAAGAACTTTAAGAAAAAATACATAAATCTTTAAATAATTCAAAGTTAAATTTACAATTTTTCAAAATAATAACACCAAAAACAATTACACAAATAATATCTAGTTAAAACATAAAACATATTGAGATGGATTGCATTTAAAAAAGTAACCTGTTTTGAAATTGCGAAATATTGCACGCAAAATCATATGTTATAAACTTAACTAGTCCATGGAGAAGAGCAGTGATGTTATTATCTATTCTATAAAGGATGTTGTGGGTGGCAATTATTTTGTATGAAATCAACAAAGAGCCAAATGAGAAGTATTCAAATTTTGGGAATCTTATTATTTCATAATTTGGCACATTTTAAGACTAGCTACATTAGATTTGGTTGACAAAAAAAGGGGGGGCATGATGCACCCTACTGCCTACAAGTGGACTACATGATGGACTAGTTAAGTTTATAACATATGATTTTATATCTAGGGTTCGCCAAAATATATGACCATTGAACATTAGATCCCGGTTTTGGATATAGTTTAAAATTATTTTTTCTTTGAAGGTTGATGGAGCAACATCCAAGATTAGGTATAGGATGGTTTATAAATTAAACGTTCCTCCGTTGGCCAAACGTAACATTTATACCCGGGTACATTAGATGCGGACTGAGAGGTCGATTGTTGATACTCCACGCCTTTGTACTTCGGCAACACCGACTCACATAAAGATGGCTTCGTGATTACAAGTGTTCCATAATTAAGAGCTCGCGAAAGTAAAATAAAATATGGTTATGAAATTTGAAATAAAAGTGGGAATTAGTCATTTTATTGACACCGAGATCAACCAAGGTTCTTCTTTGATGTTCACCGATGTCATATAAACTGAACGTAAATTTTGGAAGGCTATTAGAGCAAAACAAAAGGGTAGCTCATGATAGATGCACATATGCATTAGAGTGTGAAATTGGTTACTTGCGCATCATTATGAATTCGGCAGAGTGACGAATCGAGAATTTTGAGCAAATTGAGTTATTGTATGATTATGATTATGTTTCAGGAGATCTTTCATTTCCAACAAAAATTATTGGCAAGACTTACTCCCCGACGCAGATATTGAAATTTTGATTTGGACGAAACGTGCGTAAGGGATTAATGAATTTGACAAATCGTTTATTTGTATACTTAACTGTACAAATCAGGTTGATTTATTATATTGAATATTACAGATGAATACCCCAAGTTTTTTATACTAAATGTCCTATACTGTTATATTGGATACCAATGGATAGCTCTTGGTATCCAGTGATACCAATTTAAGTACAAACATTCCCCACATGATATCGCTATGGCGTAATTATATGAGTGCCCCCTCGCGAAATTGGGAAATCACATGAAATTATGCAGAAAATAAAGGACAATATTGTTATATTCTGTTTTAAAATCCTCGGTTTCAATAGTTCTTGCTAAATATTACAGGGATGACTAACTATAACATATATACCAATATACCTTAGGACAACCAGTAATTGCTACACAAAAGCCCCAAGTCAAGGATGAGTACTATATGGTTGAACGCGTTGTACTTGTTTTGAGCATTTCCGAAACTACAACTTTTGTTAATTACAATGATTTTTTTCAAACATAGTGACCCCAAAACAGTTGCTTTTGGTTTTAATAGTTAAAGAACATCCAATGCTACTATATATTTTGAGACCACACCACTAAATCGGGTACAACCCTATCTGACTGAAGTAATAAGAACTAGTGTTTAATTCACTGACCATACCAGGTACATTAAAATGGGAAGAAAAATGTTTGAAATGTAGGCTGATATGCCAATTTTTGGTGATACTTGTGCTCTGTGGATGTTTTTCTCATCTAAGCATAAAAAGATGAAAACTACTACAATTCTGAAATTTTATAAATGTTTTTTGGTTCCATGGACCAACTGATGTCACAACATAGAGGTGCTGAGATGTAGCGTTTGGTATGGTTTATATCATGTTCGATGCACCACTTCGAAAAATCGAGCTGCTCAACTACCAAAAAAATGGTGGTTCTAGGGTAGAATATATCATAAACTTTTGGAAAAATGGTGTTTTGAATGAACGATGACGTTACTCGTATAACCATGAGAAAACTACGATTTCTCGGGTACCTTTTAACACATAAAAGAATAAGAACTTGATTTAGTGCTGTGATCCTTATACATCAAAAAAATTATTTTCATAAAATTTTATATTCATTACAGATTTCCCAAACGGGGAAATATATGATATCTCCGAAAGGGAAGGTGGTATGAAGGTCAAACAACCACCAAAATGTGTATTTTTACCCACACTATAATGTCATGGTAATAACACAATTTCAGCCAAATGTGGATGTAAGGGCTTTTGCAACAGAGCTCTACATTTAATGAATGCCTTCAGCTGGATGCACTTTCACAACACCATCATTGTTTATCATATTTAATGAAGTGTTATTACTTAATAACTACTGTTCTTCATAAAACACATAACACAAACATTGCATCTCATAATTTATTTTTATCATTCTAAAGCATTCTATACATAATCATATTTGCCAATTTTACAATCTTCAATTACAATCTTGTAAAATAATATGTCAACGTTTTGGTTTACTTTTCTATCTTAAACATATCACTGTTGGGAGATTATAAAATTAAACATAACATACGGTCATATGTCAAACTTGGGTTTCTGATGAGAATGTTAGTCATACTTTACATGGAAAGTTTGAAATAGTCAACCACAAAACAGATGTCCACTGTGTCCTAAAAATGTCGTCTGGGAGATATAGTAGCTAAATTTTGAGTGAACCGAATCTGATGAACGTTCCACACAAGGTATGAGAAATTAGAGAGCTCACCATTTCTGTTAACATTATGTGTCTCCGATTAATTTTGAGAATTGTGATGCAACCCCCAACTGGATTTTTGAGACACACTGTTAGTTTCTGAGGATATCTTTATTGCGACTGGATTTTCGCTAACTAAATATATTTATTACTGAATATGCTTTTATACAACATGAATTTGAACTCTAATCAAATTTTATAATCTCAACCAAATCAAACAGATTTTTTTTAAAGTTCTCAAACTGTAAAATTTGAAATATTGTTTTAAATTTACTTCACTGTTGGCATGATGGTGTGTCGGTTGTGAAGTCGCAACAGCTGCAGGCCTCGTTGAAAACAAGAGGGGAGCCGCAAGATTGAGTATTGGTGATCTGTCCGCCTGAGCAATGATAGAATTTTGGGCTGCAAGGTGCTGACTCAACCAGTTGACCGTTAGGAACGCCGACACAAAGGATGCTTGGGTCAATCGTTGGTTGTTGAGTTGTTGGTAGATTAGCATCTTTGGCTGTCATTGGCAGTGGTGTGCAGTCACCTAGAAGAAAACAGAAATATAAGAAACAGGGTTTATTTTAAACCAGGCTATATGATACTGTTGGGAGATACAATGGTTGATTTATCTATTTCGCGTCTAACCTCGTTAAAACATTTTGTCCTGCCGAGTTACACAAAATTGTATACTTAATTGTATACTTCAGGAAACCGAAACGAATACGCCTAGGCTGATCTCCACAAAAGAGGGTTATTAACACTTCATGCACATACTGACCAATTGAGTCGACCAACCAAACCAGGGAACTTTGACTTATGGGAAGGTGCGACTGGAATTACGTCACGATTTAAGAACATGCATTGCTGGAGGGCTAGAGCCCATAGGGCATACGTTAAAGGTTTAGTACTTAAAGGCCCATTCAGTGATTTGCTCGTCCAGAAAATCGCAAAAATCATCAAAATGCATATCTTGGTACCTTTGTCATTGCATAGATATGCTAACATACTAGTAGCCTTCTAGTGGCTAATAAAGTTCTTTGCCAAGACCAAAGGAAAAAATTACGTTTTTCTGCTGACAGTTTCACCAGAAAGCTTCTGGCTTTCTCAAAGCGATTGATGTTGTTATTGATCCATCTGCTTGGAGCGAGAATCCCGGCCGGATGTTATTGTTTTACCGGAAGTACTCCTGTCTCCAACGTTGGTCTTGAGCAGAGGATCAAAGATGTGGCTTAGAAAGAATGTGAGAAAGCCACATCTTTGATCCTCTGCTCAAGACCAACGTTGGAGACAGGAGTACTTCGGTAAAACAATAACATCCGGCTGGGATTCCCGCTCCAAGCAGATGGATCAATAACATCATCAATCGCTTTGAGAAAGCCAGAAGGTTTCTGGCGAAACTGTCAGCAGAAAAACGTAAGTTTTTCCTTTGGTCATGGCAAAGAACTTTTATTAGCTGTTTAATCAACAGACCTGATGAACCTTTTCAGTCTAGCCTGCTAGTGGTTCAGCCGAAAGCTGTGTATTTAAGACAAAATAAGGCATTTTACATGAATCTGTATTTCATATACTGACAGTATATAAATTAGCTATTAGGTATTTGAATGAGGCTTCAACTTCGTCAATACTGCTGTTTTCTTCGTTTTTTGCCAAATAAATTTGTCATTTCAAAAAATACCAAACGCCAATTTGAACGACTTATCCATCACTTTAAAGCAATTTACAAACAATTTTATTTTTTTACACTTTCGCTGGGATCACTGAATCGGACTTTAATATTATTCACGTGTTGTAATACTGGTTATAATTTGGCTCACCTCAAGTTCGGTAGTGACGTATAGGTGCGTATTTTGCTGCCCGATTATCAAATCGCGCGCGTAAAGGGCGATTCGTCGGCACGCTTGCGGCGCAACCGCAAAAAAGCATTGACGTCACTACCAAACTTGAAGTGAACCAATGTATAGTAAAAACATTCTTTGGTAAATCTATCCAATATGACGGTAACTTATCTACGCATCACATTTAAACATCTTCCTGATTTATCTAGAATATGTATGTCAATTAATATTCTTTGCGCATGGTCAAAGGTGGTCTTAGACTAGCCACGGACTATCCCGGTGGAAGCCTTAACAAACAAGGACCATGCGTTAATAATTACATCATGACGAATTATGTATCTAGGGTTGACAAATGGCGTGACCTGGGGTCCCAACATTGCCCTATGAACTCTCGATATGTGAGTACCTCAGAACCTCAAGTATACCTTTTATGTATGTTCAAAACCTACAAGTCCAACTATCCATATAACTATTTCAAGACAAATATGAATAATGTAATTGGTATGTGAACCACCTTGCATTTTGTACAAACGCTACATACGATAAGAAAAAAAAGCCATATTGATAATCATCGGAACAATGTTCACACTGTGTTAATATTTCATGAACTAAATGTGGTATTTTTATTTTTTTTTTATTGCATAATAATTATTTTGTTTCCACATCTCCTATATTATTTTCCCATATATCAGATTATTTGTGACATGTTCATATCTTGTTGAATATCAATGGATAGCTATTTTATTCTCCTACACGTCTTGTGAATGTAGTGGGGGCTCAAACAGAACGTGCCAAATTGACCATAATATTCTGTGCCACAAGCTGCAATCTCATATCGTCACCTCCAAGATGACAACGCTCACCCCCACAGAGCCAGGGTAGTCAACGACTACCAAAAGACTATGGGATTGGAGAGAATGGAATGGCATCCTATCAGCCCAGACCTCAACCAGATTGAAAACTTGTGGGAATTGCTTGGTCGTGCTGTGCGTACCAGAGTAGCCAATGCAACCACATTGAATGACCTGCGACGAATCCTGCTTGAAGAATGGAATATGAATATGTCACAAATAACCTGAGATAAAGATGCTTCACAAACAGTTCGTTCGTGTTCCATCACCAATACGCAAAGAAGAATATAATTTTGTGCGTCTGCGCAAAGAATTCTCAATATGCCCAATATACGTGCATAATATAACACCGAATTATTAGTCAAATTATTTTTAGATGTTTTTATAACAACGTTGGACATTATTAACGATTATATTAAAAAAACTAATTAACTGTAGTCATGTTACCGTTTTTTGGTTCAATAACAGTTCTCGTTTTAACAGCATTGGTTCTCGGGCTCGAGAGAACTCCACAGACCAACACGATTAAGACATCTTTTTGTATGCTAGAAAGAAAACAAAGTTAACTTTACTAGGAAAGCCTTGAAGATAAAATGGTTCTTCCAAAGGTACTAGATGATATTATATTATATTATATTTAAAAGTATAATCTTTATTGCATTATACTTCCTGTATGACACGCGCATTACGTTTTTAGGAGTAATTTTACCTGATTTTGTTTTTTAATGTTAAGAAATCCAGACTATTTGAAATAAAAGAAAAACCAACGTTTTTTGAAAATATTTTTTTCTCTTCCAATTTGTTTACAAGCAATATGAATTCAATCAATAAAATACCCTATGAAATTAAATTCATGATAAGTCCTAAAGCAATCAATTTTGATATTTAAGGGGATGGGACTGATTTAAATCATGTGGATAAGTGACGTCATTTGTTGTTTATTGTACATTTTGAAGTGTATCAACATTTTCAAAATTTCATTTATGGGTTTTCAAATTCTGAGTACAAAAACCTTAATTTTGTCAAATAAGCATGATTTCCAAAGGTTTCACTGGGTTTCATTTTGTTTGTACCGCGCTCTCTGTCGTTGCTATGGGCAAACAGAGGGTAAAATGCCATTCACGTACAATATTACTGCATCTTGCATAAGACGGAGACTACCACTAGTTTATTTTCTAATGAAAATTATTTATTGTACTTCATGAACTACTTATATGACCAAATCGGGTAAAGTTTAACATTTGGCCCCATTTGACCTTTGACCTCTCATGACCTCGAATTGATTTTTTCATGATCCTTGCATATCGGTTGCTATTCGTGGGGTATCGCGATTTGCGGTTTGTGACCCCTCAATCGCGAGTAGTCCGATAGCATTTGTGCCAAATTTCATATACACAAGTTGATTGTCAAGTTTATAATCCACTGCTTTATACTAAAAAGCTCTGTAAAAACATTTCTGTTGATGGATTCTAAATGCAGCAACCATGTCCTTAGTGAACATGCGTACATATCCACATGAATTTGGTATACATGCTTATCTGAATATACGTAATTTTCTTTTCCGTTAAAAAAGTGAGATAATTTGTGAATTTAGATTTACAACTTTGGAATTTAGAGTGAAACTTTAAGTAACGGTTGCCTTGCCAGAGGTTAGTCACTTGTAAAGTAAACTTGTTATAATACGCCCCACTATTTTTAGTGGTTGAGCACTCTCGATTACTTTTGGAGTAGAGACTGTTCTGGTTGGCTTGGTTTGTCATGTTTTCGACACCACAGAATGTATATACTTGTATAAACATTTCCGTAAATTTGAAATCATGACAAATTATCCGTCTGATGATCGGTTTACCCAATGATCGTAAGTGAGGGTATTCCGTGAAACTTTAAGTAACGGTTGCCTTGCCAGAGGTCTATACTTTGAATTTGTTTCTATAGCTCAACTGTAATGGGTTTGAGCACTCTAAATTCCAAAGTTAGTCACTTGTAAAGTAAACTTGTTAAAAAGTCATAGAAATATTTTGTTTTCACATACGTTTAGGCGTTGAAATATGGTTTCCGAGCTCGTTAAGCTTTCACTATTTCTCGCCACTGTAATTCGTGTTTTGAAATGAATCCATCAATAAATTAAGGTCTGCTTTCAAGTTAAAGAATCATTACTAGCTGTAAGATACGGTAAGACTATAGGAGAAACTTTACCCATCAACGTCGGAGTCCCCATGTCTATCTCCATGCATGGAGATTGTTTTAGCCCAGTCCTTTTCACATTGTAAAGGGTGGCTATCAGAACACCAAGACAACAAAAGCATTGACTATCAGAAGACTATAATTAAAGACAGAGATAAAAAGAATTTATCGCGTCTGACGTCATCTGTCAATCAAACTCGAGTACGGTTTGTTTACAAGTGACGTGATGATGACTTGCTGAACGCGGCGGTATAATCGGTCGCCTTAATGTTAATTCTGCACATTCAAACATGCAAACCATCTCAAAAGTTAGGTCTTTATAGTAGGAAACTTTCTTTGGCGAAGGCACCATGTCAACAATGCCTAGAAGAGCTGCTTTTTGCCTTGTAAAAGTACGTAATTTTTCGCCATTTGCTGCTATTCCTTTTCTCCGATCAGCACCAGATAGATCGGCCTTCCTTTTACGCGCTATTAACCTGTGTAAACCAATCAAGGATCGTAATTGACAGCGACATCAGACGCGATAAATTCTTTTTATATCTGTCTTTAATTATAAGACAAGACTAAAACAACAACTTCTATCACAGGTATGCGAACAAAATAGCATAAACAGATATTCTAACACATCTTCAAGATCACAATTACCAATGGCGTAGATTTCTTTTTGACATTTTTGGTGATGGGGTTGGAAAAAATTTCCTGAAGTACAGTGAATCTAGCACCTTTTGGAAAATGTTGCCATATTGAAGCTAAAGTGCTGAAATATGGTGGAAAAGTGGAATCAATTAGCGTGAAGGGCGAAAAATTTGCACTTTGGGGGCTAAAATGGCCAAATATGAAGTTAAGTTGGTCCCGGGAATTTGATCAAAAACCCACATACAGGGGTCATGATTGTATGGACCACTCCCTGGTAAAATATTGGGGGGGGGGGGGATATGCTAACGGATTAAATCAAAAATAAAATAATACCTAGGAATCTACTAGATATTGCAGAAGACATTACTAGAAGAAAAAGACTGATGCTATATAGCTGCCTTTACCATGTTTACACAATAGGAACGTATCCTAACAAATCAACTGCTCAACACAACTGGTACAATGTATATGCCACAAGCATCGTCCTATACAGCAGTGAATCATGGGATTTGAATAAATCACTGAAAAACAATAATTATTGACATCTTCCAACGAACACTTGTACATATAGGATACTAAATATCCGTTGCCCATAATACTATTAGGAATAGCGATATATTTTATATCACAGAACGGGTGAAAAACATTGGTCGGAGAAAATAAAAACTGAAGACGTTTATTAAAATGGCTGCACAAAAAACTACACATTAAGCTATACATGACGCTTATCGACCTACAATACATGAAACTCTTCGACCTGCAGAAATACCATAAGGGAGACCCAAAA
Organism: Amphiura filiformis; assembly: GCF_039555335.1. Classification (NCBI taxonomy): domain Eukaryota; kingdom Metazoa; phylum Echinodermata; class Ophiuroidea; order Amphilepidida; family Amphiuridae; genus Amphiura; species Amphiura filiformis. The sequence continues at coordinate 9,137,365 of NC_092628.1, forward strand.
TACTTGGATCTACAGAATCTACAAAGACTTGAAAAAATTAATCTTGAATTCAGATCATCAAACTTCATCGATGCAGCAAGCGACAGGAAAGTTTGGAATGATTTGAATAAGGCGTTTGCACAGAGCCAAACAACGGCGAAACGCTGTAGAAGAAGAAAAGAAGACTAATATTCGCAATATCGCGGAAATTTGAAGTAAATTTGTAACTAATGGCATACAACTCCAAAGAAAAGCTTTCACCAAAAATACAACAAACATTTATCAAACGCTAAAATGAAAGAAAAGTATTTTGTACTTATACCGAATGTGCTAACAAATGCGAATGAGGATGAAGTCTAGAGAATGGGACCTAGACACGATCACACATGTTACTTTTCCCACGACATTTCTCAGATAACAAGTGATGCTGAACAGCGATATTTCCCAGGCGGCGAGCGGCATGATAGAGAGAGACGGCAAAACTGCTCAGCCGTATCATAGTGTAGTTATGCTGCACAGCAAACATAATTCGACCTTTGCATTACTTTGCATTACTTAAAATCAATCCATAAAGTGTTGTCCATTCCCCACATTGAATGATGGGCTGCACTTATGCCCAAATATGTCACTTGCCAATCAATAATCACCCACTTGAAATCCCTGACTCTCTCCACTGACCAAAGTTATGGACAGATTTGTGAGGTTTGTTTTTTGCTGTTATCGGTCATTTACATGTTTTAGCCTACATGTAATGTGTGCATTATTCTTGATTGACAGCAAGTATAAAAATATCCGTCAAGTGGGTTAGTTTTAATACTTAGTGCGAATATTTCCAAATATCTATATTAGCTAAAAAATTAGGACATGTTACAAAACTATATGTTCTAAAATTTCAGAGAGTAAAAAAATATTGGCCGGTTAGTTTTCACACAGTGACGTTAACTAGGCAATGCCCTATACCTCTAACATACACTTTTTGTAGAGGTCACACGTCAAGGGTCAGAGCACTGTGTATTTTGTGTATAGGAAAATGGATAGTAACTGCAGTATGTGGCACTTTCCATACAATCGGAACACGGGAGTAGATCGGGACTGAATTTCGCAGCTGCCGTTCAATTTGCACACTGAGTGATCGGAGCCTAACCAACACGGCTAATATAAAATAGGCCTACTTGTTTTTGATATTTTAAGCGTTTCAAAATTTCAAAATAATTCCATTCAAGCCGCCAAAGGAAATTTACTGAATTTAGAGAATTCGTGGCGCTCACCACCTGATATTTCCCTACCCAAAAATAGCGCCATCTCTTGATATACGGATATGTTTGGCAACAATATTTTGAGGATTTTCCGACACATCTCGAACAACTCAACTGTGAGAAATTATCCATACCACAAATTTCCAAACAAAACCCTGCATAGAAGACCGTTTCACTACTCCCATATTCCCAAGAATACATACTGTTTTGTAAACGGTTTCTCTGAGAGTATGGGTCTTAATCGTGATCATTAAATGGAACAGAACGACAGAACATATAGAGTATTCATTTATGCATTACGTTGCATTAGTAAGGGAGCTCTTATTATGACCCCTACTCTCAGATATGTGAGGAGGGGGCCGGGAGATCATCTTTTGTGCGGTTACATTAATGACTTTCCTCACCCCCGGGGATTACCTTGAGGGCATCTTATAAATGTGACGTATAGACCCAAACATACACCACATTCAAAAACTCATCTCAATATGTGACTTGACCATGGCCGTGGTGATGTTTGAAAAATGGCTTCATAATCGAAATTTTACCCACCATTTTTACTCCTCCCCTCAAGATGTGGGTGATAGCGGATATTTGCAATGAGTGAATATTGTTTACAACTTAGGGAACAAGTTATGCAATGAAAGATCAAGCACAATTATCAATAATATTATCATATCTAATGTTTTCAAAAATGCTGATTATATTCAACTGATCCTTTAATTTTTTTGAGGAGTGTATGATGAATTCAATTTTATTTGGATTTCGGGACTAGTCTGGGGATATCAATGTGATATGTACTAAGTTATGCAGAGCAATTTGCATCACTTTGATTTTTGATACACAGGGCTACTAATACTTTTAATATTTAATAATAATTTGTATGAAGACTAGTAGGTATGCATGATGTATCCTAATTATAAAATGCGTTAAGCATATGTTAAGCAGTGGGTAATATTTATCATGTTTAGGCCCCTATGTGCAGATTCAAAGAGAAACATAATCAACATACTAAAATTCCTTATACAAAGCTAAACAGTTACTGGGGCTACTGTAGCTCGAGATACTCTAGCTAAAATACAGGTTTACATTTTACTATCTTACATTATCTTGCTGTATTCGGGAATACAGGCAACGGGAAATAATACCCTTAGTCAGATACTAGCTCCGTAACATTATTATACTATTATTGTATTATAACACTACTAGTCAGATACTAGCTCCGTATACTATAAATGTTGGCCTATACAACATTTGTGCTTCCCAGCCCCTAGTTTTACATTTTGCCCTACCATTATGCAAAGGGCATAAAGAAATGTATGGCTACATGTGAATCTTCTGGTGAAGCCTACAATTATACAGACAAAAAAAATAGTATCACATGCCAGTTTTAGAGTATTTGCATTCAATTAAAATCTATAGTCAATAGTTCCACCTTTGACTTTTTTCACCTAATTTCAAATGCCAATGGTATTGTTTCTATTTTTTTCTTCTGAAACTCATGTCTAGGGATATATACACTACTACTTTTTTTATGTCGGGCATATCTATGCATTAACAGCTGAAATCTAGGAGATAACACTGACGAAACTTCGGCCAGGCACAAGTGACCTGGTGAACGAAGGGGGTCGCCGTAGATAGCTAGCTGGTCGGGGTATTTTTACAGGACAGACAAGTGTAACCGACAATCGGGCGTTACCCTGATCGGAACCGCCCGTAAACGAGGTCTTTCATCATGGATCATCTGCCCCGCCATAACTAGATGAACCACGGGGAGAGCGGAGATTTTTTTAAGGTCCTGCGGGGAATCGAACCCGGGACCTCTCGCACCAAAGGCAAATACCTTAAACAGTGTGCCACGCTGCTCCTAACTGGATCAATTCTAAACATTATAAGCACTCCTTATACATGTACTTTGATTTATGACAACTGATTTGTCTGTATGTTTATTACAATTACAGAAATCTTATCACATTTGGAGAATGTTACGCTACTGTGCGACCATTTAAGAGATTGTAGGGACATGTGTGCATTTTATGCAATATTTAATACAGAGTTTGTATGCATTTTTAATTTTCATGATTAACATTTAAAAAAAAATATAATACCATTTAACTTGATATCAGTAAAAATAACTGTGTACTTTCATCGAGGCTCATTATTTTAAATGAAAACCGACCGTTCTAAGTAAATCCAATCATTTTTTCTGATACATACATTTGACAGAGATTGCAATTTCATTAAATTGCAGGCACCTGTGCATTTTATGCAATTTTGCAGCGTTGGTATTCGTTTTTGCATTCTGATTAACATTATTTAAACATAAAACAATAAACTAAATGACATTAGTGAACCTGGTATGTACTATCATCGAGCTGTAAAAAATTAAAAATAATGACAAGTCAATTAAATGAATGTACATTTACCCTTCTAAATAACTCAAACCAATTTCTTTTCTGATGAACATTTTATAAAACATAATATCGGTAACTTTCAACAAGTGGATTGACATTTTAAATGAAAACAAGAAACAACAACAAGTTGTCCTTACGATGATATTACGCCAACATTTCTGAAAAGTTGCAAAGGAATTAGGTTATTAAAAGTTTTAAAGTTAAGGTTTTTAAATATAAGTTGAGGCGTTCTACACTGGTTAATTGTTGGACCCCTATTTATATTATATATAAACGATAATAAATACATCAACGATGTTCCCATTTATTTTCTGCTGATTACACAAAAATAATATATTCAATTTTGAGAACATTTTTGAGAATTTTTAACACAAGTCTCTCTCCACAAACATAAATGACAGCCGGTGAAAAAATTTCACTGACCATCCATCCAGGATTTAAACATGGGACCTTCGGATCACCGGACTCTACGAACTGAGCTAATGAGTCAGATGGAGAAGAGCAGTGATGTTAGTATCTATTCTACAAAGGATGTTGTGGGTGGCAATTATTTTGTATGAAATCTACAAAGAGCTAAATGAGCATTATTCAAATTTTGGGAATCTTATTATTTCATAATTTGGCACATTTTAAGACCAGCTACATTAGGTTTAGTTGACAAAAAAGGGGGGCATGCTGCACACTACTGCCTACAACTAAATAGTGGAATAGTTCAGTTTATAACATGATCTTTTATCCCGGCTTCGCCAAAATATATGACCATTAAACATTAGATCCCGGTTTTGGATATTGTTTAAAATTATTTTTTCTTTGCAGGTTGATGGGGGAACATCCAAGATTAGGTATAGGATGATTTATAAATGAAACGTTCCTCCGTTGGCCAAACGTAACATTTATACCAGGGTACATTTGATGCGGACTGGGAGGTCGATTGTTGATTCTCGCCTTTGTACTTCGGCAACACCGACTCACATAAAAATGAGTTCGTGAATACAAGTGTTCTATAATTAAGAGCTCGCGAAAGTAAGATAAAAATATATAATATGAAATAAAAGTGGGAATTAGTCATCTTATTGACACCGAGATCAACCAAGGTGCTTCATTGAGCGTGTTTATAGTGAATATACCGCATATTGAGTATACCGTATACGATAATCCTTGTATATATACCGATACCTTGCTGTTTATAGTGACATCATGCAGTTATTGTTAACTACATGTATGCACACAACACAGGGGTACTCACAATAGGCAATTGAACCCTACTGGTAGCGCTGTATCGTAGCTATTGAGTATGAACTAGTTAGTATCATATATCAAAAAGTATAAAAGCTATGATTTTAGTACTTTCTCTCTGTTTCAATTACTTATTCTTTTCCAAATATCTGAATCTTCAACCCGGTACAAGCTTTAATAACGGGGAACATACATTTTATTAAAAAGAAATCCTACCATCTATCCAAACTCGCCGTGTTATTCCAATGCACATTTTACTTCACCGGGCAGCTATTTTTTGATCGTTTTTTAAAGATTGGCGTCATAAAACCGTCATAGGTACAAATTTAGTACTTTCTGTCAATCAATTATGGCTTATTCTCTACATGTCAATCTTTAAATAATTGGCATAGTCCTTATAATAACGGTACTCCGCCTTGATGAGTAAATGACAGCAAACAGCTGCACATCAGTGAAAAATATCCCAAAACTCGGTCAGTGGGGCTCCGTGCGTACATGTCAATAGAGTCATTATCGATTGGATTAGTCGTCCGTAGCGGACAATTCGGTCGCTCATTGGATCAATATTATCAGGTGGTAATAAATTTGCATTGGACAATAGATTACTATATAATGGTTTAGTACTGCATATATCGGTTTAATCTTCAATAAGCGGGTTTATGGCTGGAAAGGTCACGGTGAATTCGCCGTGGACGTAAGTCCCGGGGGGGGGGCACTCCAACTTTGGAGCTGACGCGTATGTAGGGCTGTTAAGACCCCTTTTTCAGCATCGCTGTCACCCAAAGACCCCATATTTATTTACGAACACATGCTCTGTCACCCAAAGAACCCCTATTTTTCCATTTGATCTGTCACCCAAAGACCCTTACAAGTTCAATTTGACCAGCAACTTTCATTTATCACTGATTTTGTTACTTATTTTGAAAAAACAATGAAATTTGAAGCCATTTAGAACTAGAAATTTGATTTTCGAGGTTTTTGAGGCGCTGTTTCGGTTCTCACCCAAAGATTCCATTTAAAAAAAAGGTCGTGTTCTCACCCAATGACCCCTTATTTTTTACATTTTGCTCTCACCGAATGCCAAAAATCATGCCCTCACCCAATGACCCCATATTTTTTACATTTTGCTCTCACCGAATGCCCCTTAGTGCGAAAGTGCCAGCCCTACACCTATATCCATTTCAAATTGAAGTGCCCCCCAGGACGTAAGTGCACTATGAGACACAGTTACCGCACAAATTATATACCAACTAACATTATCGTACATTTGCAATGACCCCGAGGTCACACGGGGAATGTGTAAATATAATTGTGGCGCGAGCTATAAAGAGCCCATTCAACAATATGATCATGGCAGTGAACATGTAGCTTCTGTTTTGATAACTCTTGGGGGTGAGAATCGTTCCGAATGTTCCTGCGTTCCTGCGCGCATCTTGCGCATCATGAAGAAGCTCCCACTTCCGGTAATAACGCACACAATTTATACTGGTGTGTTTATAGTGGGAATATCTCGCCACAATATCCTTCGGTTTAGAAGTATATCGATGTACCGTACATACATATACTGCTAGTCTTTATAGTGGGCAAGTATCCGGATAATCACTAACCGGGTAGAAATTGTACCGCAATGTACCGCACATCTGCTCCCACTATAAACACGCTCTTTAATGTTCACCGATGTCATATAATTATACTGCACGTAAATTTCGGAAGGCTATTATAGAAAAACAAAAGGGTAGCTCATGATAGATGCACATATGCATTAGAGTGTGAAATTGGTTACTTGCGCACCATTATGAATTCGGCAGAGTGGCGAATCGAGACTTTTGAGCAATGATTATGATTGTGTTTCAGGAGATTTTTCATTTCCATTTTGATTTGGACGAATCATGCGTAAGGGATTAATGAATTTGACAAATAGACGAATCGTATACTTAGCTGTACAAATCAGGTCGATCTATTAAATTGAATATTGAATATATTCTATATAAAATTTCCTATACTGTTATATTTGATACCAATGGATAGCTCTTGGTATCTTCTATCCAGTGATATTTAAATTATTCACAAAATAAAGGACAATATTGTTATTTTCTGCTTTAAAATCCTCGGTTTCAATCGGAGCTTTTGCTAAATATTACAGGGATGACTAACTATAACTTTAGAGTATATAGCCTTAGGACAACCAGTAATTGCTACACAAAAGCCCTAAGTCAAGGTTGAACGCGTTGAACTTGTTTTGAGCATTTCGGAAGCTACAACTTTTGTTAATTACAATGATTTGTTTTAAACATAGTGACCCCAAAACAGTTCCTTTTGGTTTTAATAGTTAAAGAACATCCAATGCTACTATTATGAGATCACACCACTAAATCGGGTCTAACCCTATCTGACTGAAGAAATAAGAACTAGTGTTTAAATCGCTGACCATACCAGGTACATTAAAATGGGAAAAAAAATGTTTGAAATGAAGGCTAATACGCCAATTTTTGGGTGATAGTTGTGCTCTGTGGATGTTTTTCTCATCATCTGAGCATAAAAAGATGAAAAATACTACAATTCTGAAATTGTTTTGGTTCCATGGACCAACTGATGTCACAACATAGAGGTCCTGTGCTGTGGAGTTTGGTATGGTTTACATCATGTTCGATGCACCACTGCGAAAAATCGAGCCACTCAACTACCAAAAAAAAATGCTGGTTCTAGGGTAGAATATATCATAAACGTTTGGAAAAATGGTGTTTTGAATGAACGAAGACGTTATAATCATGAGAAAATGAAGATTTCTTGAGTACCTTTTAACACATAGAAGAAGTGGTGAAAACGGTAAAATATACGGTATCTCCGGAAGGGAAGGTGATATGAAGGTCAAACAACCACCAAAATGTGTATTTTTACACACACTATAACGTCACTCTAATAACTCAATTTCAGCCATTATTATGTTTTGATGGATCCAAGTTGTGATAATATTGGATCCAAAACATAATAATGATAAAATTGGATGTTTTACGCCCAATATTTATTGGTCTCGCTATGAGTTGTAAAATATTTAACTCGACTACGTCTCGTCCAATATTTTAAAACTCATAGCTCGACCAATAAATATGGGCTCAACCGATCCAATTTTATATCAAAAGTGGATGTTATATTAATGAATGCCTGCAGCTGGATGCACTCTCACAATACCATCATTGTTTATCATATTTATGAACTGTTATTACTTAAAAACTACCCTTATTAATAAAACCATGACACAAGCATTGCAGCTCATAATTTATTTGTATGATTCTAAAGCATTCTATACATAATCATATTTGCCAATATTATAATCTTTAATTACAATCTTGTAAAATAATATGTCAGCGTTTTGGTTTACTTTTGTATCTTAAACATATCACTGTTGGGAGATTTGGAAATTAAATATAACATACGGTCATATGTGATATGTGGTTTCATGATGAGCATTTTAGTCATACTTTACATGGAATATTTGAAATAGTCAACCACAAAACAGATGTCTACTGTGTCCTAAAAATGCCGTCTGGGAGGTATAGTAGCAAAATTCTGAGTGAACCGAATCTGATGAACGTTTCACATAATGTATGAGAAATTAAAGAGCTCACCATTTCTGTTAGCATATTGAGTTTCCGATAAATTTTGAGAATTGTGGTACAACCCCCAACTGGATTTTTTGGGACACACTGTTATTTCTTGAGGTTATTTCTGCTTTCGATAACTGTAACATTTTTACTGAATATGCTTTTATAAAATATGAATTTGGACTCTAATCAAATTTATAATCTCAACAAAATCAAAAAGACTTTTTTAAGTTCTCAAACTGTAAAATTTGAAACATATAGTTTCATTTTACTTCACTGTTGGCATGATGGTGTGTTGGCTGTGTAGTCGCAACAGCTGCAGGCCTCGTTGAAAACAAGAGGGGAGGCGCAAGATTGAGTATGTATGATCTGTCCGCCTGAGCAATGATGGAATTCTGGGCTGCATGGTGCTGACTCAACCAGTTGACCGTCAGGAACGCCAGCACAAAGGATGCTTGGGTCAATCGTTGGTGGTTGAGTTGTTGGTAGATTAGCATCTCTGGCTTTCATTGGCAGTGGTGTCCAGTCACCTAGAAGAAAACAGAAATATAAGAAACAGGGTTTATTTTAGACCAAGCTATATGATACTGTTGGGAGATACAATGGTTGATTTATCTTTTTCGCGTCTAACCTCGTTAAAATATTTTGTCCTGCCGAGTTACACAAAATTGTATACTTAATTGTATACTTCAGGAAACCGAAACGAATACGCCTAGGCTGATCTCCACAAAAGAGGGTTATTAACACTTCATGCAGATTCTAGCCAATTGAGGCGACCAACCAAACCAGGGAACTTTGACTTATGGGAAGGTGCGACTGGAATTACGTCACGATTTAAGAACATGTATTGCTGGAGGGTTAGAGCACATAGGGCAAACGTTAAAGGCTTAGTACTTAAAGCCCCATTCAGTGATTTGCTCATCCAGAAAATCGTAAAAATCATCAAAATTCATATCTTAGTACCTTTGTCATTGCATAGATATGCTAACATACTAGTAGCCTGCTAGTGGCTAATAAAAGTTCTTTGCCAAGACCAAAGGAAAAAATTACGTTTTTCTGCTGACAGTTTCACCAGAAAGCTTCTGGCTTTCTCAAAGCGATTGATGTTGTTATTGATCCATCTGCTTGGAGCGAGAATCCGGATGTTATTGTTTTACCGGAAGTACTCCTGTCTCCAACGTTGGTCTTGAGCAGAGGATCAAAGACGTGGCTTAGAAAGAATGTCCCCTCGTCTCTGTTCATGGTGTTGTCTCCTCTCTTGCGAATCCATACTGATTCCTTGACCTATCTTGCCCTGCGGTTTTCTTCCCTATCAAGGATTGATGAGCTGTCCCAGTCTATTAAATGGTTGGCCCTTGACACGTGATCTGTGATGGCTGATTTGATAATTTCGGTGAGCGATTCCTTTCTCTTAGATCGTGTGTATTTAAGTTGGCTAGCTTTCTCCGCTTCCCTTTTATGTTCATTCATGCGGACACCGAACTGTCTTTTTGTCTCACCAATGTATGATTGGGGGCAGTTTTTGCATGGTATTTCATATACACAGTTCACCGTTTTTCTTTATCTTGTTTGTCCTTTGGATGAACGAGCACATCTCTGATGGTGGTGTGGGGTTTTATGGCCGTAGAACGTTGTGTTTTCTCACATTACGACTAATCTTTTCAGAGACACCTGCCACATAAGGAATTACAATGCTACCTTTGCTCTTATCCGTGTTAGATTTGTCTTACTTGTTTGGCTCGTTTTTGATCTTATTAGCTCTTTGTGATTTTACGTCTATGGTCTAGTTAGGGTAACCGCACCATGCTAGCGCTTTTCTGATATGATTTTCTTCAGCGATCTTATCGTCTTCCTCTGTGATTATTTTCTCATCTCTATCAAGCAGCGTGCGTATAACACCTAATATTTGATGCAAGGGGTGGTGCGAAGAGTATGACAGATATTGATCCGTGTGGGTCTTTTTTCTATACACAAGTAAGGTATTGTCCGGCTTTCTGACGATCATGGTGTCCAGGAAGTGTTCGGTAAGTCTTTCTGTAGCTCCATCCTTCACGATTTCAAGAATGTCGTCGACATATCTCTTCCACATGCGAGGTCTACAATCTAAAGGGGCAGTATGGATGGCTTGATTTTCCAGCCAGTCATTCTTTCTAAGCCACATCTTTGATCCTCTGCTCAAGACCAACGTTGGAGACAGGAGTACTTCGGTAAAACAATAACATCCGGCTGGGATTCCCGCTCCAAGCAGATGGATCAATAACAACATCAATCGCTTTGAGAAAGCCAGAAGGTTTCTGGCGAAACTGTCAGCAGAAAAACGTAAGTTTTTCCTTTGGTCATGGCAAAGAACTTTTATTAGCTGTTTAATCAATAGACCTGATGAACCTTTTCAGTCTAGCCTGCTAGTGGTTCAGCCGAAAGCTGTGTATTTAAGACAAAATAAGGCATTTTACATGAATCTGTATTTCATATACTGACAGTATATAAATTAGCTACTGGTATTGGAATGGGGCTTCAACTTCGTCAATACTGCTGTTTTCTTCGATTTTTGCCAAATTAATTTGTCATTTCAAAAAATACCAAACGCCAATTTGAACGACTTATCCATCACTTTTAAGCAATTTACAAAGCCCGAGTATCAAATCGCGCGCGTAAAGGGCGATTCGTCGGCACGCTTGCGGCGCAACCGCAAAAAGCATTGACGTCACTACCAAACTTGAAGTGAACCAATGTATAGTAAAAACATTCTTTGGTAAATCTATCCAATATGACGGTAACTTTGAGATATCTACGCATCACATTTAAACATCTTCCTGATTTATCTAGAATATGTATGTCAATTAATATTCTTTGCGCATGGTCAAAGGTGGTCTTAGACTAGCCACAGACTATCCCGGTGGAAGCCTTAACAAACAAGGACCATGCGTTAATAATTACATCATGACGAATTATGTATCTAGGGTTGACAAATGGCGTGACCTGGGGTCCCAACATTGCCCTATGAACTCTCGATATGTGAGTACCTCAGAACCTCAAGTATACCTTTTATGTATGTTCAAAACCTACAAGTCCAACTATCCATATAACTATTTCAAGACAAATATGAATAATGTAATTGGTATGTGAACCACCTTGCATTTTGTACAAACGCTACATACGATGAGAAAAAAAAGCCAAATTGATAATCATCGGAACAATGTTCACACTGTGTTAATATTTCATGAACTAAATGTGGTATTTTTATTTTTTTCGTATTGCATAATAATTATTTTGTTTCCACATCTCCTATATTATTTTCCCATATATCAGATTATTTGTGACATGTTCATATCTTGTTGAATATCAATGGATAGCTATTTTATTCTCCTACACGTCTTGTGAATGTAGTGGGGGCTCAAACAGAACGTGCCAAATTGACCATAATATTCTGTGCAGCAAGCTGCAATCTCATATCGTCACCTCCAAGATGACAACGCTCACCCCCACAGAGCCAGGGTAGTCAACGACTACCAAAAGACTATGGGATTGGAGAGAATGGAATGGCATCCTATCAGCCCAGACCTCAACCAGATTGAAAACTTGTGGGAATTGCTTGGTCATGCTGTGCGTACCAGAGTAGCCAATGCAACCACATTGAATGACCTGCGTCGAATCCTGCTTGAAGAATGGAATATGAATATGTCACGAATAACCTGAGATAAAGATGCTTCACAAACAGTTCGTTCGTGTTCCATCACCAATACGCAAAGAAGAATATAATTTTGTGCGTCTGCGCAAAGAATTCTCAATATGCCCAATATACGTGCACAATATAACACCGAATTATTAGTCAAATTATTTTTAGATGTTTTTATAACAACGTTGGACCTTATTACCGATTATATTAAAAAAACTAATTAATTGTAGTCATGTTACCGTTTTTTGGTTCAATAACAGTTCTCGTTTTAACAGCACTGGTTCTCGGGCTCGAGAGAACTCCACAGACCAACACGATTAAGACTATAAATCGCAACATCTTTTTGTATGCTAGAAAGAAAACAAAGTTAACTTTAACATACTAGGAAAGCCTTGAAGACAAAATGGTTCTTCCAAAGGTACTAGGTGATATTATATTTAAAAGTAAGTATAATCTTTATTGCATTATACTTCCTGTATGACACGCGCATTACGTTTTTAGGAGTAATTTTACCTGATTTCGTTTTTTAATGTTAAGAAATCCAGACTATTAGAAATAAAAGAAAAACCAACGTTTTTTGAAAATATTTTGTCCTCTTCCAATTTGTTTACAAGCAATATGAAATCAATCAGTAAAATACCCTATGAAATTAAATTCATGATAAGTCCTGAAGCAATCAATTTTGATATTTAAAGGGATGGGACTGATTTTAGTGTACCAACATTTTCAAAATTTCATTTATGGGTTTTCAAATTCTGAGTACAAAAACCTTAATTTTGTCAAATAAGCAAGATTTCCAAAGGTTTCACTGGGTTTCATTTTGTTTGTACCGCGCTCTCTGTGTCGTTGCTATGGGCAAACAGAGGGTAAAATGCCATTCACGTACAATATTACTGCATCTTGCATAAGACGGAGACTACCACTAGTTTATTTTCTAATGAAAATTATTTATTGTACTTCATGAACTACTTATATGACCAAATCGGGCAAAGTTTAACATTTGGCCCCATTTGACCTTTGACCTCTCATGACCTCGAATTGATTTTTTTCATGATCCTTGCATATCGGTTGCTATTCGTGGGGTATCGCGATTTGCGGCTTGTGACCCCTCAATCGCGAGTAGTCCGATAGCATTTGTGCCAAATTTCATATACACAAGTTGATTGTCAAGTTTATAATCCACTGTTTTATACTAAAAAGCTCTGTAAAAACATTTCTATTGATGGATTCTAAATGCAGCAACCATGTCCTTAGTGCAATTATTTTAACAGGCATTATGCGTACATATCCACATGAATTTGGTATACATGCTTATCTGAATATACGTAATTTTCTTTTCCGTTAAAAAAGTGAGATAATTTGTGAATTAGATTTACAAAATATAGACGCTTCCGCGCTTGTGAAATCAGGTCGAATTGTCTGCATTGACAAGACTTATTAAGCCATATTTTGTGCTCAGAAGTTGGAAATAAGTACCATAATTCTTTCTTTGGAGTTTTCAACACGCCAAATAAAAAAAAAGAGTAGGAAACCGGCCCGCGGAAAATTTATGAAATCATGTTTGTAAAATAAAGTGCGTGAGTTGAAATACAACATCACATATACACATATGTGACGTGTCATGTCAAAAGGAGACACTTTTGGGCAGGTTATCAATTCTGAGATTTTTACATATCTTAAATATAGAGATATTTTGCTCCACAACGCCGTTTTCCCAAATGAAATCGGACATTCCTGAGCGAAGATATCGAGTTCGTAAGTTATGGTATTATAAAATTGGAAATTGAGATATCGGCCTTTAAAAATATTATTGACAATGTTGAGAGTAGGAATTGCCTTGAAAAATGTCTGAAAAAATACAAGATGCCGGTTATATTCCGGTCTGAAATTATCAGACAATATATTTAACATTGATAACATTAAAAATTCGCAACAATCCCAAATTGTGAAAAAATCACCCCCGGGCAGATTTTTGGCTATATCTCCATTTACGATCCTGCCCAAAAGTGTCTCCTTTTGACATGACACGTCACATATAACCTTACACAAGTGATCATGCTCAAATATAAAACTATAGAGTTTGGCCTTTGATATACACCATCAATTTTGTACCTGTGATCAATATTTCTAGGCAAAAATTCACAGCAAACTTGGTAGACTCATCCCTTTCTACGAAATTAAAAAAATAATTCCATCATTGACTCATTAACAAAAAGGGGGAAAATGCATTTTGCATTTAGGTTTCATGTTACTGTGTTTTTATACTGTGATTGATAAATGATTATGTTGGCGTATTAAGGTGGCCCAGGCGTGATAGAATTTATAGAATTAGTAGTAGTTTCTGCTAAAAGCAAATATTCAATAAAAAGAGGGTTCGGACTAAGATTTTGAACAAAAGTTTTACTACAGGCTCCTATAGAAAAATATAAACATGTTGATTTAACTCTAAGGCCTATAACATATATAAAAAGTCATAGAAATATTTTGTTTTCACATACGTTTAGGCGTTGAAATATGGTTTCCGAGCTCGTTAAGCTTTCACTATTTCTCGCCACTGTAATTCGTGTTTTGAAATGAATCCATCAATAAATTAAGGTCTGCTTTCAAGTTTAAGAATCATTACTAGCTGTAAGATACGGTAAGACTATAGGAGAAACTTAACCCATCAACGTCGGAGTCCCCCATGTCTATCTCCATGCATGGAGATTGTTTTAGCCCAGTCCTTTTCACATTGTAAAGGGTGGCTATCAGAACACCAAGACAACAAAAGCATTGACTACAGCCAAAAAGTATATGAAATAAAAGTAGTCAATCTTGACTAATTTTGGGTCACTGAGTCCAAAAATTATGTTAAAAAATGCTCATTAGCTCTTGTTTTAAAGATACACAACCCCTGTGGTATACTATGTGCCCACAATAGGCAATATAGGGAGTGATACAACATGGAGTATAGAAGCTTTATTCACTTTTAAGTAATTATACCTGCTATGTGTATATGTCCATTGAAGGTATTGTTAGTGAAGTAGGACCATTAACTGATGATGACAGAACTTGTATGAGCTTTTATCTTCACTGGTAGAACCCATAACATTCATCATTAAGTTCCAGATCAATCACCATTTATAATCCTGTTTTAGTATCACTTCAACAGTTTCAACCATATTTGAAGATGCCTCGTACCTGTGTGAACAATGCTAATAACTTTTGTTATGTGTGTGGTGAGGTGACGTTTGCATCGCAGAAGCGCACAATAACAGCTTCAATTAGAAAGGCTTATCATCTTTACTTTGGATGTAAACTTGGAGATCAAGACAAGAGTTGGGCACCACACATATGTTGTAGTAGATGTGCTGTAAATCTTCGCATTTGGTTAAATGGGAAAAAGAAACCTATGCCCTTTGGAGTACCAACAAATCATGTAAATGATACTTCTGCGTGATCCCTTCACTTGGGAAAGGTTTCAACAAAAAGAAGAAGAAGACTTTACAGTATCCTGATATACCTTCTGCTAAACGGCCTGTGCCTCATGGTGATGGACTTCCTGTTCCTGAGCCACCAGATAACCCAGAATTAATCTCCTTTGAGTCTGAAGAAGATGACAGTGATGATCATAGTAGCACGACATGTAGACCTGCAACTTCACAAGACCCAGATTTTGTTCCTACATGTAATCTGCCATCTGAACCACACATGATAAGCCAAAGTGAATTGAATGACCTTGTCAGAGAATTGGAACTACCAAAATGCAAGGCTGAACTATTGGGTTCTAGATCTGTTTTCTCTGTGAATGGGATAGTCGAGCAAGATCTTCTCACTACCTTCAACGAGATTGGCCTCTCCGTCAATCACTGGAACCTGGAACTAAAAATGTGCAACCCCGTCCACTTGTAGACCCAAGCAAAGTTTTACTACCACCCTTACATATCAAACTGGGACTCATGAAGAACTTTGTTAAGGCTATGGACAAGACAGGAGCAGCATTCCAGTACCTTGGTACTAAATTCCCAAGGCTGAGTGAAGCAAAAATTAAAGAGGGTGTGTTTATTGGTCCTCAAATCCGGTAACTTCTGAAAGATGAGGAGTTTGACCGTATCGTACTCGGAAAGGAGAAGAAAGCATGGAATGCTTTTCGCCAAGTTGCTAACAATTTTCTTGGAAATAACAAAGCTGACAATTACCAACAACTTGTTGAAGACATGCTGCTGTCCTATCAAAAGCTGGGCTGCAATATGTCCTTAAAGATCCATTTCCTTCACTCCCACTTGGATTCATTTCCAGTCAACTGTGGTTCAGTCAGTGATGAACATGGTGAACGTTTCCACCAGGATATCTCAGATATGGAGAAACGCTATCAGGGCAAATGGAGCCCATCACTGTTGGCAGACTTCTGTTGGACATTAACAAGAGATGCTCCAGATATTGAGTATAAGAGACAGCCAAAGAAGCGTCGAGTTGAATCTTCATAATCTTAGTGATTGTATGACTGTATGTACATAAAATGTATGTAGACCTACCACATTGCTCCTATGTTCCTATGTAAAATATTGAACCTCAAAATTCTTAAAAACTTTAGCTAATCAGATTTTTTAATGGTGATATTCGTGTTCAGCAGCCCAAAATTGACCAAGGGAGACATGTTTCATCTCAGATACCAACATTTTTTGAAAATTTGTAGACCAGTGATCAGAAGACTATAATTAAAGATAGAGATAAAAAAAATTTATCGCGTCTAGCGTCATCTGTCAATCAAACTCGAGCACGGTTTGTTTACAAGTGGCGTGATGATGACTTGCTGAACGCGGCGGTATAATCGGTCGCCTTAATGTTAATTCTGCACATTCAAATATGCAAACCATCTCAAAAGTTAGGTCTTTATAGTAGGAAACTTTCTTTGGCGAAGGCACCATGTCAACAATGCCTGCTTTTTGCCTTGTAAAAGTACGTAATTTTTCGCCATTTGCTGCTATTCCTTTTCTCCGATCAGCACCAGATAGATCGGTCTTCCTTTTATGCGCTATTAACCTGTGTAAACCAATCAAGGATCGTAATTGACAGCGACATCAGACGCGATAAATTCTTTTTATCTCTGTCTTTAATTATAAGACAAGACTAAAACAACAACTTCTATCACAGGTATGCGAACAAAATAGAATCAACAGATATTCTACCACATCTTCAAGATCACAATTACCAATGGCGTAGATTTCTTTTTGACATTTTTGGTGATGGGGTTGGAAAAAATTTCCTGAAGTACAATGAATCTAGCACCTTTTGGAAAATGTTGCCATATTGAAGCTAAAGTGCTGAAATATGATGCAAAAGTGGAATCAATTAGCGTGAAGGGCGAAAAATTTGCACTTTGGGGGCTAAAATGGTCAAATATGAAGTTAATTTGGTCCCGGGAATTTGGTCAAAAACCCACATACAGGGGTCATGATTGTATGGACCACTCCCTGGTAAAATATTGGGGGGGGGATACGCTAACGGATTACATATAATAAAATAATACATAGGAATCTACTAGATATTGCAGAAGACATTACTAGAAGAAAAAGACTGATGCTATATAGCTGCCTTTACCATGTTTACACAATAGGAACGTATCCTAATAAAATCAACTGCTCAACACAACTGGTACAATGTGTATGCCACAAGCATCTTCCTATACAGCAGTGAATCATGGGATTTGAATAAATCACTGAAAAACAATAATTATTGACATCTTCCAAAGAAAACTTGTAAGTATGGGATACTAAATATCCGTGTGAATAATACTATTAGGATTAGCGATATATTTTATATCACAGAACGGGTGAAGAACATTGGTCGGAGAAAATAAAAACTGAAGACGTTTATTAAAATGGCTGCACAAAAACTACACATTGAGCATTGAGCATTAAACTCTTCGAAATACCGTAAGGTAGACCCAAAATACTTGGATCTACAGAATCAACAAAGCCCTTGAAAAAATTAATCTTGAATTCAGATCATCAAACTTCATCGATGCAGCAAGCGACAGGAAAGTTTGGAATTTGAAATAAATTTGTAACTAATAGCATAAAACTCCAAAGAAAAGCTTTCACCAAAAATACAACAAACATTTATCAAACGCTAAAATGAAAGAAAAGTATTTTGTACTTACCGAATGTGCTAACAAATACGAATGAGGATGAAGTCTAGAGAATGGGACCTAGACACAATCACACATGTTACTTTTCCCACGACATTTCTCAGATAACAAGTGATGCTGAACAGCGATATTTCCCAGGCGGCGAGCGGCATGATAGAGAGAGACGGCAAAACTGCTCAGCCGTATCATTGTGTAGTTATGCTGCACAGCAAACATAATTCGACCTTTGCAGTACTTAAACCGGGTTAACAGGAAATTCCTCCAACAAAATCAATCATAAAGTGTTGTCCATCCCCCACATTGAATGGTTGGCTGCACTTATGCCCAAATATGTCACTTGCCAATCAATAATCACCCACTTGAAATCCCTGACTCTCTCCACTGACCAAAGTTATGGACAGATTTGGGAGGTTTTTTGCTGTTATCGGTCATTTACATGTTTTTAGCCTACATGTAATGTGTGCATTATCTTGATTGACAGCAAGTACAAAAATATCCGTCAAGTGGGTTAGTTTTAATACCCTTCGGAAGAGAACGGCCTACAAATGAGTGATAGTCACTAAAAGTTGCATTCGATTTAGACAGGGAATTTTGCAGGCCATGCCGTGTCCTTCCATTCTAAAACACAAAAGTGCGAATATTTCCAAACATCTATATTAGCTAAAAATTTAGGACATGTTACAAAACTATATGTTCTAAAATTTCAGAGAGTAAAAAAATATTGGCCGGTTAGTTTTCACACAGTGACGTTAACTAGGCAATGCCCTATACCTCTAACATACACTTTTTGTAGAGGTCACACGTCAAGGGTGAGAGCACTGTGTATTTTGTGTATAGGAAAATGGACAGTAACTGCAGTATGTGGCCCTTTCCAAACAATCGGAACACGGGAGTAGATCGGGACTGAATTTCGCAGCTGCCGTTCAATTTGCGCACTGAGTGATCGGAGCCTAACCAACACGGCTAATATAAAATAGGCCTACTTGTTTTTGATATTTTAAGCGTTTCAAAATTTCAAAATAATTCCATTCAAGCCGCCAAAGGAAATTTACTGAATTTAGAGAATTCGTGGCGCTCACCACCTGATATTTCCCTACCCAAAAATAGCGCCATCTCTTGATATACGGATATGTTTGGCAACAATATTTTGAGGATTTTCCGAAACATCTCGAACAACTCAACTATGAGAAATTATCCATACCACAAATTTCCAAACAAAACCCTGCATATAGAAGACCGTTTCACTACTCCCATATTCCCAAGAATACATACTGTTTTGTAAACCGTTTATCTGAGAGTACGGGTCTTAATCGTGATCATTAAATGGTACAGAACGACAGAACATATAGAGTATTCATTTATGCAATACGTTGCATTAGTAAGGGAGCTCTTATTATGACCCCTACCCTCAGATGTGTGAGGAGGGGGCCAGGAGATCATCTTTTGTGCGGTTACATTAATGACTTTCCTCACCCCAGGGCATCTTATAAACACACAAACACACATCACATTCAAAAACTCATCTCAATATGTGACTTGACCATGACCGTGGTCACGTTTGAAAAATGGCTTTATAATCGAAATTTTACCCACCATTTTTTCTCCTCCCCTCAAGATGTGGGTGATAGCGGATATTTGGAATGAGTGAATATACGGTAGTTTACAACTTAGGGAACAAGTTATACAATGAAAGATCAAGCACAATTATCAATAATATTATCATATCTAATGTTTTCAAAAATGCTGATTATATTCAACTGATCCTTTAATTTTTTGGAGGAGTGTATGATGAATTCAATTTTGTTTGGATTTCGGGACTAGTCTGGGGATATTAATGTGATATGTACTAAGTTATACAGAGCAATTTGCACCACTTTGAATATTGATACACAGGGCTACTAATACTTTTAATATTTAATAATAATTTGTATGAAGACTAGTAGGTATGCAATATGTATCCTGATTATAAAATGCATTAAGCAGTGGGTGATATTTATCGTGTTTATGTGCAGATTCAAAGAGAAACATAATCAGCATACTAAAATTCCTTATACAAAGCTAAACAGTTACTGGGGCTACTGTAGCTCGAGATACTCTAGCTAAAATACATGTTTACATTTTACTATCTTACATTATCTTGCTGTATTCCATAGGCAACGGGAAAATACCCTTGTATTATAACACTAGTAGTCAGATACTAGCTCCGTATACTATAAATGTTGGCCTATACAACATTTGTGCTTCCCAGCCCCTAGTTTTACATTTTGCCCTACCATTATGCAAAGGGCATAAAGAAATGAATGGCTACATGAGCATCTCCTGGTGAAGCCTACAATTATACAGGCCAATTTCACCTAATTTCAAATGCCAATGGTATTGTTTCTATTTTTTCTGAAACTCATGTCTAGGGATATATACACTACTACTTTTTTTATGTCGGGCATATCTAGGCATTAACAGCTAAAATCTAGGAGATAACACTGACGAAACTTCGGACAGGCACAAGTGACCTGGTGAACGAAGGGGGTCGCCGTAGATAGCTGGTCGGGGTATTTTTACAGGACAGACAAGTGTAACCGACAATCGGGCGTTACCCTGATCGGAATCGCCCGTAAACGAGGTATTTCATCATGGATCATCTGCCCAGCCATAACCAGATGAACCACGGGGAGAGCGGAGATTTGTCTAAGGTCCTGCGGGGAATCGAACCCGGGACCTCTCGCACCAAAGGCAAAGACCTTAAACAGTGTGCCACGCTGCTCCTAACTGGATCAATTCTAAACATTATAAGCACTCCTTATACATGTACTTTGATTTATGACAACTGATTTGTCTGTATGTTTATTACAATTACAGAAATCTTATCACATTTTCGCTACTGTGCGACCATTTAAGAGATTCTAGGGACATGTCTGCATTTTATGCAATATTTAATACAGAGTTTGTATGCATTTTTAATTTTCATGATTAACATTTAAAAAAAAATATAATACCATTTAACTTGATATCAGTAAAAATAACTGTACTTTCATCGAGGCTTATTATTTTAAATGAAACCTACCGTTCTAAGTAAATCCAATCATTTTTTTCTGATACAAACATTTGACAGAGATTGCAATTTCATCAAATTGTAGGCACCTGTGCATTTTATGCAATTGTGCAGAGTTGGTATACGTTTTTGCATTCTGATTAACATTATTTAAACATAAAACAATATACTAAATGACATTAGTGAACCTGGTGTGTACTATCATCGAACTGTAGGTAATTAAAAATAATGACAAGTCAATTAAATGAATTTACATTTACCCTTGTAAATAACTCAAACATTTTATAAAACATAATACCTTTAACCAGACATTAGTGAACGTGTACTTTCAAAAAGTGGATTAAAATTTTAAATGAAAACAAGAAACAACAACAAGTTGTCCAACATTTTTGAAAAGTTGCTAAGGAGTTAGGTTATTAAAAATTTTAAAGTTAAGGTTTTTAAATATAAGTTGAGGCGTTCTACACGGGTTAATTGTTGGACCCCTATTTATATTATATATAAACGATAATAAATACATCAACGATGTTCCCATTTATTTTCTCTGCTGATTACACAACAATAATATATTCAATTTTAAGATTAGGGTTCTTTTAAACACAAGTCTCTAACTACAAACATAAATGGCAGCCGGTGAAAAAATTTCACTGACCATCCATCCAGGATTTAAACATGGGACCTTCGGATCACCGGACTCTACCAACTGAGCTAATGAGTCAGATGGAGAAGAGCAGTGATGTTATTATCTATTCTATAAAGGAATGTTGTGGGTGGCAATTATTTTGTATGAAATCAACAAAGAGCCAAATGAGAAGTATTCAAATTTTGGGAATCTTATTATTTCATAATTTGGCACATTTTAAGACTAGCTACATTAGATTTGGTTGACAAAAAAAAAAAAAAAAAAAAAAAAAAAAAAAAAAAAAAAAAAAAAAAAAAAAAGGGGGGCATGATGCACCCTACTGCCTACAACTGGACTACATGATGGACTAGTTAAGTTTATAACATATGATTTTATATCTAGGCTTCGCCAAAATATATGACCATTGAACATTAGATCCCGGTTTTGGATATTGTTTAAAATTATTTTTTCTTTAGGTTGATGGAGCAACATCCAAGAATAGGTACACTCTTAATTCGCCAATTAAAAAAGTCTTAAACAATCTTAATCAATCTTAAACTCGTGTTAGTTACGTGGTCCTCTCGTCGAAATATTGGTTAAGGGCCCTTAATTTTCTTGTTGTTTAAGGCTCAAATCAATAGTTGGTTAAAACTGTTAACCAATAAATGCATATAGCACTTTAACCAGCTTCAAGTTTAAGTGCTTAACCAACTGGGTTGTTTAAGGTCTTTTAATCAATATTTGCTTAATAACTCTAAACAGATAATGATTTATATGTTCTATTTTATCTAAGGATTGTTTAAGAAATACAACTGCTTAATCAATGGTTGTATTGGATATAATTATGATTGGGACTTTCTTTCTTTCTTTTTTTAAAAATTTTATACTGAAACATAATTCATGATAGATTTGAAGTCATCAGATCTTGGTCAACTGTGAGATTCGTTCAAAAATACAATTTCATGCATAAAGTATTTTGGTTTTTTTTATCAGTTCAACCCGCTATGTATCCGGGCAGGGGATTTGCCATTTGATCTAATACCATTTGGTCTAATATCCAGTTTGTCTACATCCATTTCGTCTAAACCCATTAGGTCTATAACCACTACGTCCAATAACCATTTGGTCCTTTAACCTTTTGGTCCGATAACCATTTGGTCCGATAACCATTTAGTCTAATAATCAATAAGTCTAAAACCATTTAGTCTATTAACCATTTAGTCTAATACCCATTTGGTCTATAACCAATAGGTCTAATAGCCATTTGGTCTAATACCCATTTGGTCTACAAACCATTTAGTCTTACAAGCATTTAGTTAATTAATAAATAGACAAAATTGTATTAGACTAACCGGTTATTAGACCATTCGAGTATTCGACCTAACGGTTATTAGACCAAACGGTTATTAGACCAAATGGTTAGTAAAGAAATGTTAGACCAAATGGTTATTAGACTATATGATTAGTAGACATACCGGTTATTAGACCAAACGATATTAGACTAAATGGCCATTAGACTATATGACTATTAGACTAAGTGGCAATTAGCCTTTCTGGTAATAGACCAATTGAATATAGACTAAACGGGGATTAGATCAAATGGTATTAGACCAAATGGCAATAGACCTCCGGGCAATGTATCCGAGCATGCATTACGATACAATGCTAAAATACAATACATCAACGCTAATAAATTCACACACTCGATACGGTATCCAGCATACCGATACTTCAATGCATCTCGTCTACATTGTAAGCTATTGTGCGTATGCCCAAAACTGAACATCGCGGTACACACATTGGTGATATACATGTACCGTGCACGTAGAACAGTACAGTACAGTATCGCTAGAATGTCAATCCCAATGACGTTGTTAAATGTAGCAAATGAACGTATCAATATCCATCCTTTATGTCTCAACGATGTCTATGCATAACTTATCAAACGAATCTCGAGTTTGGTGCAACCTGATTGACTCAAACCTACCTATTTGAACGAAGTTTCAGGAGACCATAAGCAGCACGACCAGCATTCACTCGTGGCCGCCATTTGCTTCTGTCATTTTAAACAATAATTGGTTAAAATTCCGTGGCGCGAGATGTATCGTTAAACAGGTAAAGTACAATTCCACTAAACATTACACAGTTTAACGCCTTTTAACGTAACAAAAAATAACCACCTTTATACGCTCGAGTTTAACAGTCTTTTAACATACGTTAAACTTTGCAGATTAAGCGCAAAATCACGCCTTTGAACATTAATTGTTTAAAAATCTTAAACTTTTCTTCTTATACTTGGCGACTGTTAACTGCCGGAACAAGAGTGTATAGGATGGTTTATAAATGAAACGTTCCTCCGTTGGCCAAACGTAACATTTATACCCGGGTACATTAGATGCGGACTGAGAGGTCGATTGTTGATACTCCACGCCTTTGTACTTCGGCAACACCGACTCACATAAAGATGGCTTCGTGATTACAAGTGTTCCATAATTAAGAGCTCGCGAAAGTAAAATAAAATATGGTTATGAAATTTGAAATAAAAGTGGGAATTAGTCATTTTATTGACACCGAGATCAACCAAGGTTCTTCTTTGATGTCATATAAACCGATGTCACCGATGTCATATAAACTGCACGTAAATTTTGGAAGGCTATTAGAGCAAAACAAAAGGGTAGCTCATGATAGATGCACAAATGCAGTAGAGTGTGAAATTTGTTATTATACATCGTTATAGAATTCGGCTGAGTGACGGAATCGAGAATTTTGAGCAAATTGAGTTATTGTATGATTATGATTATGTTTCAGGAGATCTTTCATTGCCATCAAAAATTAATGGCAAAGCTTACTCCCCGTCGCAGATATTGAAATTTTAATTTGGTCAAATCATGCGTAAGGCATTAATGAATTTGTCAAATAGACGAATCGTATACTAGCTGTACAAATCAGGTTGATCTATTATATTGAATATTACAGATGGATACCAACATTTTCTATACTAAATGTCCTATACTGTTATATTTATATTTATATATACCAATAGATAGCTCTTGGTATCTTCTATCCAGTGATACCAATTTAAGTACCAACATTCCTCACATGATATCGCTATGGCGTAATTATATGAGGCCCCCTCGCGAAATTGGGAAATCACATGAAATTATGCACAAAATAAAGGACAATATTGTTATTTTCTGCTTTAAAATCCTCGGTTTTAACCGGAGTTTTTGCTCAATATTACAGGGATGACTAACTATAACTTATATACCAAGTTTAGAGTATATAGCCTTAGGACAACCAGTAATTGCTACACAAAAGCCCTAAGTCAAGGATGAATACTATGGTTGAACGCGTTGAACTTGTTTTGAGCATTTCCGAAGCTACAACTTTTGTTAATTACAATGATTTTTTCAAACATAGTGACCCCAAAACAGTTCCTTTTGGTTTTAATAGTTAAAGAATATCCAATGCTACTATTATGAGATCACACCACTAAATCAGGTCCAACCTTATACATTAAAATAAAATAAAAAAATTTGAAATGAAGGCTGATATGCCAATTTGTTGGTGATAGTTGTGCTCTGTGGATGTTTTTCTCATCATTGAGCATAAAAAGATGAAGAATACTACAATTCTGAAATTTTATGAAGGTTTTTTGGTTCCATGGACTAACTGATGTCACAACATAGAGATGCTGAGCTGTAGAGTTTGGTATGGTTTACATCATGTTCGATGCACCACTGCGAAAAATCGAGCCGCTCAACTACCGAAAAAATGCTGGTTCTAGGGTAGAATATATCATAAACTTTTGGAAAAATTGTGTTTTGAATGAACGATGACGTTATAACCATGAGAAAATGACGATTTATTGGGTACCTTTTAACACATAAAAGAATATGAACTTGATTTAGTGGTGTGATCCCTTATACATCAAAAAATTATTTTCATAAAATTTGATATTCATTATAGATTTCCCAAACGGGAAATATACGATATCTCCGGAAGGGAAGGCGGTATGAAGGTCAAACAACCACCAACATTTTTACCCACACTATAATGTCATGCTAATAACTCAATTTCAGCCAAAAGTAGATGCAACAGAGCTCTTCATTTAATGAATTCAGTTGGATACACTTTCACAACACCATCATTGTTTATCATATTTAATGAAGTGTTATTACTTAAAAACTACTCTTCTTCATAAAAACCATGACACAAACATTGCATCTCATAATTAATTTTTATCATTCTAAAGCATTATATACATAATCATATTTGCCAATTTTACAATCTTTAATTACAATCTTGTAAAATAATTTTGTCAACGTTGTGGCTTATTTTTGTACCTTAAACATAAGTAGATACAGTTTGGAGATTTACAAATTAAATATAACATACGGTCATATGTGATATTTGGTTTCCTGATGAGAATTTTAGTCATACTTTACATGGAATATTTGAAATAGTCAACCACAAAACAGATGTTTACTGTGTCCTAATATTGCCGTCTGGGAGGTATAGTGGCAAAATTCTGAGTGAACCGAATCTGATGAACGTTTCAGACAATGAGAAATTAGTGAACTCACCATTTCTGTTAGCATTATGTGTCTCCGATAAATTTTGAGAATTAATTGAGACACACTGTAGTTTTTGAGGTTATTTCTCCTTTCGACGGGATTTTCGATAACTGCAACATTTACTACTGAATATGACGCGATACTTTTATACAACATGAATGTGGAATCATATGATCTTAACAAAAGCAAACAGATTTTTTAAGTTCTCAAACTGTAAAATTTGAAACATTGTTTTAATTTTACTTCACTATTGGCATGATGGTGTGTTGTCTGTCCAGTCGCAACAGCTGCAGGCCCCGTTGAAAACAAGGGGGGAGCCGCAAGTTTGAGTATCGATGATCTGTCCGCCTGAGCAATGATAGTATTTTGCGCTGCATGGTCCTGACTCAACCAGTTGACCGTCAGCAACGCCAGAACAAGGGTTGTTTGGGTCAATCGTTGGTGTTTGAGTTGTTGGTAGATTAGGATCTCTGGTTGTCGTTGGTGGTGGTGTGTAGTTACCTAGAAAACAGAAAAATAAGAAGCAGCGTATTTTAATAGGGATTATTTTAGACCAGGCTATAATTATGACTATAGCGTACGCCACATTTACACACGGTTGGGGGGAGCTTTCACTACATTTACCGACAACCACATGGTTTTGACGACAACACATCAATTTTTGCCGACAAAAATTGTGTATTGGGGGGTGTCAGTTGGATTCCGTCTTCTAACCGTTTATGAATTGGTCCGCTTATTTTTAAACCTGTTGCGGTCTACTGTCAAAACTGTATCACAAAACTGATTTTTGGTGTTTGTTGAAATCCTTTAACATTATTTATAGATTGTTTCCTTCAATATACTCCTTTTGTCTTCCTTTAACAAAAATAATGGAACCCTATAAATAGATCTCTTTAATGATTATCAATGCACCCTACTGATTGGTAACAAATTAATCATTTCATCAACAGATTTTTCATTTATGTATGTGAGAGTATAGTTACTTTGGAGAATCGGTCGATTACAAAAAAATTGTATTGGTCACATGGGGATCCCCTTGACCACTGAATCAAAGAAGATATTGAAAGTATTCACAAAAATGGTGTGTTTATCTTTTTCGCGTCTAACCTCGTTAAAATCCTTTGTCCTGTTGAGCTACACAAAATTGTATACTTCATTGATTTTGGTTTTTGTAGTTGATAACATCATAACCTAACCAACAGAAGTAATTTTGCCTTCAGGAAACAGAAACGAATACGCCTAGGGTGATCTCCACAAAAGCGGGCTAGTCACACTTCATGCACATACTGACCAATTGAGTCGACTAACCAAACCAGGGAACTTTGAATTATGGGAAGGCGACATGTTGCTGGAGGGTTAGAGTTCATAGGGCAAACGTTACCAGTTTAGTAATTAATATCATTTACGTGTTGTAATACCGGTAAAAACATTGATTTTTTAAAAAGATTCGGTGAGGTTCATACGAGAAAAGATGAAACGACCCATTATTTACCAATCCCTTCAACCTGGTCTTACTATTGCAGGGGTTGTGCCACTAATAGTTTCCCCCCTCCCGATGCACTAAACACACATGTTGCGCTCATTTTAGTAAAACACTGATACTTAATTTTAGGTCTTTCACAAATATTATAAGTGATATTGATTCAAAACTTTAAAAAGCGAGTAAATCGTATTGTATCATTTAAAGAAAATATATTTTTTTTGGCATATGCATTGTCTACAAGTGAAACATAGTGCAGTTACGTCCACGGCAAATTCACCGTGACCTTTCCAGCCATAAACCCGCTTATTGAAGATTAAACCGATATATGCAGTACTAAACCATTATATAGTAATCTATTGTCCAATGCAAATTTATTACCACCTGATAATATTAATCCAATGAGCGACCGAATTGTCCGCTACGGACGACTAATCCAAGCGATAATGACGCTATTGACATGTACGAGCGGAGCTCCACTGACCGAGTTTTGGGGTATTTTTCACTGGTTTGCAGCTGTTTGCTGTCATTTACTCATCAAGGCGGACCACCGTTATTATAAGGACTATGCCAATTATTTAAAGATTGACATGTAGAGAATAAGCCATACTTGATTGAAAAAGTACTAAATTTGTACCAATGACGGTTTTATGACACCAATATTCCAAATACGACCAAGCCATGGCTGCCCGGTGAAGCAAAATGTGCATTGGAATAACACGGCGAGCTTGGATAGATGGTAGGATTTCTTTTTTTTTTTTTTGTATGTTCCCCCGTTATTAAAGCTTGTACCGGGTTGAAGATTCAGATATTTGGAAAAGAATAAGTAATTGAAACATAGAGCAAGTACTAAAATCATAGCTTTTATACTTTTTGATATATGATACTTACTAGTTCATCCCCAATAGCTACAACACAGCGCTACCAGTAGGGTTCAATTCCCTATTGTGAGTGCCCCCGTGTTGTGTGCGCCCCTGTGTTGTGTGCATACATGTAGTTAACAATAACTGCATGATGAGATGTATTTTTAGCATATGCATTGTCATAGCTAGGATTTTGTTACCCCTTAGTAAAGCGTATAACCAAAAAATACCAAACTAAAGGGTAAAGCAATGGTTCGGGGCTACTACCCCTTAACATATTTACAATATTATACATATGATATGGAGGATGCCAAAAACCCCCCAAAAAACAAATCCTAAGTGAAGAAAAAAGCAAAATATCACAATTAAAATAAATGATTAAATTGTAAATAAATATTTCTTTTCATACAATCTCCACTTGTCAGCCTCTATGGCCCACAGTTGATAAATATTAATACGGCAAGTTTTGTGTTCACCCATCCGCACTGTAAAATTAAGTCGCTACATTTGGCTATACGTTTTTCAAGTTTCAAAATCTGATTTTAATCTGCTCTTCTCCCCAGGCGCGGAGTAGATGTTATGGATATAAAAAGTGACCGTTTTGGCTTCTATTTTGGAAATCCGTAAACGATTTTGTTTAATGCAACAATAACAATAATAGTATAAAAATGTTGCAACATCTCGGGTGGGGGTAGGGGGGCATTTCCCCCCTCAGACACACCCTGCGTGTGGATAAAAATCAAATGGTTTCCAACTTCTCAGGGGCGCACATTCACCCCAGACACCACCCCGGTGCACCACTTAGGTCGGACAAGTGTGCCGCGATGGTCGCTTCGCAGCCGCATTTTTACATTTTGTGATCCTTATCTAGTCGGATCCCCCTGGCTGGTCTAGATCAGCCGCTGCGTCTCTTAAATTTAATGCTTCCGTCGCCACAAAATTATAGTGTGTTTTGAACGTAAAAATACATTTTTACGTTCAAAAAAACATTAGGTGCGATATTTACCTCCTAGTACCATAGTATGCATTTTCTTCATCAATGGCCATGTTCCTTGTCCACAGAATGTTCCTCTGAAGTCATCAAGATCCAAAGCCCAGACCATACCACCACGAAGACCCAATTCTTTAATGATAGCACCCTATAGTAAAAAAGAATTAGCACCTATTATTACTATGCACGTGAACATCCGAGTGCGGTATTTTGACTACCTCTCATCGCGTGCAAGCTACATCATTATGGTTTATAAAGGTTCTCTATAAACAGACTTTGCACTCAATGACGTCTGCAGCAGACGACAGGTTTGCCGAATTTTACTAAAAAGCAGTAATTGCTTGTTCTTGCTGCCTGTGAACTGCTCTGTGAAAAAAAGAATTCAATTGTGACGTCAGATTTATGTGAAAATGCAGCTTTTGAGAAAATCATATATAAGCATGATTTGACCCAAATACTTTTGGATATAACTAATTATTTTTTCGTGTAGTTGTTTTGCATTATGGATTTTCAAAACTAGACATGCTATTTTTTTACCGTGTTTTAAAAATATTTATAGAAAAAGGTAAAAATTTGAACGTCAAACGCATTTAGGATAAACTGACGCATACATTTTACACCAGCTAATGTCAATGCATATTGAGTTTTGTGATCATGCGCTAGCATTAGAGGTGCTTTGAGGATTTTAATCAGATTTGGCTTAAGCATGTGTCCAATTTGAATGACAATTAGTATATGTGATGCTGATATGATTCAAAATATTGATGGATGTCAACCGAGGTCAAACAAAGGTCAAATTTTGTTATAAAAAAAATTTGTGCAAGGTCATTTTAAGGTCATCAAAAGTCATTTCAAGGCCACAGATGGACTTCGTGGTCTTTAAGACCGCAGTATATCTAGTTGTTATTGCAGATGTTTTTGGACACGTTGGCAACGCTTAATTCAATATGTCAATTTTCATCTTCCCATTGTTATACCCTCTTACCTTCTTGTCCAAGCTGTATATGTCATCATATCCAACCCATTCAGTAGAAGAATGTGCGTAGATAATCTCTCGAACAGGTTCCTCCTCCACCTTGAAGCCTTGAGCCAATTTCTCACAGATCTGAGAATATATGAAATAAAAATAACAATCAAAACTCCAAGTATCCATTGCCATGTTCTTTCTCCGCAGAAAGTTCAAGTCATCATTATCCAAACATAGATAGTATATACGACGATCCGCTCATGATGGACCTGTTATTCACTTCCACAAATGAAGAGTTTGTTTCCAAACCACGTTAAGTCCACAACCACATGTTTCTAATTTACTTGTGTGATACAATCACAATTACTTTGACAAGTTTGACATTAGCTAATTGATGTTAAAAATCCACAACTCATTCACAGTTTTAAAAGGTAGTTAAAAGCCACTTTTTGTCTTGATTTGAATCTGTTTTATCATAATTATGCAGTTTTATCATATGCAGTTGTTTCACCAAAAGTTCAATAATTTTTTAAGTAATTAATGTTTTATTTTATAAAGGACCTCAATGAAAATAAGCCCTTTAAGGGCTTTCTTGGGCTATCCTTGGCATTGTATGTTATTTTATAAATATGTTGTGTGATGTTATTTATTGCAATTTTTTTATGTATATTCTGTTCTGGTAAATTGTATAATGTCTTTTGAAATGCCAAATAAAATCTATCTATCTATATCTAGCAACAATGAGTTGTACCATCAACAAGCCATTATTTACCACAACAATGCTGCTTAACAATATGCAGACTATTGTTCTCACTTGGGAACCAAATGCATCACACAGTATTGTTACTGTGCATCCATCCACTCTTTGTTTTGTAATAGTGCATCCAACTGAAATCACTGTACGTATAGCATCACAACCCATTGTAATATCGCACAGGTAAATCAGAAACATGTTTTGTGGACTTAACATCGTTTGAATCCAAGCTCTTCAAATATATGTGTCAGAATAAACTTGATCATCGGTGTAACTATACTCATTCGCACATGAATTGTTACTCTTTTACTGAAATTGAACAATTGTGCAGGCCTGGTTCTGAAAGTTTTCTAAGAAAATATTTTAGCTTGTCGCCATTGTAGGTATTGAACATCTGTGCACAAGTGTACAACGACGTGGACACTTTGAAGATTAATTTATCTGAAACAGCTTAGTTTCTCTTCCGGTTATTTTTAAATTCATAGTAATCCACTTACTCTGGTGTGTGTTTCGGTTTATATAGGAATTATTTGCTGGTGTATATTCAATATCGTTCCCTGAAAAATATTTCTTACCTCATAGTAAGACCAGAAACCAGTTTCTCTGGTGTATGTGCCTTTTGAGGCTCCTCCAGATGCAGGTGCATTGACTCCATTCTCTGTTCCGGCAAGTGTGAATGCCCTTCCGTAGGTTCCCATACCAAGTACTAACTTACTTTGTGGTGTGCCTCTGGCCAGCCATTCATTTGCCGCCCATTCCTGTCGGATAAAGATAAATTGTACAACGGTTGTTCAGAAAAACACAAACAAACCAATAAATTTATAAAAATATAAAACAAAAAACATCATGGCCTTACGAGTACTCGTTTGCCTGGGGCAAATGTTAAAACATTGACTTTATACATACTTATCACGTCGTTTAAGTTCAATCTTCATCAACAAAAAATAGTCAAGTAGTTTGTCTGGGACATTTTCTGAAGGAGGACACCCTCAATGTTTTCAACATCCCGAATTTACACGATCGTAATACTTTAACAATCTAACATAACCCTGCAAAATATAAGTGGAGTGCGTGCGCGATGTTCATGCACTGGAGTGACATGCATTGGCGACATAGGCGCTGGGATTAACGACTTTCTTCGTTTACCTCAAAAGGGGACATATCTGACAGTGAAATCTAACATTTTATGGAAAATAGATACAAATATATTTTTAGGGAAATGTTACAATAATGTTTTAAGGCGAGTGAGAAGACAGGAGCTATATTTTACTTCTTAATACATTTATTTTATAAGAAATGACAGGAAGCTATATAAGGCCAAGGCCAATAATAAATATATCAAAAGGATTTTCGGGTGTTTCCCCCTCCCGTGAAAAATCATGCGCATGGGGCGGAATGATACCCTTTATATCAAGAATTGGGAGCTCCTTTTTAAATCTATACCGTCCCTCTTGTGCACCAGCTTTATTTGTCTCAATATTTGAGTGCATACACCACTCGGCCATGCTCCCCTCCAATGTGCCTCAATAGTTGAAGTATTTGAGCAGTGTGACTTCAAAAATAATGCAACACACAAAAAGTTTTTAATTAAAAAACACTAACCACTGTAAGAAGTTGGGTATCAGTGTCGTCCTCGGTGGTATGAGGGCGAGTTGTAGTATGATGACCAGTGACTGCTTCCCAGGCTCCTCTCAGATCGTAGCTCATCAGGTTAATCCAGTCCAAAGAACTGTTAACGGAAGAATAGACCAAAAGTCAAAGTTACAGCTCAACTGTATTAAAATGCATGTTCTTAGGTGAACCGTGCTCAAAATAAATTTAAAAAAAAATGCAACGGACAACGCAACGCCTTTGCAACGATAACAAGCAAACAATCGTAGCTAAATGTTTAAGGATGCATGGTAATTTCCAGGGGCGTAACCAGACCTGACCTTCCGGGGGCAAGATTGAAAAATTTCCCAATTCTTGACCAAAAGTCGCGAGCGGCTTGCCGCGGAGCGTTAAACGGGTGGCGTCCAGGGGGTCAAGGGGGCGGAGCCCCCTGAAGCTCCTGGTATATTTGGCATATTAGAAGCTAAAAAATCAGTGTTTCAGAGTACAAATTTCAAATTCCCTCTTTCTTTCCCTTTTCTTTTCTCCCTTCCCTTTTTCTCTTCTCCCTTCCCCCTTTTTCCCCTCTTTTCTTCTTTCCCCTTTTTCTTCTTCCCTCTTTTTCCCTTTTTTTCTCTTCTCCTTCCCCTTTTTTCTTCCTCTTTTTCTCTCCTTCCCCCCTTTTCCCCTTCCCAATTTTTTGCTCTTCTTCCCAGTTTTTTGTGTCGGGGGGGGGGGCAGCTTGCCCCCCCGGCCACCCCACTGGTTACGCCACTGGTAATTTCTGATGTATGCGACATGAGTCACGTGTTTGTGTACGAGGTTCACACTAGTACCAGATTCTTAGGGGAAATTAAATATTTTCTTCATCAGGAAATCCTCTGATCCATGTTTAATATATATCAGAATGATATGCACCGAAAATCCCAATTGTACATTGTGTTAACTTTCAATCTTCAAACTGCAACAATTTTGACAAAACTAACTTACGCTTGAATCTTGTTGATTTCATAGGCAGCA
This sequence comes from Amphiura filiformis, assembly GCF_039555335.1. Classification (NCBI taxonomy): domain Eukaryota; kingdom Metazoa; phylum Echinodermata; class Ophiuroidea; order Amphilepidida; family Amphiuridae; genus Amphiura; species Amphiura filiformis. The sequence continues at coordinate 9,171,568 of NC_092628.1, forward strand.
TCCATGTTTCCTTTGCCAGCAGCTACAGCAGCAGTCAAAAGCATACGCTCCTGGCCAGTTGCGGCAGACTCGGCTTCAAAGGCAGCTCTCAATTCCTAGAGAAAGTTACCAAAATATTTAACCCATTTCTTTATTCATACAAATTAAAATGTCGGGTTTTATAAAGGTCATGAAATCGTTTAAACGTTTTGTATGAAAACACACTACTACAATATTTTTAAAATGTTTTCGAAATGTCATTGTTCAACTAGTTTTTGCAAACATTTTTGGTCAAATATTTTGTCAACACTTAAATAACATTGTGTTAAAATATTTGCACCCAGCAAACACAGAAATGTTCTTAAAATGTTTTTTACTAAACGTTTTAATAACATTTAAATGTCGGGTTATATAAAGGTCGTGAAAACATTTTAAAAATTTTATTGTAAATATTTGGGGCAAACAATTTTTGCAAAACATTTTTTCAACCCCAAAATAACATTCTCTTTAGTATGATTTGTACCAATTTTTCAAAAATGCTTTTTGAATGTTATTAAAACGTTTTTATACCCTTTATGTAACCCGACATTTAAATATTTTCTGTAAAACATTTGTGTTTACTGTGCAGTTAATTACCAACAAATGTTATTTAATGTTATGAAAATGTTTTATACCATTAATGTACCCTTTATATAACCCGACATTTAAACGTTTTCTGACAACCTTTTATAACCTTTTGCGAATGATGTCGAAAACGTTTTGTGTTTGCTGGGTGAACATATAATAAACATGGTATAAAAGAATCCATTTTGTTTTAGTCCAAAAAGTGAAACTATAATTGATCGTTCTGTTAACCAGACCAAAAATGACGTACTACGCAGGTCAGTCCAATCACATTTCGCGCCCTTGCCCTGACGTCAGACGCAAACTAGTCTTTCTAATTTTGTCTTCAATAATAAAGGGCGTGGTTTATTAAACCCAGGAAATGGATTGAACAAATTGTTTTTGTAAAGGCTCTCAAAGTTTTTAAGTAAAAATATCAACAAAAATTTCTTTAAAGTACATGGTTCGTTTAGGTGATAAACATGATAAACGTAAAACAACAAGTATCAATTTAAACATTTTAAAATGATTACCTGACAAAGTACTGTAAACAGTTCTCGGTTTTCTGGTCTCTTCATCGGATCATCACCTCTGACATTGTCTCCTGGATACTCCCAGTCAAGGTCCAAACCATCAAACTTCCACTTCCTCAGATAACCGATGGCATGATCAATAAACTTCTTTCTGCTTGAAGCTGATGCTACCACCTCCGTGAATCCGGCAGATCCATGGGTCCATCCACCGACAGCTAGTAGAGTTTTTAGGCTCGGGTTTTGCATCTTCAGGTCGGTGAAATGCTCGAACATACCTTTTGACCATTCCGTAGATTCATCATTCCATTCATACGGTGCCAGAACACCATTGGCAATTTTAGCGAATGAATAGAACAAATGGGTACATAGGAATGGGTCGATGTCGTAAGGGAAGAATTGCCCTGCGCCTGGACGGTATTGTGACCAGTTAGTATGGTAGCAACCAAAAACTGGGGCTGTAGATAGAGAAAAACAAAGCGTGATATTTTTAATCACATTCATTAGTATTTAATCAAAAAGAACCAACGTAAATACCAAATCGTTCTTATTCCATCCCCAATACGTAAAGAAGAGTAGAAATTTTGTGCGTCTGCGCAAAGAATTCTCAATATGGCCAATATACTTACGCAATATAATATCGAATTATTAGTCTAATTATTTTGTTTTTAAAACAACGTTGGAACTTATTAACGATTTTATGTTTTTTCTTTAGGTTGAACTACTAATTTAAAAGTCGTTGTATAAAACTATACTTATTTCCACAAAATTCATAAATTCATATTAAGAAAACTAATTGTAGTCATGTTACCGTTTTTGGGTTCAATAACAGTTCTCGATTTAACAGCACTGGTTCTCGGGCTCGAGAGAACTCCACAGATCAACACGACTAAGACTATAAATCGCAACATCTTGTATTCTAGAAAGAACAAAATAGAAAAACAAAGTTGACTTTAACAGAAACATACAAGGAAAGTCTTGCAGACAATATGGTTACTCAAAAGGGTCAGTGTATATGACCGGCCAATGGGGTAGGAAAAAATTATTGAAGTATATTGAATCCAGTACCTTTGGGCGACACAATAAGTTCATGGTACAAATGCGCACGAAAAAGTTTGCTATATTGAAGTTAAAGGGATGAAATATGGTGCCAAAATGGAATAAATGCGCGCGAAGCGCGTGAAAATTTGCACTTTTGAGGCTAAAATGGGCAAATATGAGGTTAATTTAGTCAGAAGCCCACATTCAGATGTCAACGTTGGGGGGATGATTGTATGGACCATCCCTGGCAAAATATTGGGGGGGTATCTCCCATCCCCTGGGATCTACGCCTACACTCGCTAAAAAAACCTATTCAAAAATGAATAGAATCTATTCAAATTTGAATAGGTAAACATGTACGCCGGGCACTTAAGAGAATCTATTCAAATAAATGATCCCAAATTCTATTCAAAAATGAAGAGGTCACTTGTCAGAAAATGAATAGTTTACTAGTTACAGTTGATTAGAATCTATTCAATTTATTTGAATCTATTTGACTCTAGTCAATAGGGAACGAATATATGCCTGGGAATACTTCCGCTTCGCGCTAAGAGAGGATACTGGCTATTAGGCTCTACATGATTAAAATGTAAAGAAAAGATTCTGAGTGTACAAAAATTTTGATTACCTAAAGATTGTGGCATTGTGCACACAATTTAATTGCATGCATGCAAGTTAAAAAAATGTGTGTGTAGTGCGCAAATATATTGAGTCACAGCACCTAATAATTTTAAAACTCCTGTATTTTTGGTGTCAAAAAATTACGACCCCCCATATTTTGGTATAAAAATTCAATGAGCCCCAGTATATTCATGAGCCCACATTTCAAAGAAAATGTGGCCCCTAACGAGAAACATTTTTTATAATGTGGCCTAAACTGTTATTTTCAAACAAGCTACCAACTGAAAATATTTTGGTAAATATTTACGTGAGGCACATGGCTTACAGAAATACATAAAGAAATTGTCGAAAATAAACAACAATTACTTGTGACTCATCTTTCAAATGACTAAATAGGCCTACATGTACCGCTCTGCGACTATTCCCTTTTAAAAGGAATTGTTGTTGAATCAACAAGAATTCCTTTTAAAAGGGCGTGGTCCCGCTCCAAGGTTGCTGTCGTGCCTGGAATTGTGTAGACTTTCTAAAGTTCAATATCACGTCACATGGTCCCAACCGCGATCGCTGCGACTCATCACCGTGGTGTTGAATAGCCATCAAGTGTATTTGAGATCATGGTGACACGTACTACAGAAATTATCTATAAAATTACGGTCTCAAAAGTGGATTGCAGAAAATTCTAATGTATTTGCTTGAAAATATAACATCTATGGTGTTAAATAGCGTTTGCCCTGTGTTTTTCATCCGTGCCTATGTCCCCACCGTACTGTACAAATGTGTAATGGCGGCCGACCAAGAAGCAAAAGACACCGGATACAGCAGCGTGCGTACTTTTGACCAATGAAATCCCTCATTATCGTTGACGTCATTTTGATGAGTGTGTCGATTCAAAGTTTTCTGCGATGTTGATACTAAATCGCATCAAACGGTATGATTCGATTTAAAAATGATAAGGGATCTATTCAAATTGACGAGTTTCTATTTTAACAAAATGAATAGCATAGGGCCTGCACTTTGGCTCGACATTTGAAAGGGGCGTGAATTCATTTTTGGATACGCCCCTATTATAATTAGGTAATACTCGACTCACACACATTCCCTATTATGTATATACATGTACCACATGTAGTAAATCTGTCTGCTTTATCTGTATTGTGCCGTTCTTAAGCAAATAGTTAAACACGATTTCATCAAACATTATAACAATAGCTCTTTTACAGTGTGCAATCATCCCGGGCAATAATTTGGCAATAATAGAGGATGTGCGTGAAATTATTGATTGGCTCCATACAAAGGATTTGAACCGGTGTCCTTCACCGTAATCATGGCGCAATGCAGTGCATTCAATCAAACGTTGTCGTCAACCTATTTTTGATCGTATAGTGCATTAAATTTGTTATGTGTGTGAGATGTCGCGGTAGATTGCAATAGCTTGTAATCATGCTTTTGTTGAATGAATTTGAGTACTCCGCCATATTTACGTCATAATCTAGGTGATTATTTGCATTGTATGTCTTGAATACGCTGGCGAAGTTGTGTAATAATCGGACTAATGCTATAACAGTAGGTGAATACAAGTATTGAATATAGGCCTATCGCGTTGCAAAGCCCAGTTCAGTGATCCCAGCGAAAGTGAAAAAAAAATCATATTGTTACTTTTATAAAAAATTTTAATGAAAAAAATTGGCAAAAAACCCAAGAAAACGGCAGTATCGACGAAGTTGAAGCCTCATTCAAATAGGCCTACATGTAGCTAATTTATATACTGTCTGTAATTACAGATTCACGTAAATGCATTATTTTTGTCTTAAATAGGCCTACACGGCTTTTTGCTGAACCACTAGCAGAAGACACCAAATTGATGTTTTATGACCTTTGACATTCTTTTGTGGCGAGTGACATGGTCAGTTCAATTCACGCCGAGTGTCCTTGACAGGTTTGACTCTGCTTCAGTGGTCATGAAAGAATTCAAAAGATAACCTCTGCCCCAACAATCCCAAGCAATTGTCTGAAACTGCTTTTCGGATGATGTATCATAAGAACTCAGTCGTCAAATGATGATAGTCATATAATGACCAAAAGATTATTACTGACTACTATATCATTGAAGACTGAGTTCCGCAGTACTAAAATCTGAATTTTGATGATTTTTACGATCGTCCGGATGAAAAAATCACTGAATGGGCCGTTAGTTCCCTCCTCTCCTTACCTTGGCAATATGAATCAAAGAAAAAAAAAAAAAAAAAGAAAACAAGAAAAAAAAAAAAAGACAAAGAAAAGAAACAATAAAAGTAGGGATGACCAATGAACCATCAACTTGATTAGAACACTCCCATAGACATGCAGGGAGCTCAACTGTGCACTGCTTGCACATACATTTCTAAATTGATCTCATTCTTTTATTTTTTAATATTTTTCTGTAAAATTTGGGGAAGTTACTGCCAATTATATTTTGTAACTATCTTGCAAATTACAGCAACATAACTTATTTTGTTTTTCTGTAAGTGCGAGTCAAAATTGGTCCATCGCCACAGTGCGCTTAATTGCCAGTGGCTGAGTTTAGCACTGCTCAAGAATGGCACAAAATATTCAAATCAGTAAGATCAGGTGAAAAACGTGGCCTACTGAGCTGTAATTTGGCAGAGTTGCCAGTAATACCTCTATCATACCCTCTGTAAAAAGGTTAAAAAATTGAACAAGTAGATCTCGAGTTACAAATTAAATCACCAGCTTCCCTTTGGAATTTTTATATTCCTTTCAAATCTTGTTAAGAAGACACCTTTCTGAACATAAATGTGAAGTTTCGTGCTCATTCGATGTATTGTTCACCTGATCTTAACCCTAAACGTTTTCTTATATTTAGGCCTATAACATCTACAACTTGCTGCTGGCTATACCTTGTTTAGTACTTTCAAAAGAAGTACCTGAATGTGCAACCATAACTGTTTCAAAATAGCCCGCGATAGTCATGCAGGTAACTCCGAGGTCAAGCATTGAATTGGTTTGAACAAAGATACTCATAATGTATTGAGTGCTACTTTGGTTTGAATGAGGAATACTACAGGAATACACATGAGGCAGCATGATGAGGATAATCTCTATTGTTGTGAATGAGTCAATGACCTTCAAAACTTAAGATTTTGTTTACATACACCTACTAATTGGTCATATTAAACCCAATAACATTGAAATTCTTGGTTGTGAAAAAAAGTTCACCTACTTAGTGCAATTTTGATTTTGTGCCATATCGGCTATCTTGGATGATTTTTGGCAAATGTCCTCTAAATGCATGATTTCAATGCCTTGGTTTGAAAAAATAAGTTATGCCAGTGACTAGTTAAGTGCCATTTCATAAGAAACCCTTTGATACTTTCACAATATGCTTGTTTCATGTTTGCAAATATGTTAAAATAAAGAAATATATAAAGGTAAATATATGCTTATGCCAATTTTGCTCCCAATTGCTATTTTTGGACCTTGTCATTTTATTTCGTTCCAATGACCGGTCAGAATGGGAAACTTTGATAATTCATAATTCGAAAAGTTTTTGACCGATTTTGACCATTCAACCACCAAAATACTTCTGTTGATTAGTTCTACTCAGAAAACAATCTTTTGTAGCAATAGGGTCAACATGAAATTTTGATGGTTATCCCTAATAAAAGAAAAACAAATATGAAAAGTTCGAACAATATTTGGTTTATAAAATTAATGTGACCGTGATGAGGCTCGAACTCACCACCTTCCGATTTAAAGTTCGAAGCGCTCGTGAACAAAATTCTGATGCCTTACCAAGTGAGCTGTGCTCCTGAGATACGAAATAAAAAATAAAATAATGCACTGTATACCTGCTTGTGTCGGTAATTGATTTGCTCATATTCCATAATGGTACAGTGCAACAGAGCAAAATGCCCATAATTTAAAAGCTATATAATTTATGAACAATATACACTACACATAAAAATACTAATACAAGGGCATTTCAACATAAGAATCCAAACAATTAAGTACCAAAATGCACAGCTTTGTCCTTATATCACATTTGGGTTTTTAACAAAATGTTATCAAACCTCTACTGTGATTGGCAGCTGCACAAGGCATCTCTTTGATAGCTGATAATGGCCATCCATTCAGCAAGTGGCTACTAACTGACCTTGACAGGCTTGAATGAGCACTGTCATCTGCTACAAAACCATCACACTCTAGGTTTGACAATGGAGTGAAAGACTATTATTATTGATTAGGCGCGGATTTTAAAAGTACAGCTCCTATGCGTGTATAGCAAAAAATTGGAATAGAATGTTTGGAGTCATGTAACTAAAATACTAAATGCATTCTGCAAAATGTGCTCTATCTGACCAATTTATAAAGCATTTAATTAGCTTTAATTTGACACATTGTTTGACATGTTTGGAATTATGGTAAATCATTAAATAAAATATTTATTAATTAATCAATTATGTCAATTAATTAAAATTTAATGCAAATATGCATATTTTCTCTGACAGAATTGTAGGATTTGACAAGAGCCATTTTTCTTGTAAGTTTGATTCTTATAACATACCGGTATCGTATTGCGTCCCATTATAGTTAAAAAAAAAAAAAACGCGTGCAGGACACACATACGCACCCCTACACACACCCACCTCTTTGCTTTACCTCACTTGTTCTGTTCAAAATTAAAAGGGGACATAAAATTATACGACAGTAAAAGCTTACATTTTATGGAAATTATGTTTAACTATTTGTTTAAACAGCACAAAACAGATAAAGCAAAATTACTATACATAGGACTATACATGTATGGTATGCCAGGGACTGTTTAAGAATATATTATTAGATTTATGATATTTACTTCGAGGACTGTTATATAACAAAAATGTGAAAAATATCTAATTTTAATAATTTGTCATAAAATTTGTATTATATCATAAATTTCAATGAAATTTATTTGATATCAGAAAGACATTCTTCGTATTCAGAATGCAATTCGATATGTCTGATGTGCTCTCATGTCCCACAAAAATACTATCGAAACGCTCAAAACGCTCATTCCAGATCCCTTAAAGTCATAATGTACGATCTTATAATATGAATTTGGTTATTTTTTTTCAAACCTGATTTTTAGCATATTTGTAATGTTTACAACTTGCACCTAAATGGAATCAGCCAAATTGCTTGTGTTTGTAGGTAAGTTCGACATAAAGTCATAATGTCCTCCCATAGAACTGCGTGTTAAACCGCCAAAATAACAGTGTTTCTTTCACTTTACCTTATTATTTCAGCTCAAAATTAACAGAAACCATTCCCGATAATTATTACTAGTATTATTTCAGCATTTTGAGTATATAATGACAAATTTAAAATTTGAAGGAAATCGTACATTAAGTCTTTAATTTGGTTAATTTTCTTTTTCTTTTTTTTTTCTTTTCTTGTTTTATTTATTTTTCTTTGATTTATATTGCCAGGGTAAGAAGAGGAGGGAACTAAAGGAATATTCAGTGATTTTTTGATTTTGTTTCATCCCGACGGTCGTAAAAATCATCAAAATTCAGATTTTGGATACTAGACTGCGGAACTCGGTCTTCAATGATAGTCAGTAATTTTTATATTTTGGACATTACTATGACTATCATTTGAGGACTGAGTTCTTATGATCCGAGGAGCAGTTTCAGACAATTGCTTGGGATTATTGGGGCAGAGGTTATCTTTTGAATTCTTTCATGACCACTGAAGCATAGTCAAACCTGTCAAGGACACTCGGCGTGAATTGAAAGACCATGTCACTCGCCACAAAAGAATGTCAAAGGTCATAAAACACCAATTTGGTCATTTGGTGTCTTCTGCTATCTAAAGGCCTTACATGGCTGATTTTGTACCTTTCGTCATTGTCATAGATGTGCTAACAAAGCTTGCTAGTGCAGTGGTTCAGCCGAAAGCCGTGTGTCTAAGGCAAAAAATAATGCATTTACGTGAGTCTGTAATTTATATACCGGTACTGACAGTATATAAATTAGCTACATGTATTTGAATGGGGCTTCAACTTCGTCAATACTGTCGTTTTCCTGTTTTGTTTTTTTGCCATTTGTTTTTCATTAAAAAAATGTATAAAGGTAACAATTTGATTTTTTTTTCACTTTCGCTGGGATCACTGAATGGGACTTTGTAGCGCGGATTATTCAAAACTTGTTTTCCTACTGCTATATATATAGTATTACTCCGATTATTACATAACTTTGCCAGCGTATTCAAGACATAGGTTATATAAGGGATAAACTGTACATGGGTATAGAGGCCCTGCATGCTTTTATTGATTGGCTCCAAACAAAGGATTTGAAAAGTGTCCTTCACCGTAATCACGGCGCAGTAGCCTACAGTCCATTCAATCAAATGTTGTCAGTGTGCGAGACGAACGATGTATAAATCTGGAAGTCACATCATCACTTATCATGCTTATTGTAAAAAGTTTGTCCAATGCATATACTGTGTGTAGGCCTATTGTTCCCGGGTATTGTCAATGCAATCAAGCAAACAGGTATTATATTTTGAAAAGGCCGCTATAGTATATTCACATGGGTGTCTTGAATGGCCAATCATATGGGACATAATCAAATTGCAGTGACTGCTTCCTTTGTTACCACATGTCAGTCATCTTGTGATTATTGGACCATGTAAACCTGCAAAAAACGAGCCAAAGTGCAGGCCCTATGACTTTCTATTCAAAAAAATGAATAGGCCGTCATTAGAGTGTATGCTAACAAAACAACTAATATAAATGCGTATGTCACAAGCATCTTCCTATACAACAATGAATCATGGGCTTTCTTTGACACAGAAAAACTGTAATTATTGACATCTTCCAAAGAAAACTTCTAAGTAAGATACTAAATATCCGTTTGCCCATATACTATTGGATGCACAATAGTAATAAATTTCCCTATACTTTGTGTACAAAATCTATTCTTTATACTGATTTATATATATATATATTCTTTAAACTGATGTTTTCCTGACAGACAAACGAACAAGCAAGTAAACAAACTAAATTAAATATATTGATGACTAATTGAATTTTCGAGCTACTGGACCACGAATACAATATACTTTGTTCACCCTATTTTCAAAATAGAACCACTCGTGATTTTACCTAGAAGCAGCTGAGAAATGCATGAAAAAGCACAGAATCTTTCTCAATCTTGGCAGATGCTTAGATTCAAGCCTACATTTAATTCCTAAAATATGCACAATTGTTTTTGTTTTTAATATTAATTTATAGGTGTGTAACTTTTAAAACAGGAGATGGCTGGCAGCCATCTTCTGCAGAGAAAATAAAACAGAAGACGGCTTGCAGCCATCTTTTGTTTTATTTTCTCCGACCAAGCCATTGACTGCACAAAAACACCTCCACACGAAGCTATACGTTGAAGCTCTTCGACCTGTAGAAATACCACAAGGTAGACCCACAAATACTTGGATCTAAAGAATCAGCAGACTTGAAAAAATTAATCTTGAATTCGGATCATCAAAATTCATCGATGCATAATGTAAGCGACAGGAAAGTTTGGAATAATTTGAGTGAGGGCGTATGCCAACGGAGAAACACTGTAGAAGAAGAAGACTATACTAGTATATTCCTGAACAATATCGCGAAAATTTGAAATAAATTTGAAACTAATGACATAAAACTCCAAAGAAAAGCTTTCAACAAAATACAACAAACATAATATCAAACACTAAAATGTTTTGAAAGAAAAGTATTTTGTACTTACCGAATGTGCCAACAAAGACGAATGAGGATGAAGTCTAGAGAGTGGGACTTTATATACATTTGGGAAGGAACCTAGACGCGATCACACATGTTACGTTCCCCACGATGTTTCTCAGATAACAAGTGACATTGGATAGTTGATTGATTGACACATGCCAGATATCAATGATGGACTTCTAAACAGTACGACGGCAACTTATCTCACTTCCGAGATTGATTCAGTCATAAATCATGAGATTCAGCCGTAAATGCACGAATGGTTTTGTTTTTCAAATCTGATTTTTTTGTGTGGCATATTTGTAATTTTTACGCATGTCCCAACTTACACCCCTGGTTTAACCTACATGTACTTTGAATCAGCCAAATTTGAGAACCTCTTTGATGTCTCAAAAACAATAAATCCTTTGTAGAACAGCTGCAGTGGTCAACATAATTGGTGTTTTACCTCATTATTTCTGCTTCAAATGACCAGAAAACCTTCATGGCAGTTGTTTACTAATATCATAAATATTTTCTTATTTTTTGGCAAAGAATAACTAAACTGAAATAAACCGAAATCGTATATCATGTATATTTTGGTTTTAACAAAAATATAAACCCTAGGATTAAGAAAAAAAAACCGAGTTAAACTAAAATAAAGTTAGAAGTGCCCTAGACATGCTAGAGGGGTTTGAACAAGGACTCTGTAGTTCCTGAGTCCAAAGACTTACCGCTATTAAACCATACGAGTGGTTTGATAGGTTGTATTTTAAAAGCAATCTTATTCGCACTCAGTGGCTCACTCCTTCTGGAACTACTCCCCATTCCAGATAAATACAGCACTAATTTTTTGGGATTAAAAAAATATGATCAAGTTCTGCAAAATAAAACATAGTTAAATCCTAATCCTTTAGTTAGTCCTAACTGGCAATAAAAGTAAAATTTTAATATTTCGCCAATTTCTTGAAAAAAGAGCCAAAAACATGCATTTTTGGCATGTTTTCTGACAATCGAGTCACAAAAATCAAAGACTTGTAACAAGTCTAAGCATTCAAAATCTACAGTAGATGCTGCAATTTTGCTCTAAGTCCCACTTTTTTGTGTTACAATAATTAAATAATTGGTTATAAAAATGAAACATGTCTTTTCCAAAAACTGGAATGCATAAACTGAAATTAGTCTTAGTACAAGTCTTTAGGCTTGATTGTTACAGCATACGAAAAACACCCTAAAAACGCATGTTTTTGGCCCTTAATTCCAAAAATTGGCTAAATATTAAAATTTTTCTTTTATTGCCAGTTAGGACTAACTAAAGGAGTAGGATTTAGCTATGTTTCATTAGGCAAAACAGGATAATATTTTTTTTATCCCGAAAAATTAGTGCTGTATTTTTCTGGAATAGGGAGTAATTAACATCATCCAAATAATAAAATACCAACATTTATGCTGACTTTAAAATTATTTAAACGTTGTGAGCATTTTTTCACAAATAATAGACAATTAATAACAAAAGTTAGTTCATAGGGAAAACAATCACCCGTATAATACATCGCGTGACAATAGTTTAGCCTGAAGCTTGACCAATCTTTTGTCACCATCTTTGGAACGTCTGTTGTTGTTCTGGAAAGACAAAACATGAGTGAACCGAAATAATTCTTATCAGAACAAGTGATTCAAAGCTAAAATGAGGAATTGTGTATTTGAATGCATACTCATTTTCATTTAAACATTAATGTTTATCATATTATGATATATCTTTTAGTTTATATTTTGCACCTTTGTAAACGTACTAGTGCTCATAATTTTGCTGTGGCAAGCAAAAACACAGATACAAATTACAAGCAATTTTGCTGTGGCAAGCAATAATATTGTAATGATTGGCATTTAGTAAAAGATAAAAAAATGTCAAAATTTTGTCTTATCAAAACTGTGCTTCATTCATAGAACAGGGTTTTCTTTTTTCGTCGCCTAAATGATATTTGATTCCAGATCTATCATGATCCGGTAATTATTGACTCAGTCCCAGACAGGAATTGACCCCTTTAAATTTGTGAAGACCCATAAGACAATAATAAATAATAATAAATAAGCATTTATAATGCGCCATTTATCTAGAAAATTAAATCTAATCCAAGGCGCAAAAACACAGATACAAATTACAAGCAATTTTGCTGTGGCAAGCAATAATATTGTAATGATTGGCATTTAGTAAAAGATAAAAAAATGTCAAAATTGTGTATTATCAAAACTGTGCTTCATTCATAAAATGAGTGCGGATGTTGTGACAGATAAGGCAATCTAAGACCGGAAATGACCCGTAAGGCGACGAAAAAAGAAACCCTATTCTATTTTTTTTAAATGACCTAAAAAATCACCATAATCTGTAAATAATTTGCAATTTGAGAGAAAAAAAAATTGTTCCTGAAATTTCCGAAATTTGGGTCGGCATTCATTTGTACAGGATTTTTTTCCCCAATTTGTTCAAAATCTGGGTCGGTCGGGCCCGTAGAAAAGGGTTTTCTTTTTTCGTCGCCTAAATGATATTTGATTCCAGATCTATCATGATCCGGTAATTATTGACTAATGACAATGCAGGTTTTCAGTCCCAGACAGGAAATGACCCCTTTAAATTTGTGAAGACCCCATAAGACAATAATAAATAATAATAAGCATTTATAATGCGCCATTTATCTAGAAAATTAAATCTAGAATTGTAAGCTCTATACAAATTCATACAAAATACAATCAACATGAACCAAAAATCCTTAATACATGTTAAACAAAATACATAGCAGTATATAAGCATGATAAATCAAACATTAGTTGACATTATACGCAGCATTGAATAAGAAAGTCTTGAGTCCAGATTTGAACTGATCAACAGAAATTGATTGTCTCAGATTATAGGGAAGTGACTTCCAAAGTTTTGGTGCAACAGTAGAAAAAGCACGGTCTCCCGGAGAATAATTAGATCGTGGAATTTTTAATAAACATTTGTCTGACGATCTTAGAGTGCGTGCAGGTGCGTATGGAACGAGAAGGTCCGTAATGTAAGATGGTGTTGTTTAAACCATGGAAGAACCTTTCCATGTGAGAAGAAGAGTTTTAAATTCAATTCTTTCACGTACAGGAAGCCAGTGCAGATTCATAAGAATGGGTGTGATATGATCGTATTTGCGAGTGTTTGTCACTGACCATAGACAATTTACACATACAAGTCATGTTACTATGCTATGTAATTTGTAGAAGCATTTCGACGCAAACATGTTTTTGGCAATTAATTACGTTTTTGGCCATAATTATTACGTCTTTGATCCTTTGCGTGATCTTTGACCTTGAAACACAATCAAGACTAAGAAACGGCTGTATACAGGTTGGAAAATAAGTTTTAAAATGACAGATTTTATTTGAATGAAAACAGCTGCCAACGGCGTGACTGTGTGATGAACGCCCGCGTGTGCGTAATGCGTAACGCAAAATTGAATCCAACTCACTCGTGATTGGCTAGTATTTTCATTACGTAGCAAGGTCGTGCGTTCGCGTTTTACGAGGGTCATTCAATAAGTTCTACCTCCTCTCTTGTAACATTGGTTATGTAAATGGTAGCTTCTTCAAACTCAACACGATTATACTTTGTAATGTCACCCTACAAATGAGAGCAAATGTATATTGATACCCTTCTGTAGGTGACCTCAGAAGCAAAATAAGATTTGATACACCGAAAACGGTAAAAAATCGTTAAAACATTTACATGAAAGTAGATCGTCGCCAGAGTGCTACACTATCGTAAGTGACATTTTTGGCCAAAATGAGATTTTGACGAATTATGAAAGGCCATATAAAACGCACATTTTAAACCAGGTTTTAAGTTTCAAAATTACTTAATTATTTTTTAATTAATAAAATAAAATATCGTAAGTGCAATGCAATTTTAATTAATGCATGCAAGACTATCGTATGTGACACTTACGATAGTGTTGCACGCTAATTTTGTTTTTCATTTGCTGCAAGACCATCGTATGTACCACATACGCTACTTTATTGGGCCTAAAGCAGCAAAATCACGGAATGCTACACCATCGTAAGTGCAAAACAGTCTCTAACACATCACTGGCTGTGACGCTGACGGCTGTATGCGTTGTCATCATGCTGGCTAAGTTCATAGCTCCCAAGACTGGTAATAGAGACGATAAATCCGGTGTTTTTAGTTTTAGATTCAGTAATAAATCTTGAGAGATAACATTACGGCAAAAGGTGTCTTGCTATTGTAAATATTATGTGCCAAAATAAATTAACACTTGTTATTAAGAAACATAAAATGAAAAAATATTGGATATTTGAGCCTATATTACGCATATCCTAATTTAGCAATGAATGCTACACTATCGTATGTGGCACATACGATAGTGTTGCACTCTACACTTATTTCTATTTGAGTGCAACACTATCGTATGTGGCACATACGATAGTGTTGCACTCTACACTCATTTGTATTTGAGTGTAACACTATCGTATGTGGCACTTACGACATCTAAATCAGTAAATAATTCATCGATTTATTAACTTTAACATCATTTACATAGTTTATATTATTAAAATCAAATTGCTTTACATTCCCATGTCATTTTATGGCTACTTGGAAACAAACGGCTACGCTAAACACAAAAATGCTTCTACTGTAAAACTGTCCAAACTGCACTTACGATAGTGTAGCACTCTGCCGACGAGATGTGTACCCCTCCTACGAAATTTGCTCGATATGCAAGGGTTATGATTATGCTAACAGATTATAACTGACACAACATCAAATTTGTAACCAAGCTGATGGCCATTATTAAAAATCCATTTAAACTCTAAAATCGTATACCAACATCCAGTTTTTGCTGTTATGTCCGATGGTCCGATGATCTGTATGAAACGACTTGTAAGTTCTGTCTCAGAGCTGAAAGTTCATGACACGCAAACACTCTTTACCACTGATTACAGTTCTTATCGTTTCTTTGCTAAAAAGCAAAGGATTTTGTTGGAGTGAAGCAGCCTCTTTAGCCATCTGAAGTGACCAAATGGTATTTTATGGGCACTTCAAATTGGTCGATCTTCTTATGTGTTCCTTATAGATCATGGTTGTTTGATGTGATCATTTATTAAATTTTCAAATAAAACTTTATGTAATGTTCAATTCTAGACCTGGACAATACCAACAAATATCACACTAATATGTACATTATATTTCCAACTCTTTTAAACATAGATTTTCGTTTCTTTTCTAACTAAGTCATCTTTTTCTGCTTTTTTGTGGTAGTGTTTATGTATATTTGTGTGCCAAGTTATTCCTAACATTTCATGATAAAAAGTGTTTTGAAAATTTCGTTGCTATTTGTTACTCTTTTCTGATGTTATAATGACATTATACCAGTGTCTACCCCTTGTAAAGATGAAAACACGATTTAAGATTAATAGCGCCAACAGTGTTTACCTTTTCTTAAAAATGACCTAGTTTCACATGCTATCAAACAACCGTATGTACTAGAAGCTAAGAAATAAAACTCCAGGTTATAATCAAGGAAAATATGAAACGGATACTAGTTGCAGAAGCGGAGATATGAGGGTGGAGGTAGAACTTTTTGTATCAATGACCCTCGTATTTTGAAAGGAAATGAAGATCCGACCACGTACAGCTCAATACGCAGCAATAAAGTCCCAACTTATGCTCGGTTAAATTCACATAGGCGAGCGCCCCAGTCACGCATTATGGAAAGCGCAACTACAGTAAGCTAGTCAAATTAAAATCATCACCCACCACTAATTGTAACAGAATCCATTTCGCATGCGTCTATCTCTCAAAAACTCACACAAAACATATCAAAAGTCCCCCAAAATCCAAGTAGTGGAACAATGCCAATTTGCATAAATCCAAAATGGCCGCTTAATATGCAAGGGTATAATTTCAATGGTCAAATCTTGCTAAAAATACCAATGTATTGCTCTCGTCATAAGGATTCTGAAAAAAGTATGGTTTGACCTATCTCCGATGTACATTTGTTGAGTTATAAAGGAAAAGGTCAAATGTCAAATTTGGACTCCACAGGGGGACAAAAATTCAGATTTTGATAAAACCTTAGAACTACTGAGCTATATTTTGTAACACGGACTATAATATTTTGCAACACGCCCCCCCCCCCTAATTTTCAATTAGAAACGTCATATACCGTTATATTTTGTACCAATGTATAGTTTAGATATGTGTCTCCTCTCTCCAGTGATACCAAAATAAATACAAACATTCTCCACATGTCACTATGACGTCGTAATGTGAGGGCGCCCATGCAAATTTCGGAAAATCTGGCTATGTACAAAAGTATAGGCAAAATTGTTTTTTGGCCAAAAATTCTGCACAAATGCGATTTTCACCGAATTTTCCCTTCAATATAAAGGAAATGACTATTTCAACAATTTTACAAGAGTGAAATGAAAATCATTAATTTACTGTAGAAACCAGTGGTTGGCCTCACCAACCCCCTCTATGGTCATCTTTGACGGCCGGTCCTACCTCCGGGAAAAAGGTGCTGGGGTAAAATTTATCACTAAAATGAGCACAATTAGCTTAGATTAGCTTAGGTCTAAAGGCGTGCGTCTAAAGGCGTTTTTTTATGGCGGATAAAAAATCGGGGAGGGAGGTTACAACTCAAATGGCAAACATTTGAACGTTGCTTTCCATTACTGTCACACTGTGAAGTACCAAATATCCGAGGTGTTGGTAGTTACTTCATTCAATATTCCCCGATACGCAAATAAGATAACCCTAACCTTAACCCTTATTTGAATATTGATGAATATTGAAAGAAGCATCTACCTAGGTGTTAGTTCAAGATGTTGGGAAAATATATCTAGTGCCGCCCCTGATGACATTAGTTAAATAAGCCGTTTTTCGTACAAATTTAGTGATATAGCACAAGTTCGCCTACCGTGATTCAAAAGTGAATTTCGCTAGATGTACGGGATTTGTATGGTCGTTGATGGGGCTGGCTCAACGGGATTGTGAAGAACGGAGAGGGGTACTATATAGCTTACCTGCCTTGCCCGCAGAGTGTAAAGGGCCTACACATGCGTACGTTTGCCAGTATTATTGCAGCGAAATCACGTTTAACATTAATGACGTCATTACCAAACTCGAGGTGAAACAGAGTATACATGTAGAACTTAGATTGAATTTGATATAAAATTGGATCGATTGAGCCCATATTTATTGGTCGAACCATGAATTAAATTTTAAAACTCATAGCGAGACCAATACATATTAGGCGTAACGCATCCAATTTTATCATTATTATGTTTTTTTTATCCAATATTTTCACACACTTGGATTCATCAAAACACAATAATGAAGTGATTAGGATTGTCAGTATTTCTTAAAACATAAAGAGTACTTCGGCTAAGTCAAATTTGATTTGATTTAGGAAAAAGCTACATTTTAATAAAGCAGTAATTCGATAGCGACTTTCGGTGTCGCGGTCGAATACCGAAATATCCAGCGTCTGTTTACATTTGTGTTAACAAAAAAGTGACCTGGTGAAGGAGGTCGCAGTAGCGGGTCAGGGCATTTTTACAGGACAGGCAAGCGTAGCCGACAATCGGGAGTTTACCCTGATGGAAACCGACCATATATAAAATCGCTAGTCGCGGGCAATTTTTAAATTTGACTCGGTCCTGACTAGTCTCTACTAAAGTTTCGTGCGAACGCAATTGATTAACTGTCAGGTTATTAAAGGCCCTTTTAGTGAATTGATCCCAGCAAAAGTGCAAACAATAAAACAAATTGAATTAATTAAATTGCTTATAAATTGCCTAAAAGTGAAGGATAATTCATTGAAATTGTCATTTGGTATTTTTGAAATGAAGAAAAATGGCAAAATATGAGGAAAACAGCAGTATTGTCAAAATTGAGGCCCCATTCAAATACATGTAGCTAATTTATATATACTGTCAGTATATAAATTACAGATTTCCTGTAAATGCCTTATTTTGTTTTAAATACACAGCTTTCGGCTGAACCACTATCAGTGGACTTCGGTTGTATATATAAATGCGCATATATAAATGCGCACGTGACCAGATGGCCAGTGCCATGTTCGTGTTACCTCACTGTCAATCACTGAAATTGCGACCACAGTTCCAGGTGGTGGCCGCATTGCATTCTCTAAATTCAGTAAATTTTCATCGTCAACCGTGTAATTGAATGGGATTATTTTGAAATTTTAAAACGCTTGAAATATCACAAACAAATAGGCCTATGTTGATAAATAATATAAATACAAGCTAAAACCGTTGGGGTTCGATAATGAACCCCACAAAATTAACCGACTATATTGGAAAATGCCATACGGCCGGGCGGTTTCAGAAGTTGCCGGCTCGATCATGTCATCCGCCGACTGCACAGTTCTGACCTTAAAGCCAATCATGTCCCCTTTCATACTTTCATGCCGTTGCGACAAGAGGCATGACTTATCAGCCATTCACAAGTCTTGATTGTGTCTGTTTGTCTACAATGCGCGTGTGTCACGCCGCTCGGCGGCAAGCAGCATGATAGTATGAAACCAGCACTACGTCATAGATATGGCCAATTGGCACGCCCATTTAGCACGGAAATTATGAAATATAAGTTTGTAAATCAGCTATATCTAGCTTTTCCGTAGTTATTTTTTTTCCGTGATGGAAAACGTTAATAAAGAGTTTATCTTTCGGGTCAAGTTATTTTACCCTTTGCAATCAATGCCACTATTTTGCAAAAGCAATTTTCCTTGCGACCTGTCATTTTCCCTATACTTTTGCACGGGGAGTTTATGTACATCCGGGTACCTTATATCGTTTAATACGGTATGGCGACTTGTAGATGTCACGTGCGCATTTATATATGCGCATTTATATATACAACCGAAGTCCACTGACTATCAGGCTATGTTAGCACATCTCTGACAATAACAAAGGTACTAAAAGGTACGAAACGTATTACTTGCAAACGAAAAACAAACGAACATATTATTATTGCCTTAATCTAAAGTACACTTTACTAAATGTATTTACAGAGTGTTCAAACAAAAAGCCCAAGAAGTTATTATTTCATATCATATTGATATAATGCCACATTTACACAATTCTGGTATATTAGTTGCACGACTGATATCATCAGTGATGCTTATCATCCAACCATTGGTAGTTATCTTCTGATATCCTTAGTGCATGCCTTACGCTTTCTGGATCTTCCACCTTTTCTTTCTTCCTTTAATTGGCATGCTTTCCCACCGTCGCGACGCGTCGGTTGATCTAATTTTATTAAGTTGTGTTTCTTTTTTGCAATTCAGGGCTTCACAATATTTTAAAGACAATGCGACATTCATAGTTTTTTCTGGAGCATGGGCCTGAACAACCTTCATAGTCATTATTCGAAGAATGAACCGAAACCTTATTAAAAAAGTTGACAACAATATAATTGTACAAGTAGGTCGTTTTTTCTTGAATATTGTATAAAAATATTGAGAAACTATATCCTCACCAAATAAAACATTTAAAGTCACCTATGGACATAAGAAGTTATTCTTCAAGAAAGAGCAAACTGATATCATTTACACACGTTACAAGAACAATAATTATTTCAGTATTTTTCCTAGTATCTAACTAGTATCGTTATAATTGTTCCAAAATGAGTTCGGATTTATTACGTATTTAAATAGTATTTAAATACGTATTTAAATACGTAATAAACCCTAATTCCCCTCTTTATAATATTTACACGTCAAAATAGCGGCAATTAAAATTCACTAATTAGAACCATCTTATCCATAAACCTCGTATTTTTAGGTGAATTTGTTATTCTGAGACTTCTGCTTCCTCCATTTTAAATTTCTAGTTCACGAGGAAACTTTTGATAGTTTTTATTCCATTTTACCCATCTCCTGATCGCTATTCAATGATGGATCAAATAAGTATGTACGTATTAAATCAATAATTCATTGCCATTTTTATGGTTTTCAAGTACACCATTTACAAATTAACATTTTGAAAATGTTTCTTCTTGTCTTCTCCCAAATCTTGGTATTCCTAATCCTTTGAATCCATTGTCTCCTTATTCAGATCTTCATACAATCCTGAAGACCTCTTTCTTTCAGCAGGTCCAGCAACTTCATAATCAAACTCGTCAACAGGCACGTGTGTAGAGCTCTGTGTCTTGCCAGTCATCGTAACATTCTGATACCTGGGTTGTTTCGCTTCCGTCTTCTCACCGTCCTTGGCTAAAGACTGATATTCCTGCTCCTTGCTCATAGTTTTCTTGTCTAGATCTTCATAATATTCGGATTGTGCTCTCTGTGGTTCAGGATTCTCATAGTCATCGCTTGATATACGTTGATCTTTGTCTTGTTGGTAGCCAAGGTTCCTGGAGGACATCTCCATTGATTTAGATGGGCTGATATTCACTTCGTATGGAGAATCATTGTTTTCTTCTCTAGATTTCCTTACACTGTAAATACATTATAATGTATATAAATCACGAAATATTATACATTCATTATTGTTATGGCAACGCATTCAGACAGCCATTATTATTTTTATCATTATTATTATTATCAGTATTATTATTATTATTATTATTATCATTATTATTATTATTATTATTATTATTATTATTATTATTATTATTATTATTATTAAAAAGTATTTTCATTTACCGGTAGATCACTATTCCCACAATCGCAATAATCACAACTATTACAATCACGCCAATCACGGAGCCGACCACCAGTCCAGAATTTACTTCTGCTGCTGTGGCTGAAATGACATTTGAAATGCAACTGACATTTTTGGCAATTCCCGTAATCATTTGCACGTCTTGGTAGATGTTCGCATATTCACTGCTCACGTTGAACTACGTAGTAACTTGTGCGCACCGACGATAACGTTAAATTTGCAAAGGCTTTTGGGAATTACCTAAATGGTATATTGGTGAATAAAAAGACACTTTGGTAATTTTAACATATTTAAGATGAGATTTGTTACACACTCGTATGGATAATTTATCTTCCGAAAGACTTCCGAATCTGCCCATGTATAAGCAAGAATTTCCCGTGCTTAACTCAATTTGGCCAAAGTTTTCTTTAAAACACATCTGCCATATATTTTGCCATGTAAACAGAGTGTTAAGATTTTGTTGTAAGAGTGTAGAGTTCTCAGCACTTTCAATTTTCCTATACATAAAGCAGTCATCTGCGAATAAGCGCATTTCGAAATTGATGTTAGTAGGTAAGTCATTCAAATATGTAAAAGAGAAGAGATCCCATGACTGCCCCCTGTGGGACGCCTGAACAGACGTGAGTCCAATTGGAATGATCACCATTAACTACAACTCCTTGCTTTAATACGTTGTATCAACATTTCTTTTTTAATCCAAGTGTGTGTACTACCTGTGATACCATAATTGTGTATTTTGAAGAGTAATCTGTTGTGTGGGACGGTGTCGAACGCCTTCGCAAAGTCCACGATGATCATGTGCAAAGGCGTTCGACTGTTCAGTGCTTGTCCTATGTCGTGTGTTGTTAGTATTAGTTGTGTTTCACATGAGTGTTGCTTGCGGAATCTGTGTTGACTATCCCTAGAATATGTTCCAAAATTCCTAAAGAAGCAGTCCTATAGTTGGCCGCTGCTGTTCTGTCTCCGTTTTTGAATATTGGTAATAATTTTGTAACTCCTTCTGTATCTACATGAATCTCTGGCATAGGAGGAACTGTTTCTTGTTTAGGCATGTTCTCCATATTTTTTTTGTAAAAACAGAGTCAAATTGGTTGTTTACCACCTGAGCTTTCCTATTACCACCTGATATCAGTCTACCTTGATGCTTGAGCGCTGGTATACAGACCGCTTCTTTCTTCAGTTTCTTGACAAAACCATAAAACTGCTTGGAGGAGATAATACAGTACTTAAAGTCATGAAGTTAGGATCTCAAGATCTCGTGATCCTATGTTTCTGACTTTAAGTCAGGAAGTCAGGAACTCAAGCGCGGCTGGAGTTTACGAGTTCCTGACTTTAAGTCTCGAGATAACTAATGTGGATGGGCTTACAATTAAAATACTGACGCCGTGAAAATTGAACAGATACTGTCTATAAGTTCTTGAGATCCTGAGTTGTCTTAACTTTTTCTTTATTTTGATATCATTACTATCTCTTTATTTCAAACTGGCTAAGACAGGCACACAATAAGTCGGAATTTGTGATCACAAGATCCTGAGTTACAAAGCAAACCGCATGGCCCTTAGTTACTTCTGTAAATATGGGTTATACAATACCTTTTTTGTGTAGTGTTTGAGTTTGAAAAACGGCCTTTGGTCCTGCGCCTATTTTCGTGTTAGCTAATATTATCAAACTATATTCAGTCGCCGTCTCTAGATTGTTAACAATAATTGATGTATCCGATGTCATCACATCTTCAGCTATAAAAGCCGAGCTTTCGGTCTTAAAAATATCATAGGTGTAACTAGTTATGTTTCCATTTCTTTCCGTACAGAGAGGTTGGTTCCAAGAAAGCGTTATGGTAGTGTTTGTGCTGGTAGCCTTGATATCTGTGGGTGTACCACTTGGTTCTGATTGAAAATCACACAGACACAGTAATGAAACAAAATGAGGAAGCTAACGTTGAAATGATTTAATGAATCCCCATTCCACCTGTCTTCAATGTTTATTATTATGTTACAATGTGTTGCAGTAGATTCTTACAAGAATGTTTATAAATACGTATACAACTTGAAAGTCAACAAGTTCATTGACAGAACACCAAAGCAAAATTGTTGTCACTGAGTCCATTAAACGATCAACTGTATTTCACGTGCGCATTTATATATGCGCATTTATATATACAACCGAAGTCCACTGACTATCAGGCTATGTTAGCACATCTCTGACAATAACAAAGGTACTAAAAGGTACGAAACGTATTACTTGCAAACGAAAAACAAACGAACATATTATTATTGCCTTAATCTAAAGTACACTTTACTAAATGTATTTACAGAGTGTTCAAACAAAAAGCCCAAGAAGTTATTATTTCATATCATATTGATATAATGCCACATTTACACAATTCTGGTATATTAGTTGCACGACTGATATCATCAGTGATGCTTATCATCCAACCATTGGTAGTTATCTTCTGATATCCTTAGTGCATGCCTTACGCTTTCTGGATCTTCCACCTTTTCTTTCTTCCTTTAATTGGCATGCTTTCCCACCGTCGCGACGCGTCGGTTGATCTAATTTTATTAAGTTGTGTTTCTTTTTTGCAATTCAGGGCTTCACAATATTTTAAAGACAATGCGACATTCATAGTTTTTTCTGGAGCATGGGCCTGAACAACCTTCATAGTCATTATTCGAAGAATGAACCGAAACCTTATTAAAAAAGTTGACAACAATATAATTGTACAAGTAGGTCGTTTTTTCTTGAATATTGTATAAAAATATTGAGAAACTATATCCTCACCAAATAAAACATTTAAAGTCACCTATGGACATAAGAAGTTATTCTTCAAGAAAGAGCAAACTGATATCATTTACACACGTTACAAGAACAATAATTATTTCAGTATTTTTCCTAGTATCTAACTAGTATCGTTATAATTGTTCCAAAATGAGTTCGGATTTATTACGTATTTAAATAGTATTTAAATACGTATTTAAATACGTAATAAACCCTAATTCCCCTCTTTATAATATTTACACGTCAAAATAGCGGCAATTAAAATTCACTAATTAGAACCATCTTATCCATAAACCTCGTATTTTTAGGTGAATTTGTTATTCTGAGACTTCTGCTTCCTCCATTTTAAATTTCTAGTTCACGAGGAAACTTTTGATAGTTTTTATTCCATTTTACCCATCTCCTGATCGCTATTCAATGATGGATCAAATAAGTATGTACGTATTAAATCAATAATTCATTGCCATTTTTATGTTTTTCAAGTACACCATTTACAAATTAACATTTTGAAAATGTTTCTTCTTGTCTTCTCCCAAATCTTGGTATTCCTAATCCTTTGAATCCATTGTCTCCTTATTCAGATCTTCATACAATCCTGAAGACCTCTTTCTTTCAGCAGGTCCAGCAACTTCATAATCAAACTCGTCAACAGGCACGTGTGTAGAGCTCTGTGTCTTGCCAGTCATCGTAACATTCTGATACCTGGGTTGTTTCGCTTCCGTCTTCTCACCGTCCTTGGCTAAAGACTGATATTCCTGCTCCTTGCTCATAGTTTTCTTGTCTAGATCTTCATAATATTCGGATTGTGCTCTCTGTGGTTCAGGATTCTCATAGTCATCGCTTGATATACGTTGATCTTTGTCTTGTTGGTAGCCAAGGTTCCTGGAGGACATCTCCATTGATTTAGATGGGCTGATATTCACTTCGTATGGAGAATCATTGTTTTCTTCTCTAGATTTCCTTACACTGTAAATACATTATAATGTATATAAATCACGAAATATTATACATTCATTATTGTTATGGCAACGCATTCAGACAGCCATTATTATTTTTATCATTATTATTATTATCAGTATTATTATTATTATTATTATTATTATTATTATTATTATTATTATTATTATTATTATTATTAAAAAAGTATTTTTCATTTACCGGTAGATCACTATTCCCACAATCGCAATAATCACAACTATTACAATCACGCCAATCACGGAGCCGACCACCAGTCCAGAATTTACTTCTGCTGCTGTGGCTGAAATGACATTTGAAATGCAACTGACATTTTTGGCAATTCCCGTAATCATTTGCACGTCTTGGTAGATGTTCGCATATTCACTGCTCACGTTGAACTACGTAGTAACTTGTGCGCACCGACGATAACGTTAAATTTGCAAAGGCTTTTGGGAATTACCTAAATGGTATATTGGTGAATAACAAGACACTTTGGTAATTTTAACATATTTAAGATGAGATTTGTTACACACTCGTATGGATAATTTATCTTCCGAAAGACTTCCGAATCTGCCCATGTATAAGCAAGAATTTCCCGTGCTTAATTGCAATTCTGGGTAAAAACCACATGTGCCTGCTAACGGTCAAAAATTTTTTATTGCATGAGGTGAAAGGGCTTTGGTAGTAGGTTACAAAAAGTCACATCAACAAATTCCTCCGGAGCTTGTTGCCATAGCAACGGCAGTTTTTATGATTTTCGTGATTTTTGCTTATTTTGGGGTGAAAATAAGGGAAAATATGTACTTTTCTGAATTTCTCCTGACTTTAAATGTGAGGTCACATTAACAAAGTAACCTTACCACCATAAAGTATTGCCTTTGTGCTTCCCCCAGATGCAAAAAATATTTCAATAATATTTCCCCATGTGCAATTTTAGGGCTGGGCAACATTGCCAATTAAGCACTTTTGAAAAAATGCAATTTTTACCCTATCTTTGAAGTCTAAAACTAATTTTGCTTGAGCACCCAGAATTATTTCCTCTTTGTTGGTACTTGGGCAGACATTGCCCCTTCCAAATTTGGTAAAAAATCTCTGGGGCTATTTGACCTGTAAAGCCAGTGTTGCCAGAAAGTTTGATAATTTTCAAAAAATGCATTTGTCATAATAATGCATTTTCTACATATTTACTCATGTAACCTTTAATACCACCAACTTAATTGAAATATTTGCACACTTTGCACACATGATTAGACACACACTGCAAGGGAAGCAACACTTTGAGGCTGGGTTCAAGTCCTGTCCTGCAAAAACCGGTATTGCCAGAAAATCATATTTTATTAATCCAAATTTCCAATTTGTGCAATTTATTCAATTAATTTTATAGTATCAATGTTAGTTGAATATAATGTGCATTTAAACATCATCTGATACAATACAGGTTCAGACACATGGGCGAGTTTCTCGACAGGTGGCTTAGTAAGCCTTAGGCTTTGGCGACCTAGAGGATACTAAGCCTGCTTTTGACCCAAAATAGTAATTTGTACATAGAAATTTTTTTGGAAAATGATATATGCACCTTAAAAAGTGTATCAGCTTACTAAGATGGACGTTTGGATCAAAAAAAAAGGAAATCACAATATTTTTCTGTGACCTATTTTTACCTATGACCTCTTGGAATTCATAAGTAGGCCTAAAATGCAGGTTTTTAATGAGTTTGGTCATTTTGGGCAAAAATGGACCCTTTTTAACCACCATCACAAACAGGTTTTGAAACTTAGGCAATGATGGTATTGCCAGATTATATGACAATTAATTTACCCACAGGCTTACCCGTAATTTTTGAGTTCGTCAAACATGCGTGCATTTGTTTGAAAACGTAGCCATGTAAAATTAATGATACGCACAATAATATAAACTTCAAACTCCCATGGGGGCATCAATATTGACATTTGCATTATTTGACACCCTTATTGAATTTCTCTCCTAAATTAAGACATCCGTTCTGATACCATCAATTTGAATTCTACTTTTACGTTGATACAGGACCTGTTGAAGATATACTTGTCCAGGGTGGAAAGGTAACATCACATGTGTTCACATCGAAACAACCGTGCAGACAATATTTACCATGTTTACAATGCAAATAATAATCCAACTGGTGAAGAAGCTAGTGGGTCATGATAGGCTGTTGCAATTAAAACACTCCCTATTTTCCCGATGTCCCCTTGTTTCTAACACAATCCTCAAGATAATTTTCTATCTGTATGTGTAGGCCTATATGCTATCAATTTGGTTAAAAATTGCCATTCCAAAAGTATCATGGTATGATCATTGGGTGGAAGGGAGAGCAGTTTCATATCCCCGCCAAGACCCCGGCGCGGATTTGGGGGAGGGGCAGTGGGCCCGGCCCCCTCATTCCGGCCGCCCCCCTTCCAAAAAAAAGGAAAGAAGAGAAGAGAAAGGGGAAGGGGAAAAAGAGAAGAGAAAAGGGAGGAAAGGCGATTATTTTAGGCATTGCTTGAAGGCGGGTCCTCGTCCTAAACGCATGTGAAAATTACTGCGGGCCCGCCAATATGCAGGGCCCGAGTGGGACGGGAGGGCCACTCCATTTCGTACATTTTTCTCTATTTTTTCTCAAATCCCCCCTCTGACTGCCCTGGATCCGCCACTGCCAAGGCCATATCATTTCACATTTCAGGTGGGATATACCTATAGGGGGCAGCTATGGCCAGCTATGGCTGCCATTGAGGTGTAGGAATGCATGAAATTGGATTCATCTACAATATAGCCTCGATTCTTTGTTAGCCTTGTGTACCATGTTTCGCTAAAAATTGTGTAGATGTAGTCTACGAAAGCCTGTTGAGTCAGGTTTAAAACTCATCATTCTCATAATAGATTACACAAAATATCTGATATATTTACAGGCTAGATCACACAAATTATGTCTGGAAAATGTACTTAAACCATTGCTATGACGTCTATTCATTACTGAAGATTATTTTCTACGAATGAACACTTGACACGTTTCTATGCAAGAATCCACAGTTTTAGAGCGTATTGTTAGTATAAAGCAATGGTCTAAATCAGCGAATACACTTGAAACTGTTATTCCTTGATACGAGTTCACTCGGCTATGCCTTGTGGATTCGTAATCAAGAATCAGCAGTTTCGTGTATTCTCATTAACAGGATTATCATAAAGCTTAAAATATTGTTTGATTGGCATAACATTTTAAGCTATTAGGAGAATTCAAAGAGATGCCAGTTTACAAGGAAACGACCTTTTACGCCCATTTTTGCTAATTTTACTGGGAATTTAGCTCTATTTCACAGATATTTGCTTAAAAATGAGCATTAATGGTCGTTGCCATGGAAACTGCATACTTGTTGAATTCTCTCAATAGCCTAAAATTAAAGAAGCCCTATTTATCAATAAAGTTAAGTGTAATTTAAAACTTTTGTAATGCAAAAATTGCTAAAAATGGTAAAAGGGTCCATTTTTACCCAAAATGAACAATATCATTGAAAACCGGCATTTTAGGCCTACTTATGAATTACAAGAGGTCATAGGTCAAAATCATAGGTCACCTTTTTGATTTAACATCCATCTTAATAAACTGATACACTTTCCAAGATGCATTTGTCATATTTCAAAAAATGTCCATATAAAATTACTATTTTGGGTCAAAACTATAGGCTTTAGCCTATAGTATCCTCAAGGTCTCCTAAGCCTAAGGCTTACTAAGCCACCTGTCGAGAAACTTGCCCATGTGTCTGAACATGTATTGTATCAGATGATGTTTAAATGCACATTATATTCAACTAACATTGATAATATAAACTTAACCGAATACATAATATTGTAAAATGCACAAATTGGAAATTTGGATTAATGAAGTAAGATTTTCTGGCAATACCGGTTTTTGCAGGACAGGACTTGTCCCCAGCCGCAAAGTGTTGTTTCCGTTGCAGTGTGTGTCTAATCATGTGTGCAAAGTGTGCAAATATTTAAGTTGGTGGTATTAAAGGTTACATGAGTGAACATGTAGAAAAATGCATTATTTCGAAAAATGCTTTTTTTGAAAATTATCAAACTTTCTGGCAACACTGGCTTTACAGGTCAAATAGCCCCAGAGATTTTTTACCAAATTTGAAAGGGGCAATGTCTGCTCAAGTACCATCAAAGAGGAAATAATTCTGGGTGCTCAAGCAAAATTAGTTTTTAGACTTCAAAGATAGGGTAAAAATTGCATTTTTTCAAAAGTGCTTAATTGGCAATGTTGCCCAGCCCTAAAATTGCACATGGAGAAATATTATTGAAATATTTTTTGCATCTGGTTAAAGCACAAAGATAATACTTTATGGTGGTAAGGTTGCTTTTTTAATGTGACCTCAAATTTAAAGTCAGGAGCAATTCAGAAAAGTACATATTTTCCCTTATTTTCACCCCAAAATAAGCAAAAATCACGAAAATCATAAAACTGCCGTTGCTATGGCAACAAGCTCCGGAGGAATTTTTGATGTGACTTTTTGTAACCTACTACCAAAGCCCTTTCACCTCATGCAATAAAATTTTTTTGATCGTTAGCAGGCACATGTGGTTTTTACCCAGAATTGCAATTAACTCAATTTGGCCAAAGTTTTCTTTAAAACACATCTGCCATATATTTTGCCATGTAAACAGAGTGTTAAGATTTTGTTGTAAGAGTGTAGAGTTCTCAGCACTTTCAATTTTCCTATACATAAAGCAGTCATCTGCGAATAAGCGCATTTCGAAATTGATGTTAGTAGGTAAGTCATTCAAATATGTAAAAGAGAAGAGATCCCATGACTGCCCCCTGTGGGACGCCTGAACAGACGTGAGTCCAATTGGAATGATCACCATTAACTACAACTCATTGCTTTAATACGTTGTATTAACATTTCTTTTTTAATCCAAGTGTGTGTACTACCTGTGATACCATAATTGTGTATTTTGAAGAGTAATCTGTTGTGTGGGACGGTGTCGAACGCCTTCGCAAAGTCCACGATGATCATGTGCAAAGGCGTTCGACTGTTCAGTGCTTGTCCTATGTCGTGTGTTGTTAGTATTAGTTGTGTTTCACATGAGTGTTGCTTGCGGAATCTGTGTTGACTATCCCTAGAATATGTTCCAAAATTCCTAAAGAAGCAGTCCTATAGTTGGCCGCTGCTGTTCTGTCTCCGTTTTTGAATATTGGTAATAATTTTGTAACTCCTTCTGTATCTACATGAATCTCTGGCATAGGAGGAACTGTTTCTTGTTTAGGCATGTTCTCCATATTTTTTTTGTAAAAACAGAGTCAAATTGGTTGTTTACCACCTGAGCTTTCCTATTACCACCTGATATCAGTCTACCTTGATGCTTGAGCGCTGGTATACAGACCGCTTCTTTCTTCAGTTTCTTGACAAAACCATAAAACTGCTTGGAGGAGATAATACAGTACTTAAAGTCATGAAGTTAGGATCTCAAGATCTCGTGATCCTATGTTTCTGACTTTAAGTCAGGAAGTCAGGAACTCAAGCGCGGCTTGAGTTTACGAGTTCCTGACTTTAAGTCTCGAGATAACTAATGTGGATGGGCTTACAATTAAAATACTGACGCCGTGAAAATTGAACAGATACTGTCTATAAGTTCTTGAGATCCTGAGTTGTCTTAACTTTTTCTTTATTTTGATATCAGTACTATCTCTTTATTTCAAACTGGCTAAGACAGGCACACAATAAGTCGGAATTTGTGATCACAAGATCCTGAGTTACAAAGCAAACCGCATGGCCCTTAGTTACTTCTGTAAATATGGGTTATACAATACCTTTTTTGTGTAGTGTTTGAGTTTGAAAAACGGCCTTTGGTCCTGCGCCTATTTTCGTGTTAGCTAATATTATCAAACTATATTCAGTCGCCGTCTCTAGATTGTTAACAATAATTGATGTATCCGATGTCACCACATCTTCAGCTATAAAAGCCGAGCTTTCGGTCTTAAAAATATCATAGGTGTAACTAGTTATGTTTCCATTTCTTTCCGTACAGAGAGGTTGGTTCCAAGAAAGCGTTATGGTAGTGTTTGTGCTGGTAGCCTTGATATCTGTGGGTGTACCACTTGGTTCTGATTGAAAATCACACAGACACAGTAATGAAACAAAATGAGGAAGCTAACGTTGAAATGATTTAATGAATCCCCATTCCACCTGTCTTCAATGTTTATTATTATGTTACAATGTGTTGCAGTAGATTCTTACAAGAATGTTTATAAATACGTATACAACTTGAAAGTCAACAAGTTCATTGACAGAACACCAAAGCAAAATTGTTGTCACTGAGTCCATTAAACGATCAACTGTATTTTTGAATTTAATACTTAAGGAAAATGCATACCAAATATATAAAAGTAGTCGTTGCATAATGAATTTAAAGAACTTGTTAACGTTAACATTAGCATGTAGGATCACGTCATGCTGTTACAGATTCATACCTGTCTCTTTAGTCATTCCAAACATAGTCGCTTCAGTATCACCATCACTCACACGGATTTCATAGGTAGAATGTGGAAACAAATTTGGTAATGTGGTGAAGGTTCCAGATAAAGAGACGGCTATCGCTTCTTCCTCATTGGCATCCAATGGTTGACATTGGTCTCTATTAGTAAGACGATAGTCAACAAAATATTCTGAGATATCCCTGCAGGAATCGGTGGAAGTTTCCCATGATACCTTCAGTTCAGTTGGCGACAGTGCCTCTATCATTAAGTTTGAAGCTAAACATGCTAAAATAGAAGATGATTTACAAAGCAATGAGCATTTAAAGTAAATTTAAAAAATATATTCGTCACGTTGTCACAATTTGGCATTCATGATGCAGTTATGTCTACAGTAGAATTCACCACGACCTTTGCAGGACTTAAACCCCAATAAAAGCTATTAAACCAAGATAACACTCATTGAAAACAGCTCAACTATGTTAAATCAGATCTCCTCTGGTTAAATCCACACTACACGTGTTTCTGTTTTACCTGTGCGATATTGCAATGAGCTGGTATTATAGTTTCAGTTGGGTGAACGATTATAAAGCAAACGCAAGGTAACAATACTGTGTGGGCCTTTGTTTTACCCAAATGAGACAATAGTCTGCATATTGTTAACCAGCATTCTTGAAAATGAGAAACATAATGGTTGTAGACTGAACACGGTTTGGAAATAATTTCTTCATTTCTTTTTTGGTGTTATCAGTCATTTACATATCAGGGAGGTACTACCATTTGCAGATGCCCAACCTACTCATTTTAGCTTTAATGCCCTTCGCAAGAGAGCAGTACACAAGTGAGTGATAGTCAGTAAAATCATGCATCCGATTTACACAGAAAATTTTGCAGGCCGTGCCGTGCCCTTACTTCCTAAAACACCAAAGTGCGAATATTTCCAAACACCTAAATTAGCTAAATGTTAGGACATGTTACAAAACTATATTTTCTAGAATTTCAGAGAGTACTTTAAATATTGGCCGGTTATTTTTCACACAGTGACTAGGCAATGCCCTATCTATACCAGTTCGGGGGCACTCGTAATAAACGGACGTCTCTGACAGCTGGGCACTCGATGCAGCACATCAGAACGAAGCTGAGTGTATTAGAATAAGCTTTCCTATGTTTGGCAAATATCTACCGGTGCAAAAACTATATCTATCTGTGCAAATTCTGACAAATGGTCCCAGAACACACTTTGCAATGGCCAAAATCAAATGTTTTGAAGTAAAAATAAATCCCAATTTTACTATCCAATTCATGAATTGGATAGTAAAATTAGCAGGCACTCAACATGCTCAACTTGGGCTAGCTACAACCGTGATAAGGCATACACACAAAATTATTCCCACTGCGCTGGCACGTTCACCAAAATTACTAATATCGTTTGCGACTGGGTTTTGAAACTAGGGAGTATGTGATTTATGAGACGTCTCTGAAATATGATACTGTTATGTCGACGTGACATGAAGCTTCGAGAGTATTTGATATCAGAGATGTTCGTGAATTATCAGTGCCCCCGAACCGATACCTATAACAGCTTATAACATACACTGTTTGTAGAGGTCACGCGTCAATGGTGAGAGTACTGTGTATTGTGTATAGGAAAATGAACAGTAACTGCAGTATGTCTTAATTGGTTTTTGCATCCTTAAACAATTAGCCACTTTTCTAAACTATCGCTGACTAATGATCAACTATCACACATGACACCTACAATTGAAGCTGTAAGTAGTGACCATGTAAATATATACTTTATACTAATATACTTACCATTCCAAACAAACCAAGAAATGTCCCGAAAAAGCCCAAAATTTAACTGTATTCCGCAATGAGCTTTTATATTCAGGTGCCAAAATCTATTTGTTTTGTGTATTATGGTTGGGTGTCCGAAAGATTTTTTGCTCGATGCACCGGGAAACCCAACACCCGTATAAGCAAACTCAATTGACTAATGCCCTGAAAAACTCACTGATATCACAGTTAGTTCCAGTCCATCCATCATCACACTGACACACGTACTGGTTCGTTCTGTTTTGACATGCACCATTTACGCAAGGAATGCTACCACATCCATTGATATCTAACCAAAGATATTAAAAGAAAAAAATGAATATGTGACGTGTCATGTCAAAAGCAGACACTTTTGGGCAGGATCGTAAATGGCCAAAATAGCCAAAAATCTGCCCGGGGTGAATTTTTCACAATTTGGGTTTGTTGCGAATTTGTGATATTATTGATGTTAAAAATATTGTCTGATAGTTTCAGACCAAAATATAACTGGTATCTTGTATTTTTTGAGACACGTTTCAAGGTAAATCCTACTCTCAACATTGTCAATAATAGTTTTAAAGGCCGATATCTCAATTTCCAATTTTATAATACCAATCTCAATTATATTCGCTTAGGAATGTCCTATTTCATTGGGAAAACAGCGTTGTGGAGCAAAATATCTCTATATTTAAGATATGTAAAAACCTCAAAATTGATAACCTGCCCAAACGTGTCTGCTTTTGACATGACACGTCACATATGTAAACAGACTGAATTAACAAAGTCCATAACTAGTCATAATATCCATAAAGTGTAAGGCAAAAAAAAAAAAAAGGTTCGTCTCAAAGCTGACGCGCGCGTTTGTAAAATCCCACGATTTGACAAAAAACAAATGCGGAAATTTTTTTTTTCAAAAAACAATTTTTTTAATAGTTTTTTCCAGAAAAAATCGGCGAAAATCAGACTTTTTTCTCAAAATTTTCTCGCCGTGATTCTAAACCAACTATCTCGCTTTTTAAGAAAGTTTCCAAGCAGTGCACTTACTATAAAAATGTTGCTTTATGCCATAAAAGTTCGCCGAATTCAATAAAATGCAGTTCCAACATCGCCAAAGTGCAGAATTCAACAGCATTGCAAGCACATGGATGAGTGTAAAAACTCAATAAAATCTGACATTTCATTTCAAATGAGTTCAAGTTTAGGCCAAATATCATTATATTAATCGAATTAGTGGAATATTTTGACTATAAAACATAATTCATGGTCAAATTGTTGTCACTTTTTCTTCAACTCACGCCGGGCCGGCAGTTCAGTGAGTTGTTCACAAATTACATGACAATCTAAACTGACCTACTCTGATCAACAGAGGACCAGGTAGGCAATATTTTTTTTTAATATTTTTTTTATTATTTTCGTATTTTCGAGGCCGGGGCCTACAAAATACCATGAAAAAAGTCGGGAATAAAAAAAAAAAAAAAAAAAAATCGTATTTCGCATTTGTTTTTAAATTTTTAGTCACCTTTGAGACAAACTTTTTTTTTTTTTGGCCTAATCACATAGAGATTAGTTACAGTAAATCCAGCGTCACACATGTATAAAGACTGTTAAGATCAGAATATTCAGTGATGTCTGAAAACAAAACGTAGAAAGGTCCATTTTATGCAGAGCGACCTTGATTTAAATAAATTACAATATCATTTTGAGATCATTTGGTTAAAATCAGAGCTTTTTGAAGAATTTGACCCCTGTTGAGGTAAATATAAAAATCATTATGACATGACGTTATGTCACTGCAATAGTTTGGTTTGGTTTACAAAACGATGTGAACAATTTGGAATTTGATCCCTGTATAAACTTTGGCCTTTTCAATGCCATTTGGGAAAGAAATTATATTGGCACTTAATTTGTTAAGTACATCAACAGCTATATATGTGCCAATTTCTGTGCTTTTCAACCAAAATGCACAATAGGTATGATATTGCTGTACCCATTAGGAAATGAATTTGGAGAAAACCTTCTGTTAATAAAATACTATGCCGAGCCACCAGCCTGGGTGGCTCACGCTCCAGTAATTTCAGATGATTGAGCTTAGTAATACATCAAAGAATGTCTTCCAATTCATGAAAACAAATAGATAATCAGCTTATCGGATTAAAAGTTAAGAGGGAAGGTCTTGCTGCTCAGCGAGTGTTTGTAATTATCAGAAGGTTTTCTCCAAATTCATTCTCTAATGCATTCTGCAGCACTACCATTGATTCGTCGACTAAACCATTTGCAAGTCGTACAGATTTCCAAACATTAATCCTTTTGAAGGAAAATCCTTTTTATGGAGAAAATGTAACTTACTGATATCACAGTTAGTTCCAGTCCATCCAGCATTACACTGACACACGTACTGGTTTATTTTGTCTTGACATACGCCATTGACACAAGGATCACTAGCACATTCATTGATATCTGAAATTAATGTTGAAAGTGTAAGAATATCATTGATTCGTCTTCTAAACGCTTTTCAAGTAAAAGTACAGATTTCGAAACATTCCTTTTATAGGAAGAAATTAAACATAATTCTGATGTAACTCACTGACATCACAGTTAGTTCCTGTCCATCCAGCATCACACTGACACATGTACTGGTTTAGTCCGTCTTGACACATGCCATTAACACAAGGACCGCTAGCACATTCATTGATATCTGAAATTAATGTCAAAAGCATAAAGGATACCATTGAATCATCTTCTAAACGCTTTGCAAGACAGTCATAAAGTACAGATTTCCAAACCTTTATTTTATAGGAAGAAAATAAAACATAATACTGATGTAACTCCCTGACAGCACAGTTAAGGCCGGTTCAAAGTGAATATTCGAAGGCGAATATTCGGCTTCGAATACGTTTTGGGCGTCAAAATATATGCGGCTTCGAATATAAAACTATGAACCGGAGAAAGATATATTTCTACAATTCACAGCGTTGCCTGACTGTTCACAAGTATTGCCCGTTGACCAAGGTAAGCAAAATTTAGAGAATTTCTTTATCGAAGTTAATAAAATCATAATAGGTAAACTCCATTGAACTATTGTCATGATTTAATGTCTGTATAGGGTCTGTATAAATGGGTCTAAATAGGAGCAGTGGCGTAACCAGTGGGGGCCGGGGGTGCAAGCTGCCCCCGGACACAAAAAACCTGGAAGAAGAGTCAAAAATTGGGAAGGGGAAAAGGGGAAGAGAGAAAAAGAGGGAAGAAAAAGAGGGAAGAGAAAGGGGAAAGAAGAAAAAAAAGGGGAAGGGAGAAGAGAAAAAAGGGAAAGAAAGAGGGAAGAGAAAGGAAAAGAAGAAAAAAAAAAGAAAAAGGGGAAGGGAGAAGAGAAAAGGGAAGGGACTCAAGGGAGAAGAGAAAAGGGAAAGAAAGAGAGAAGAAGATCTATAGGCCTACTACTTTCATTGTGAAATTTGTACTCTGAAACACTGATATTTTCTAATATGCCAAACACCAGGAGCTTCATGGCGCTCAGCCCCCTTGACCCCCGCCTGGGCTTTGCCCCTGGACCCCACCGACTCCACCCATTTAACGCTTCGCGGCAAGTGAGCTTTCTCTCGAACATAAATACTAAAACTTTTGATCAGAAATTGGGAAATTTTTCAATCTTGCTCCCCCCCCCGAAGGTCAGGTCTGGTTACGCCCTGACCTGAATAGGAGTCAAAAATATTTGCTTTTCGAGGCATTTACGACCTGCCTGTAACCGGCGCGGAGGTTGACCCATACCTTCTTGTAGGTTTCAACTGCAAAGCAAATCAAGAAATGAATGAGTCAATAGATAAATAAATTAAAAAATAAATAAATAAGTCAATAAATAAGTCAATAAATAATTAAATAATAAATAATAAATAAATAAATAAATAAATAAATAAATAAATAAATAAATAAATAAATAAATAAATAAATAAATATATAAATATCATAAGATATGATTGAAGCGACAACAAATATGACAGCCCTCACAAGTGTTATATATGAGACCACCCACGGTGACCCACCAAATATATTCAGCATCGAAGTGGTTACGTAATTCTCTTGGTTACCGGATCACGCTACTTTGGTATGCCTTCGAGTGCCATATACTTTATGTGGTGATCATTTCGATCGTGGTTCATTACTCTAGCGCGTGATCCCGTTGACATAGTAACATTACGTAACTTCGATACTGAATATCTGTCGAGTTCAACAAAATTCAACTCCCACAAATATATTTCCGGTGAATACTTTTTTCATTGGCTGATATCCACTTGAGATCGGTATCATCAAAGTAGTATTGCTCTCATTTCATGATTCATTGAGCAATCAATTTTGGCATTCGACCGAAATACGCGTCAAAAGATAAAAAGTCTCGTTCCGAACTTGTGTAGGCATATATGGCTAGGGTCTAAGTGTGTTTTAAGGCTGCGTTCACATAGAAGTATACTATTCGGGTATACAGTGCACGTTTTGCAGCCTGCACGCGTATAGCTTAAATCGAGCAAGGCAATTTCATAGTACCGGGTCACATAAGGCTACGATCGCATAGAAGTATACTATTCGGGTATACGATGCACGTTTTGCAGGTGCACGCGTATAGGTTAAATCGAGCAAGGTAATTTCATAGTACCGGGTCACATAAGAGCTATTCGAAAAGGCCGTATACCTGCGTATAGTATAGTATAGTGGGAATCGTGCGTGTTCAATTTTAGTGCAGCGTATACCGTCCTAATTTTAAAAACCTAAACCATATGTGGGAAAATTAATTTTTTTAATAGATTTTAATTCTAAAATCTAATTCTGCACATTATGACACCTCATTGAATGCAATGTGACCTCAAGAAGTAAAGTTACAAGCATTTGATAAGACGAAGAAAATGGGTTAACTGACATACTCGCTGTTCGCTATACGAAATACGCTCATTCGATCAGGCTGAGTTCACATAGTATACTCCTATATGAACTCAGCCTGATCGAATGAGCGTATTTCGTATAGCGAATACCGTATACCGCATACTTCTATGTGAACTCAGCCTAATGCCTGATTCACAAATTGGCTGATAGGCGTAGATCCGGGGGACATTTCAGTCCCAAAAGTGCTTCGCGCGAATCTATTTCATTTTTGCACCACATTTCAACAGTTTAGCTTCAAAATGGGAATATTTTTCGCGCGCATTATAATTCAAGATTTATTTTTCCGTGGCAACTCCATCCCTCCAATGTCAAAAAGAAATCTACGCCACTGAGGAAAACGGTCGTGGGCAGTATACAAATAGGTCAAAACTGAGAAGTTTTCAAGGGGGTAACCCCCTTAATACTTTTTTTGGTATGCTTTGGTGGGGCGGCAGGGAGAGGCATTGCCTAGGGCGGCAAAATCCCTAGGAACGGCCCTGTATGTGGGTGGGATGAAATTGAAAATTTTGACCTTTCGTATTGAAGATATCGTATTGAAAATATGGATTTTTTCCCCCAAACACCAAAAAAATTATGTCTTTTTGGGAAAAAAAATCCATATCTTCAATATGAAAGGGCAAAATTTTAAATTGATCGTCGGCTTTTCCTCCCAGCTACATACACTTTAAGAAAATATCATTAGATTTACAATATTTACTTCGAGGACTGTTATAATATCAATATGTGAAAAATATCAAATTTTAATAATTTGTCATAAAATTTGTATTATATCGTGAATTTCAAAAAATGATAATTATTTGATATCAGAAAGACAATCTTCGTATTCATAATGTGATTCGATATGTCTGATGTGCTCTCATGTCCCACAAAAATACTGTCGAATCGCTCAAAACGCTCATTCCAGATCCCTTAATTTTCATTGGGGATTTTTGAAATCATCGTTCGTCGAGCGATATTCAGGTGACCTCGGGCCTTTCATATAAATCAATAGTATCTCGCTATCAGTTGCGCGATATTTAATCCGATTCAACTCGGCGTGTCATCATATTTTATTCGTTGCCGTATATATTTTGACGTCACAAAAAGTATTCGAAGCCGAATATTCGCCTTCGAATATTCACTATGAACCGGCCCTTAGTTCCAGTCCATCCAGCATCACACTGACACACGTACTGGTTTATTCTGTCTTGACACATGCCATCAACACAAGGACCGCTAGCACATTCATTGATGATATATGAAATTAATGTTAAAATCTTAAAGGATACCATCGATACCATCTTCTAAAGGCTTTGCAAGTAATAAAGTACAGATTTCCAAACCTTCCTTTCACAGGAAGAAAATAAAACATAATTCTGATGTAACTCACTGACATCACAGTTAGTTCCGGTCCATCCAGCATCACACTGACACATGTACTGGTTTAGTCCGTCTTGACACATGCCATTAACACAAGGACCGCTAGCACATTCATTGATATCTGAAAGTAATGTGTAAAGTTTAAAGGATGCCATTGATTCTTCGTCTAAACGCTTTAAAAGTCATAAACTACAGATTTCCAAACCTTCCTTTTATAGACCACTTTACATCATTGTTTATCAACAAAGGCGAGGGATTGGTCTGTCGATATGCCCGAACGAACCGCTTCACTGTTCAATCCCTCATTTCAAATATATAGTTTTGGTTTCTCTTTTGTTTAGACACCAAAAATCAAGGGATTAAAAAGTAGAGCTGATCTGGTCTGCAATCATAACACTATTATGCTGGGAGGACACAGTATAGGGTATATAACCAGAAGTATACAATAGCCTATTGTGCTAACATAATTATTATCATGATTGATATCGGAAATCTATCCGCGGACGACAGTTGATGCTCTCTGTCGACGGTAGGTGTCATATTACACTCACGAGTTCTAGGCCTAGAAATCATATACATGCGCGTATATTGAAGGATGGGGTGGGGCAGGGGGGGATTTGTTTGTTTGTATGAAACATAAACGATGCATGGAGATGATTTGATTATGAATTAGTTTATTATCCCGGGAAGCACAACCCATACCTCCTTAAGAGGTCATAGGTCAAAAAAGGCAAAACTTTCAAATTGCTCGTATGGAGCTTAAACTTGGTGGGTGGGTGGACCTTGGACTAACAAATAAAAGTTTCCACGGTGACTTTTTCGTCAGACCTACAGTTAAGAGGTCATATGTCAAAAGGTACAAATTTCAAATTGCCCCTTTGGAGCTCAAACTTGGTGGGTGGGTGGACCTTGGACTAACAAACCTTTTTGTCAGACCTACGGTTACGAGGTCATAGGTAAAAAAAACCGCAAAAATTTCAAATTGCTCATGGAGCTCAAACTTGGTGGATGCGGTATAACTTTGGCCAAGAAAGATCCAATTGAGCTCAGCTGTGAGGACAGTGATCCCAGCCAAAGGACACACCCTAATTTTGTGATCTGCAAAAGCCAATAACCATGACAGCCGAGAACCGCGAAATACGGGTAACCGCCCTAGTTTAGTCTAATAACCATTTCGTCTACATCTATTTGGTCTAATCCTCTTTTCGCCAAACGCCAAGTGTTTTTATAATGCTGCTAAAATAAGAAAATTTTTAATGCTAATTTATTGCACATTCTAGGGAAGCGTGGTTACCTTTTTGAAATAGCCGAGTGGGAGGGTTTTCAATGAAATATTTTATGTGTCAAAACTGAAGCATCCTATGAATAAAAGAATATAATTATGAATGTAAATGCACATCATATATAACGATTCCTAATACCCGATCGTGCTAATGTTTATGTGGTTTAGGAGGCAAAGAATTTTAATTCAATTTTATATACGCCAAAATATTATCTGAATTTAGTAAAAATTAACACTGAATTGATGGTGAAAATGTTATGTAAATTTTACATAGGTCCCGACTAAAGATTACTGTTTCGTCTTTATGGGAATCTAATCTTTTAATATCTGAAAGAAACTTTTGGGACCTATTTGGACTTTTCATATAAATTGCAAAAATTCAGACCGTCTTACAAGATGTCCTGAGCACAGAGCACGTGGCACGAAATCAAAATCGATTTATGTATTGTGTATGTATCATAGCCCCCTCGTATTGTCTGTATGCGCTTGAGAATTCAACAATATTAATAATGGTAGCTCTATTATAATAAACATTAATGTTTTTAAGCAGATAAAATTCCAAAATATGGTACGTTTTCTGTCTTTGCTTGTCACGTGGTATGTTGAAGTAATGAAGTTGCGATTATATGTTCAAATTTTCAAGATGGCACCAACAAGTAAGGTGGCCGAGCGGTA
This sequence comes from Amphiura filiformis, assembly GCF_039555335.1. Classification (NCBI taxonomy): domain Eukaryota; kingdom Metazoa; phylum Echinodermata; class Ophiuroidea; order Amphilepidida; family Amphiuridae; genus Amphiura; species Amphiura filiformis. Next base: position 9,213,117 of record NC_092628.1, read on the forward strand.
AAGGCGCTGGTAATATGTCGATACTGTATACATGATAGCGGTGCAGCTTGGGTTCGAGCCCCACCTCTGCCGAACTAAATTCCATTTTTTTTAAATTTCATATTATGTTAGGGAAATGTGACTGGGAGAATTTATGTATGACGAAGAGAGGAGTGTATTTGGTCTAAACCCATAAGGTCTACAGGCTGAGTCAAAAAGAAGTAAACTCATGTTTGAGGGGCTGTAACTAGAGATCTGAAAGGATTCTGCTAAAAATTAAAATATCATTGGAAAGAGGAAATTCTAAACGTGTAAATAAAAAAAATGGTTGCAATTGCTCACAGCAAACTCAAGTTATACTCATTTGAATACAACCACCCATTTTTGTAGCTGTACACAGTTTCACTTTCCAAGTACCTATTATATTGATCGGTAAGGCGCGATATTCAATGCAAATAAAGTTATGTGGCAGGTGTGGTTTCGATCAATAATTGGTACATGTTAAAGGGTTCTGTTTAATATGAATTTTAATTCATTGCACTACATTATAATGAAACGGCCCAAATGACAACATGACACCACAATTTACCGCACGGGAGCGCACGTTTCTGTCGACGAAGTATTATGAAACTAAGAGTCCCACTGAAGTTCAGCGTCTTTTTCGTCTCCAATTTCCCACAGCTAATCGGATTCCATGTAAGGGAGCAGTCACGGTTGTTTGATGTAATCATTTATTAATTTTTCTAACAAAACATTATTATAATGTTCAATTCTAGACCTGAATAATACCAACAGCTATCACACTAATAAACGGCATTATACACATCTTGTAGCAATTTTTAATGTAGATTTACGTTTCTAAATTATTCATCTTTTTTGTGGTAAATTTATTCTATAAACTGTACATTTGTGTGCAAATTGAGGGCGTAAATAATATGAGTTATACCTTACATTTCATTATTTAAAGTTTTTTGAAAATTCCCTTGTCATTTGTTAGTCTGTTTGCGGATGTTCTAATACCATTTTACAAGTGTCTACCCCTTATAAAGATCCAAACAAGATTGAGATAAATAGCGCCATCATTCTTCAACCTTTCTTTAAAATGACTCAGTTTTACATGCCATCAAACAACCGTGTAATATATAAGAATGTGAACAAGCTCAATGTGCACGGGACACTAAGGAACAGACAGCCGGAAGCTTCAGGCAGACCTTCTAGATCACAAGTGAACATTGTTAGAGTTAGACATGCGTTACAGCAAGACCCAAAGATCAGCTCAAGATGCAATCCTTTACCCAACATTCCAAAATAAAGCTTCTGCCGGATCGTTCGTAAAGACTTGAATTGGTATCCCTACAAACTACAGTACCGCCATGGACTTCATCCTGAGTTTACATGCATTGTTTGTTGAATATTAATTAAAGCAAAAGTTGTATGTAATTTCAACAATAAATCCTGTTAACATTTTGTTGATTCGTCCAAATTGAAAGGGATGAAAATCAATCAGCCGTGTGCAGCTATATAAAAAAATGGGTGGTTGTATTCAAATGAGGACAAGTTTAGTTTGTTGTGAGCAATTGCAACAATTCTTTTTTTATCTAGACGTGTAGAGTTTGCTCTTTTCAATGATATCTTCATTTATTGCAGATTCCTTTATACAGATCTCTAGTTACAGGCCCTCGAACATGAGTTTACTTCTTTTTGACTCAACCTGTATATGCATTATAGAATCACCACTCATGAATAGATAGTCAATATCCTTGTAATCATAGAGCTCCAAAGTTAGGGTCGGTAGTTTCTATGGGACGTCTATTTGAATAGCATCGTATATACATTAGATAAATATCAGTATTGATTTATTCTATTCAGCAATATCAAGGATTACTATCAAACTTCTCACAGATAATAGTTACCGTCGTTTTATCTTTTCAGTTTCTGTTATTCTGAAGTGGTAGTCTCCCAGGTGTGACCAATCTTTTATTCTAGCCTTTTGTTAGTTACTGAAAATTTGAAGCTCGTGAATTTCAGTTTTCGTTTTGGTAAGTTATATTGATTTTTTACATAAAATCTTGAGATGTGCGGTTGGGTGCTAATCTAGACAAAAGAAGAGTCTAAATTTTACGGTCCTAAATTCACGGGAAATTGTACGGCTTCAATTGACTTGTGTTTGGTGTATATGCACTTACGCCTAGACGTAAGTGGCTCCTAAAAATAGTCTTGCATTGAAATATATACTAACCATATTGCCATGTTATAAGCAAGTCTTTCATATTGGCGATGAAACGAGCGTCTAAAATAGTCAAATATCTCCCAATGAGGCGCGTACAAGTGGTGATTTGGTAATCATGTTTTATATTGAAATGCAATACAAAAGAATTGCACTGGAGCAAAGATAATGTATTCTATTCATTCGTACCAATGGTAAGCTAATCTGATAATTGGCTGGGTCTATATGTAAGGCTCGGGTTTATTTTAAATGTTATTTTTGCAGAGCTTATTTTCAGTCATGGATCATACTGATAAATTTCGCAACGGATGGAGATAGTCCATACAGGACCAACGCAATATGTAGCACTATTAACAACGCCGTCAGGCGTTGGTCCTTATAGATTGGCGCTCTACCCCCAGCAGCGCAATCGAATTACCATAAGCAGTGACCTGAACCAACCCAGTTAATGACAACGTAATAACTCCAAATATGGTTGGTATTCCACGCCCATCATTTAACCGCATCTGTTATGTAACTGGGACGAGTACGCTAGTCATCTCAATCGATTGATTTTGAGATTACATGGATCAAAACACTTCACACTTTTGAAGTAGCTGGGTTTCGATAGACCAGCAGTGTAGGCCTAAACCGTGATATCATATTAATTTATTTTGTAAAATCAGTGTTATTTTATTAGTCTGGTTCTATTTTGG